>NW_028318093.1:4869375-5180000 GCF_062004578.1 Staurois parvus
TATAGGGGCCTATGGCAGATTAGGGGCCTGGCAGCAGCTATAGGAGGCCCGTAATCTGCCAGCACCCTATGTCAAAAAATTCAACACACCAGCAGTGTGAGGAGACCTGAAAGTGGCACATGGCAGAGTGTGGCGATGGAGACAGCAGCAATGGGAGGCCGTACAGGGACCCATGACAGACTCTGGACTTGGCAGCAGCATGAGGAGGCGGTATATAGGGGCCCATGGCAGATTAGGGGCCTGGCAGCAGCTATGGGAGGCCCGTAATCTGCCAGCACCCTATGTCAAAAAATTCAACACACCAGCAGTGTGTGAGGAGACCTGAAAGTGGCACATGGCAGAGTGTGGCGATGGAGACAGCAGCAATGGGAGGCCGTACAGGGACCCATGAGAGACTCTGGACCTGGCAGCAGCATGAGGAGGCGGTATATAGGGGCCTATGGCAGATTAGGGGCCTGGCAGCAGCTATAGGAGGCCCGTAATCTGCCAGCACCCTATGTCAAAAAATGCAACACACCAGCAGTGTGAGGAGACCTGAAAGTGGCACATGGCAGAGTGTGGCGATGGAGACAGCAGCAATGGGAGGCCGTACAGGGACCCATGACAGACTCTGGACTTGGCAGCAGCATGAGGAGGAGGTATATAGGGGCCCATGGCAGATTAGGGGCCTGGCAGCAGCTGTGGGAGGCCCGTAATCTGCCAGCACCCTATGTCAAAAAATTCAACACACCAGCAGTGTGTGAGGAGACCTGAAAGTGGCACATGGCAGAGTGTGGCGATGGAGACAGCAGCAATGGGAGGCCGTACAGGGACCCATGAGAGACTCTGGACCTGGCAGCAGCATGAGGAGGCGGTATATAGGGGCCTATGGCAGATTAGGGGCCTGGCAGCAGCTACAGTCAGGTCTATAAATATTGGGACATTGACACAATTCTAACATTTTTGGCTCTATACACCACCACAATGGATTTGAAATGAAACGAACAAGATGTGCTTTAACTGCAGACTGTCGGCTTTAATTTGAGGGTATTTACATCCAAATCAGGTGAACGGTGTAGGAATTACAACAGTTTGTATATGTGCCTCCCACTTGATAAGGGACCAAAAGTAATGGGACAATTGGCTTCTCAGCTGTTCCATGGCCAGTTGTGTGTTATTCCCTCATTATCTCAATTACAATGAGCAGATAAAAGGTCCAGAGTTCATTTCAAGTGTGCTATTTGCATTTGGAATCTGTTGCTGTCAACTCTCAAGATGAGATCCAAAGAGCTGTCACCATCAGTGAAGCAAGCCATCATTAGGCTGAAAAAACAAAACAAACCCATCAGAGAGATAGCAAAAACATTAGACGTGGCCAAAACAACTGTTTGGAACATTCTTAAAAAGAAGGAACGCACTGGTGAGCTCAGAAACACCAAAAGAATCGGAGACCACGGAAAACAACTGTGGTGACTGTAGAATTCTTTCCCTGGTGAAGAAAACACCCTTCACAACAGTTGGCCAGATCAAGAACACTCTCCAGGAGGTAGGTGTATGTGTGTCAAAGTCAACAATCAAGAGAAGACTTAACCAGAGTGAATACAGAGGGTTCACCACAAAATGTAAACCATTGGTGAGCCTCAAAAACAGGAAGGCCAGATTAGAGTTTGCCAAACAACATCTAAAAAGCCTTCACAGTTCTGGAACAACATCCTATGGACAGATGAGATCAAGATCAACTTGTACCAGAGCGATGGGAAGAGAAGAGTATGGAGAAGGAAAGGAACTGCTCATGATCCTAAGCATACCACCTCATCAGTGAAGCATGGTGGTGGTAATGTCATGGCGTGGGTATGTATGGCTGCCAATGGAGCTGGTTCTCTTGTACTTATTGATGATGTGACTGCTGACAAAAGCAGCAGGATGAATTCTGATGTGTTTCGGGCAATATTATCTGCTCATATTCAGCCAAATGCTTCAGAACTCATTGGATGCCGCTTCACAGTGCAGATGGACAATGACCCAAAGCATACTGCAAAAGCAACCAAAGAGTTTTTTAAGGGAAAGAAGTGGAATGTTCTGCAATGGCCAAGTCAATCACCTGAACTGAATCCGATTGAGCATGTATTTCACTTGCTGAAGACAAAACTGAAGGGAAAATGCCCCAAGAACAAGCAGGAACTGAAGACAGTTGCAGTAGAGGCCTGGCAGAGCATCACCAGGGATGAAACCCAACGTCTGGTGATGTCTATGCGTTCCAGACTTCAGGCTGTAATTGACTGCAATGGATTTGCAACCAAGTATTAAAAAGTGAAAGTTTGATTTATGATTATTATTCTGTCCCATTACTTTTGGTTCCTTAACAAGTGGGAGGCACATATGCAAACTGTTGTAATTCCTACACCGTTCACCTGATTTGGATGTAAATACCCTCAAATTAAAGCTGACAGTCTGCAGTTAAAGCACATCTTGTTCGTTTTATTTCAAATCCATTGTGGTGGTGTATAGAGCCAAAAATGTTAGAATTGTGTCGATGTCCCAATATTTATGGACCTGACTGTATAGGAGGCCCGTAATCTGCCAGCACCCTATGTCAAAAAATTCAACACACCAGCAGTGTGTGAGGAGACCTGAAAGTGGCACATGGCAGAGTGTGGCGATGGAGACAGCAGCAATGGGAGGCCGTACAGGGACCCATGAGAGACTCTGGACCTGGCAGCAGCATGAGGAGGCGGTATATAGGGGCTTATGGCAGATTAGGGGCCTGGCAGCAGCTATAGGAGGCCCGTAATCTGCCAGCACCCTATGTCAAAAAATTCAACACACCAGCAGTGTGAGGAGACCTGAAAGTGGCACATGGCAGAGTGTGGCGATGGAGACAGCAGCAATGGGAGGCCGTACAGGGACCCATGACAGACTCTGGACCTGGCAGCAGCATGAGGAGGCGGTATATAGGGGCCCATGGCAGATTAGGGGCCTGGCAGCAGCTATGGGAGGCCCGTAATCTGCCAGCACCCTATGTCAAAAAATTCAACACACCAGCAGTGTGTGAGGAGACCTAAAAGTGGCACATGGCAGAGTGTGGCGATGGAGACAGCAGCAATGGGAGGCCGTACAGGGACCCATGAGAGACTCTGGACTTGGCAGCAGCATGAGGAGGCGGTATATAGGGGCCTATGGCAGATTAGGGGCCTGGCAGCAGCTATAGGAGGCCCGTAATCTGCCAGCACCCTATGTCAAAAAATTCAACACACCAGCAGTGTGTGAGGAGACCTGAAAGTGGCACATGGCAGAGTGTGGCGATGGAGACAGCAGCAATGGGAGGCCGTACAGGGACCCATGAGAGACTCTGGACCTGGCAGCAGCATGAGGAGGCGGTATATAGGGGCCTATGGCAGATTAGGGGCCTGGCAGCAGCTATAGGAGGCCCGTAATCTGCCAGCACCCTATGTCAAAAAATTCAACACACCAGCAGTGTGTGAGGAGACCTGAAAGTGGCACATGGCAGAGTTTGGCGATGGAGACAGCAGCAATGGGAGGCCGTACAGGGACCCATGAGAGACTCTGGACTTGGCAGCAGCATGAGGAGGCGGTATATAGGGGCCCATGGCAGATTAGGGGCCTGGCAGCAGCTATGGGAGGCCCGTAATCTGCCAGCACCCTATGACAAAAAATGGAACACACCAGCAGTGTGTGAGGAGACCTGAAAGTGGCACATGTTTGAGGCATGATTCATGGCGGATTTAGTCAGTTGTGTCAGGAACTGGTGGTTTGAAATCCAGACTAATCCACGCCTGATTCATTTTCACAAACGTGAGTCTCTCCACACTTTGGGTGGACAGTCGTGTCCTCCGCGGAGTTACAATACCTCCTGCCGCACTAAGCACGCGCTCCGATGCCACGCTACTGGCCGGGCATGACAGCCTTTCAAGGGCAAATTCAGCTAGTTGGGGCCAAAGGTCAAGTTTCGTTGCCCAGTAGTCAAGGGGATTGTCTACCTCGGTTGGCAGGGTGCTGTCCAAGTAGGCCCAAGCCTGTTGTTTGAGGTCCTGCTCCAGGTCCACCTGATGCTGCTGCTGCTGCTGCTGCTGCTGCGGCTGGTTAGTAGTTTCCTCACTGCGCTGGTGAAGAAAGCTACTCATCATCGACTGCAGACTGAGGCAGCCGCTGCTGGTGGAGCTGCCACTGCTCCTACCACCCCACCCCTCCCCTGCTGCCATGGCAGCGGAACGCGAGCGCACAGGGCCCACAGTGTCTGAGGATGGACGTTGGCGCACAAAGGCAGAGACCAACTGACTACATAGGTGGTTTTTATAGTACGTTATTTTGGCCTCCCTCTCAGCAGGTGTGAAAAAGGCCACCATTTTTGAACGGTAGCGAGGGTCCAACAAGGTGGACAGCCAAAAGTCATCCCTCTGTCTGATGGTTATTATTCGGCTGTCGCTACGCAAGCAACCGAGCATGCTATGGGCCATTTGTGCCAAGGAATGCGAGGGACTCCCTGCCTCCATCTCCACAGCATACTGCCACGGTGCGTCTGGGTCCTCTGTCTCCTCCTCCTCCTCCTCTACCAGATGCTCCTGCTCCTCCACTCCTGTCCGCTGAGTGGAAAAACCACCCATTTCACTCAATAATTCCTGAGCACAAATGTCCTCCTCTACCTCCTCCTCTTCTTCCTGTCCTGCCCCCACAGGGGTCATGTGGCGTTGAGATCTGTGCGCCACGTCTACCGCACCCTGACCAGCCATTGTTAACAGCATTTGTTCCAGGACGTGCAACAGAGGAATGACGTCGTTCATCCCATAGTCCTGCCGACTCACGAATAGCGTGGCCTCCTCAAAGGGCCTGAGCAAGCGGCAGGTGTCACGCATGAGCTGCCAATGGCTGACATCAAAGTTACACAGGGGAGTACCTTTATCCGCTTGTAACATCAGGAAATCGGTGATGGCCTTTCGCTGTTCGTAAAGGCGGTCTAACATGTGTAGGGTTGAATTCCACCTTGTTGCAACGTCGCAGATCAGGCGATGCTGTGCAATTCCGTTCTGCCGCTGCAGCTCAAGGAGGGTGTGCTTTGCGGTGTAGGAATGGCTGAAATGCATGCAAAGTTTACGTGACATTTTAAGGATGTCTTGCAGTGGGATGGTGGATTTTAGGAACCGCTTGACAACCAGATTGAACACGTGAGCCATGCATGGCGCATGGCACAACCTTCCTTGACGCAGAGCAGACAACATGTTCTTTCCGTTGTCGGTCAACATGGTTCCGATTTTCAGTTTGCGCGGAGACAGCCATCTGTCGATTTCTCTGTTCATTACACTGAGAAGTTCCTCCCCCGTGTGACTACGTTCGCCAAGGCATACCAGGTGCAGCACAGCGTGACACCGTTGCGCCCTGCACATGTGATATGCCGGTCGGGTAATGGGACTTGGCACGGGGGTGGCGGCTGAGGACACGGCGGAAGAAGAGGTGGTAGAGGCGGACATCTTTGCCGGACCAAGGACGTGCAAACGTGGAGGCAAAAGCGGCGTGACCTGTCCAAGTTGCTGGTGCGGCTGTGACGGCACCACGTTCACCCAGTGGGCCGTAAATGACATGTACTGTCCCTGACCGTAGTTACAGCTCCACACGTCGGCGCTGCCGTGCACTTTGGCAGAGACCGACATGCTCAAAGACTGGCCCACCATCTCTTCTACATGTGAATGCAGGGCTGGCACTGCCTTTTTGGCGAAGAAATGACGGCTTGGCACTCTCCACCGCGGCGCGGCACAAGCCATCATTTCTCGGAAAGGTGCTGAGTCCACCACTTGGAAAGGGAGGGACTGCAGCACCAGCAACTTGGACAGGAGGACGTTCAGCTTTTGCACCGTCGGGTGCGTGCTCGCAAACTGTTGTCTCTTGGAAACGGATTCCAAGAAAGACTGCTGACGGAATCCGTGAAGAGGAGTAGCAGGAGAAGGAGCATCTGAACGAGCGGAAGATGCCAACGAGCGACAACTCCCCTCAGCAGAGGTGTTGGAGCCTTGACTGGCTGATGGAGGGAGATTGACGTCAGGTGACGGAGCAAGTAACGGAGCGGGTGATGGAGCGGGGGCTGGGGCAGGCAGAACCGCCGTATCTTTATCACGGTTTTCCCAGGCCACCAAATGGCGACGCTGCATATGCTGCCGCAACGCTGTAGTCCCAACATGGGCCCCCTGGCCACGCTTGACTTTCTGGCCACATAGTCGACATACGGCTACGTTTACTTCCTCGGGCGGCTTGACAAAAAATTGCCACACCGCCGAGTAGCAAACTTAGCCCCCGATACTCCTCACTGGCTGACTGCTGCTTCCTCCGTGCACACCGGCACCACTACTGGCCGTGGTGGTAGGCTGCAGTGGAGCTGGTGCTCTACTCCGTGGCCGTTTGGCTCCACTGACACTGCTGCGACCCTGCTGCTGTCTCCTGGGCAACCCACCGACTGTTTTGCTCGCTGCCAAGCTGCCACCCTCTTCTCCTGATGATGCGGAAGAAATTGCCTGATGACGACGAGGCTGCCAAGTGCGATCAACCTCCTCATCATCAAGTAGGGTCTCCGCCTCACTACTAGCCCCCTCGGCTGCGTCTGGGTCAGGAGACAGACCTGTCTCTAGACCGGCTACCGAGACACTCTCCTCGCCACTACTTCTTCGCCTGGCTGCTGAAAAGGCGGATGTCTCCCCCCGTTCCTGACCGCCCTCTGTTAGCTCTTCCTCACTGTACAGTGGGGATGAGCCCACAGCATGCGATACTTCGCTTGGTGAGGGAACACCAAAGGACAGGGGCAGGTAGAGGACACGTGATTTCAGTGGGCTTGGTCCCGGGCCATGCCAACTAACGGTTGTGTCTGACGTACCCACCGACCGTTGGCTGTAGGTGTCAGAGGTGACCTGGGAAGAGGAAGACGACCGAGCCAACCAATCGACGACGGCAGGGTTGTCGGTGGAGACACGACCGCTGGATGACACCGGGAGCACTGGCCTCTGGCTGCGAATAGTGCTGCCTCGACCCCTTCCTCTGCTGCCACGTCTGCTCGCTCCTAAAACATTGCCTCCTCTGCCACTCCTCTGCATGTTGTCTGACATACTCTTTAATTCAACGATTCTGTGTCCCTGAGTAACAATTCTGTGTCCCTGAGTAACAATTCTGTGTCTGTCCCTGAGTAACAATTCTGTGGCCCTAAGTAACGGTTCTGTGGCCCTCAGTAACAATTCTGTGTCCCTCAGTAACAATTCTGTGTCTGTCCCTGAGTAACAATTATGTGGCCCTAAGTAACGGTTCTGTGGCCCTCAGTAACAATTCTGTGTCCCTGATTAACGTTTATGTGGCCCTAAGTAACGGTTCTATGGCCCTCAGTAACAATTCTGTGTCCCCGAGTAACAATTCTGTGTCTGTCCGAGTAACAATTCTGTGGCCCTAAGTAACAGTTCTGTGGCCCTCAGTAACAATTCTGTGTCCCTGAGTAACCTTTCTGTGGCCCTAAGTAACAGTTCTGTGGCCCTCAGTAACAATTCTGTGTCCCTGAGTAACAATTCTGTGGCCCTAAGTAACAGTTCTGTGGCCCTCAGTAACAATTCTGTGTCCCTGAGTAACAATTCTGTGGCCCTAAGTAATGGTTCTGTGGCCCTCAGTAACAATTCTGTATCCCTGAGTAACAATTCTGTGTCTGTCCGAGTAACAATTCTGTGGCCCTAAGTAACAGTTCTGTGGCCCTCAGTAACAATTCTGTGTCCCTAAGTAACAAATCTGTGGCCCTAAGTAACGGTTCTGTGGCCCTCAGTAACAATTCTGTGTCCCTAAGTAACAATTCTGTGGCCCTAAGTAACGGTTCTGTGGCCCTCAGTAACAATTCTGTGTCCCTAAGTAACAATTCTGTGGCCCTAAGTAACGGTTCTGTGGCCCTCAGTAACAATTCTGTGTCCCTCAGTAACAATTCTGTGTCCCTCAGTAACAATTCTGTGTCTGTCCCTGATTAACGTTTACGTGGCCCTAAGTAACGGTTTTGTGGCCCTCAGTAACAATTCTGTGGCCCTGATTAACGTTTATGTGGCCCTAAGTAACGGTTCTGTGGCCCTCAGTAACAATTCTGTGTCCCTGAGTAACAATTCTGTGTCTGTCCGAGTAACAATTCTGTGGCCCTAAGTAACAGTTCTGTGGCACTCAGTAACAATTCTGTGTCCCTGAGTAACCTTTCTGTGGCCCTCAGTAACAGTTCTGTGGCCCTCAGTAACAATTCTGTGTCCCTGAGTAACAATTCTGTGGCCCTAAGTAACAGTTCTGTGGCCCTCAGTAACAATTCTGTGTCCCTGAGTAACAATTCTGTGGCCCTAAGTAACGGTTCTGTGGCCCTCAGTAACAATTCTGTATCCCTGAGTAACAATTCTGTGTCTGTCCGAGTAACAATTCTGTGGCCCTAAGTAACAGTTCTGTGGCCCTCAGTAACAATTCTGTGTCCCTAAGTAACAAATCTGTGGCCCTAAGTAACGGTTCTGTGGCCCTCAGTAACAATTCTGTGTCCCTAAGTAACAATTCTGTGGCCCTAAGTAACGGTTCTGTGGCCCTCAGTAACAATTCTGTGTCCCTAAGTAACAATTCTGTGGCCCTAAGTAACAGTTCTGTGGCCCTCAGTAACAATTCTGTGTCCCTCAGTAACAATTCTGTGTCCCTCAGTAACAATTCTGTGTCTGTCCCTGAGTAACAATTCTGTGGCCCTAAGTAACGGTTCTGTGGCCCTCAGTAACAATTCTGTGTCCCTGAGTAACGTTTCTGTGGCCCTAAGTAACGGTTCTGTGGCCCTCAGTAACAATTCTGTGTCCCTGAGTAACAATTCTGTGTCTGTCCCTGAGTAACAATTCTGTGCCCCTAAGTAACGGTTCTGTGGCCCTCAGTAACAATTCTGTGTCCCTGAGTAACAATTCTGTGGCCCTAAGTAACGGTTCTGTGGCCCTCAGTAACAATTCTGTGTCCCTGAGTAACAATTCTGTGTCTGTCCCTGAGTAACAATTCTGTGGCCCTAAGTAACGGTTCTGTGGCCCTCAGTAACAATTCTGTGTCCCTGAGTAACAATTCTGTGGCCCTAAGTAACGGTTCTGTTGCCCTCACTAACAATTCTGTGTCCCTGATTAACTTTTATGTGGCCCTAAGTAACGGTTCTGTGGCCCTGATTAACGTTTCTGTGGCCCTCAGTAACAATTCTGTGTCCCTCAGTAACAATTCTGTGTCTGTCCCTGAGTAACAATTCTGTGGCCCTACGTAACGGTTCTGTGGCCCTCAGTAACAATTCTGTGTCCCTGAGTAACAATTCTGTGGCCCTAAGTAACGGTTCTGTGGCCCTCAGTAACAATTCTGTGTCCCTGATTAACGTTTCTGTGGCCCTCAGTAACAATTCTGTGTCCCTCAGTAACAATTCTGTGTCTGTCCCTGAGTAACAATTCTGTGGCCCTAAGTAACGGTTCTGTGGCCCTCAGTAACAATTCTTTGTCCCTGAGTAACAATTCTGTGGCCCTAAGTAATGGTTCTGTGGCCCTCAGTAACAATTCTGTGTCCCTGAGTAACAATTCTGTGGCCCTAAGTAACCGTTGTGGCCCTCAGTAACAATTCTGTGTCCCTCAGTAACAATTCTGTGTCTGTCCCTGAGTAACAATTGTGTGGCCCTAAGTAACGGTTATGTGGCCCTCAGTAACAATTCTGTGTCCCTGAGTAACGTTTCTGTGGCCCTAAGTAACGGATCTGTGGCCCTCAGTAACAATTCTGTGTCCCTGAGTAACAATTCTGTGGCTGTCCCTGAGTAACAATTCTGTGGCCCTAAGTAACGGTTCTGTGGCGCTCAGTAACAATTCTGTGTCCCTGAGTAACGTTTCTGTGGCCCTAAGTAACAATTCTGTGGCCCTCAGTAACAATTCTGTGTCTGTCCCTGAGTAACAATTCTGTGGCCCTAACTAACGTTTCTGTGGCCCTAAGTAACAGTTCTGTGGCCCTCAGTAACAATTCTGTGTCCCTGAGTAACGTTTCTGTGGACCTAAGTAACAATTCTCTGGCACTCAGTAACAATTCTGTCTGTCCCTGAGTAACAATTCTGTGGCCCTAAGTAACAATTCTGTGGCCCTCAGTAACAATTCTGTGTCTGTCCCTGAGTAACAATTCTGTGGCCCTAACTAACGTTTCTGTGGCCCTAAGTAACAGTTCTGTGGCCCTCAGTAACAATTCTGTGTCTGTCCCTGAGTAACAATTCTGTGGCCCTAACTAACGTTTCTGTGGCCCTCAGTAACAGTTCTGTGGCCCTCAGTAACAATTCTGTGTCTGTCCCTGAGTAACAATTCTGTGGCCCTAACTAACGTTTCTGTGGCCCTAAGTAACAATTCTCTGGCACTCAGTAACAATTCTGTCTGTCCCTGAGTAACAATTCTGTGGCCCTAATAACGTTTCTGTGGCCCTAAGTAACAGTTCTGTGGCCCTCAGTAACAATTCTGTCTGTCCCTGAGTAACAATTCTGTGGCCTTAACTAACGTTTCTGTGGCCCTAAGTAACAATTCTCTGGCACTCAGTAACAATTCTGTCTGTCCCTGAGTAACAATTCTGTGGCCCTAACTAGCGTTTCTTTGGCCCTAAGTAACGATTCTGTGGCCCTCATTAACAATTCTGTGTCCCTGAGTAATGCTTCTCTGTCCCTAAGTAACGTTTCTCTGTCCCCAAGTAACGTTTCTGTGGCCCTAACTCTGTCCCTAATACAGAGCGGTCTGCCTCTCTTGAATGACTGGAGGCAAATGAAGAATTCTAAAATGGCCGCTATTTATAGCTCGACCATTACACAGTGCTGGCTGCCTGGCTGCTGATTGGCTAATGCGATCACATGTCATTAAGGAATGCATTATGGGTCAGCGCGCCTTGTCTGCGCGCCTTCCCAGACATCCCCGCTCCGTCGCCGCACATGTCCGCCGCCATTTTAGGAAAAATTTTCCAATTTTCCAATATTCGACTCAAATTCCACTTCGCCTACTTCGATTCGCTCATCTCTAATCTCCATGTAAGCCTGGCCAAAAGAATCTCTGGGTTATTCTCTCCTTTGTTTTCTCTACACCCAGGTGTCCACCCATTATATGCCCATGGGCTAAATCCAGGACCATCCGGCGAAAGGGTTTGGGGACCACTAACTGTTCTACCACCTCCTCCCTTTGCTTTACCACTTGGTATAGCAAGTTATTTTTGAGAGCCATGTAGGGAAAAGACACCCCTACATCATTTGCAACTGGTTCCCCATCAACCATTTTAATATTTTCTCTGGCTCTATTAAGTGTGGAATCTTTCAGCTGTTCTGTACAGAAATCCTCCTTTCTGACCTCCAGGTCAGGCACGACATTCTGTCCACTCCCACTAGAACCCGAGATAATTTCTTGTTCCGTATCCTCAATGTCTGGGGTTGGATCCAACTCCTCCTGCTCCCCAGCCATTACAGAGAAAGGAAAAAGGTCTAAACCTTCCTTGGACACACCAACAGTTTCCCCTTCCACCTTGCTGTCAAAGGGGTCAGGAGTGAGTTCAGGAGTTTTCAGTGTTTCCCCAGCAGGGGGAGCTCGGTCCTCCTGACTCCCCTCCTTATCCCATAACTTCCAGAAATGGGGAAAATCTCTCCCCAATATGGCTTCATGAAGCAGGGAGGGCACCACTCCTACTGAATGTGTCACAGGGCCCCAGGGAGTACCAATCTCCACCAGAGCAGTCTGGTAATTACGTGTATCACCATGAATACAAATAACCCCAATTGTGCTAGGGTGTAACCTTGCAGGGTTTACCAAATCACTCTTAACTAAGGTCACCACACTACCCGAGTCTAGCAGAGCAGTCACTGGCTTTTCATCAATTGTAATCACACACATTTGCTTTTCCATGCGTTTCTGACATGCTGCAGTACATACCACCTGTGCAAAAAGAGACATGCGTTTTCCTACATAAGCATTTTCACATTGCATAGGTTCATCATTTAAAGGACAGTTTGCAGCAATATGACCTAATGCATGACAACGATAACATATTATATGTTCAGTGCTTAGACCTCTAAACGGCTTTAGGGACCTTCCTGACCTATTTGGCCAGTCTCTAGGTCCTAAGCCTACCGTCTTATTATCTGAAACAATAGTCTTATCATTTTTTTCTGAGCCTTTGGCCCATGGACCAGTCTTACCGGATCCTCCGGATAGTTTTCCACCCCTAGTGACATTGGGGTACGGCCCAGGTGAATGAAAAAAGTCCTCAGCGGCTGCATATCTCTCCACCAAGTCCACCAGCTCGTTTGCAGATTTAGGGTCTCCATGGCCGACCCACTTCCTCAAAGTGGCAGGGAGCGCACGTAAATATTGGTCCATGACCACACGCTCCACAATCTGAGGGCCTGACAATACCTCTGGCTGGAGCCACTTTTTGGAGAGATGTATCAAATCGAACATCTGAGATCTGGGTGGTTTGTCAGCCCTGTAATGCCACTGATGCACCCGCTGAGCCCGGACTGCCATGGGCGACGCCCAGGCGTGCAAGGACCTCAGCCTTCAGTTTCTCATAGTCCTGGGCATCCCCTGGTTCCAGGTCATAATAGGCTGTTTGGGATTCACCTGTCAAAAATGGTGCAAGCAGTCCTGCCCATTGCTCCTTTTTCCATCCTTCCCGAACAGCAACCCTTTCAAAAGTTGTGAGGTAGGCCTCCACATCATCCGCAGGTGTCATCTTCTGCAAAACATAACTGGCCCGTGCCATTTTCTGCTCCCCTGGCAGCGGATCTGCAGATTCCTTCTTTAATTCTAACAGGTGTTGGGCCACCTGCTTAAGGAGCTCTCGGTCTGCTTGTTGGGCTTCATGTTGTGCTTGTTGGGCTTCATGTTGTGCTTGTTGGGCCTCCGCAAACTGGCGATTTGTCTCCCGTTGTGCTGCATTGGCCTGCAGCAAGGCTCTTATTATTTCCTCCATCTTCCCACTTGCTCAGGAAGTTGCCCGCCAAATCCACCATATGTGGGGTTAGCTCAGGTGGGGGATCTCCTTCCCTGGGAAAAAGGTAAACCGCACAGCAGGCTTTCGTCAAAATCTGACTGGTTGTCAGTTTTATTTAAAAGGTTTGCAAAAATATCAAAATAAACAAAACATCAAAATAAACCCTTGCCATCCAGGCACTAACTAAACAGGAGACGTTTCCTCTCTCAGAGGTGAAGGGCTTCTCCCTGTCACCCAAAACAAAAGCAAACCTTTTCTTGTAGGTATAGTGCGCGCGCGCGCGCGCACGCACGCACGCACGCACACACACACACCTCTCTCTCAGAATACCTCTCTGAGTCCCAGGCCAAGAGCGACTCCTTGTTCCAGCCCTGCCCTTTTTGTATCACCTGTTGGTGGTCATCAGTGGAGCCCAAACTCTGGTCCGGATCCACCTCCTCAACTGTGGCCCCGAAAACCCGGAGTGGACTCCACCTAAACTGCCAGGTATGAGCGTATGCGAGGTGACACATAGCATCCCTCTATCACCTCGCCGTTCATACTGTCACAATATATATATATGTTTGTATATTTATTTATTTTTTTATGAAATTAACAACAGGTGCACTAGATGGGCAACAATGAGACAACCCCCAAAACTGGAATGGTTTTACAGGTGGAGGCCACTGACATTTTTTTCCCTACTCACTACTACTACTTCTCTGACTGTTTTTCACTAGTTTTGCATTTGGCTAGGATTAGTGTCACTACTGGCAGCATGAGGCGATACCTGCACCCTACAGAGGTTGCAAAGGCAGTCCAACTCTTCCAGGAGGAACAGGATGAGCACTGCCAGGAGCCCTAAGAAATAACCACCAGCAGGTCACTGATGTGAATGTCTCTAACCAAATAATCAGAAACAGACTTCATGAGGGTGGCCTGAGGGCCTGACGTCCATTAGTGGGCCCTGTACTCACTGCCCAGAACCGTAGAGCTCAATTGGCGTTTGCCATTGAACTCCAGAATTGGCAGGTCCGCCACTGGCACACTGTGCTTTTTGCAGATGAGAGCAGGTTCACCCTGAGCACATGTGACAGATGTGAAAGGGTCTGGAGAAGCTGTGGAGAATGTTATGCTGCCTGTAACATCGCTCAGCATGACCATTTTGGTGGTGGGTCAGTGATGGTCTGGGGAGGCATATCAATGGAGGGACGCACTACAGGCTAGACAATGGCACCCTGGCTGCCATTAGGTATCAGGGTGAAATCCTTGAACCCATTGTCAGACCCTACGCTGGTGCAGTGGGTCCTGAGTTCCTCCTAGTACCCGACAATGCCCGGCCTCATGTGGCGAGAGTATGCAGTTAGTTCTTGGAGGACGAAGAAATTGATACCATTAAATGGCCCCTACGCTGGCTTGACCTAAATCCAATACAAGCATGTGGGGGCCATAAAAAGTACTGAGTACCATTTTGAGTTGCTGCAATGAAATTTCAGCAAAATAGACTAGTCTGCTGCATAATTTTTTCACTTTGATTTTCGGTCTCTGAATTCAGTCCTCTGTATATTGATAATTTTATTTCCATCAAATGATGTGGCATCCTTACATTCCTAACCCATTACCCAGTCCATATCAGTATAGATATCCAGCATGATATTTTTTACCATTGAAATCTGATGTGTTTACAAAGTGTCCCTTTAAATTTTTTGAGCAGTATATATATATATACACACACACACAAACATTTTGCCCTTTATTTCTAATTTAAACTGAACATGTTGTTTTACAATAGTTGCTCCTAGACACCTTGCATCAGGGGTCTAATGCTGAAGTTCTTCATACTTTTGGTGCTAAAAACACCCTAGCACTTATCCCTTCCACTAACATTTAAACATCCTATATTTGAACATAAAGCCTAATGTCTAAGCAGTAGATACAGACAAAAGATGGTTTGGGCCTCCTTTAAATCTGAACTCCAGGCACAAAAACTCAACAGATATTTTTTACACTCCTCTGTGTCAATGAGCTGCTGCTGAGTCTAGTGGGAAAGAATGTTGGCAATGGGGGAACAATTGAAGCCAACAGGTGATGTCATGGCTCTGTGCAATTCAGGCCGTTTTCATGTTGCTCATTAACACACGGGAGCTAGAGCTGTTACCACTACTTTAGAAGACTAAATATAAGGGCATTTAAACTGTGACTTTTACAAACAGTATGCAGCATGTACTGTATAAGAGCAGGAGGGATGGGTCGTTTTTGTCTTTCTAGCAACTTTAAACAAAATTCTCATGCAACTTTGTTTAGAGCGAGTTCAGCTCTCACAACATTCATTTATATTGTTTTTAATTCCTTTGGCTAGCTCCCTGTGCTCCTCCACTGATGAACAGAATGTACACATAGGGATCTATTTGTAAAACATTCAACATGGAAGAATGTCACATATAGTGATTGGCTGAACATGGGTTGAGCGTGGGGTTCCCCCTAAAAGCCATACCAGGCCCTTTAGGCTTGGTAGGATTTTTAAGAGGAACCCCACCCCCACAAAATGGGGGAAAAAAAATGTTGTGCTTGATCCGAGCACAGACCTGGCAGGGCAGGAAAGGGGTGGTGGAATAGAGTAGAAGGATCAACTACTGGGTTATGAATATTTGTTGGACCCAAGCCAATCCCAGGGAGGCTGACCCAGATGGTGTAGCAGGGTAGAACATAGATGTTTGAGAGGACCCCCCCCTGGGAGGCAGCCTGTGTGGGATACAGAAGAACTACTGCAATTAGACATCAGCAGGTGATATGGCTGAAGGTCTGAAGAGAGCAAGACTTAAGGAAATTTGTTGGAAGACCCTACCTGTAGAAGCTGATCTGGAGAGTAGGACCTTTCACCAATAGCTCTAGGTGTGGAAGTGTTTGAGGGTTATAAGCCTGAGATTGCTGTAAGGCCTGTAATTGTTTGCACAGGGTCTCAGATATCCTGGCTGTCTCCTCCACTATCAGTATTCTTTTGAGGCTGCTAATATTGTGTAGCATCCTCCTAGGTAGCTAGGGGGAGCTAGACTCCAATTGTTAGCTAGGGCTGAGTAGCAGCCTGGGAGCAATAGCTAGCAGGGGATCCAAATTGGGTCAGAGCTAAGAGGCTCTACAGACTAGCCCTCTGGAATTTCCCCTTGCTCTAGAACTTTGGAGAAAGGTCTAGAACCAGGGTGAAAGTGCAAAGGGTGAAAGTGGGTAAAAATGCCATTTTGCAATTAAAAAAAAAAAAGATTAAAAAAAACAGATTTCAGGAGGCAGCAGTGATCCACTGCAAGAGACCTAAAACCATCAGCACTGCTATTAATGGTTCAACCTGTTCCAGTGGCTGGATCTGAGGAGTGGCTAATCTACACTTTTGAGGAAGCCAGGCCAATCCCCAACAGGAGGCTTGGCAAGGAGCCAGGACAACCCTTAAAAGTTATTGAGCCTGCTCAGCAGCAGGAGAGTTCGGGTGGAAGTTGAGGAGGATGTGAGGCTGGAAGGCAGAAGCCTGTGAGGGGACCCAAAGGGGACAGGGAAGGAGTAGCCCAGCTAGAAGGCCTGGTATCAGCCACTCACCCACCGGAAGCACAGGAGAGGGACCAAGTAAGTAAACCTGCAACCCCTGGGACAGTAAATGGAAAGGGGCATTCTAGTGGGAAACTGAAATTTCTATCTTACCCGGAACTGTTTCACACTGCAGTGGCAGGCACTGGATTCCCTGCCCAGGGATTCACCCAGTACATCTGGATAAGCAGAGGAGTCATCTGCAGTTTGGGGTGGTACTACAGGAGATGCTGGCTAGCTCTCCAGAAGAGACTTTTTTTGTAAAGACTTGTACATAGTTCAGGAAGATTGTTCTCTGTTGCCATACCCTTGGGCATCCCATACACCCCTTACCCTATCCAAGTTCTAAATCCCCTTATGAAAAACTTAAAAACAAAGCTCAAGGACTGGTTACTGTCTCCTGATACAGTGGGAATGGGCCAACATACCAGCAACAGTGTGTGCCAACCTTGTGAAGACATACAGGAAACGTTTGACCTCTGTCATTGCCAACAAAGGATATATAACAAAGTATTGAGATGAACTTTTGATATTGACCAAATATTTATTTTCCACCATAATTTGCAAATAAATTCTTTCCAAATCAGCCAATGTGATTGTCTGGATTTTTTTTTTCTCATTTTGTCTCTCATAGTTGAGGTCTACCTATGATGCCAATTACAGGCCTCTCTCATCTTTTTAAGTGGGAGAACTTGCACAATTGGTGGCTGACTAAATACTTTTTTGCCCCACTGTATAAGTCTGAATGAAGGAAATGTGTGTTGCCTGTTCAGACACTGAAAACGATTCTGCGACTGAGCTCAGCGATGTGCGAACCTGGCGCTATATTTCAAATTTCAGTGGTTTTGGTTTGATTATATTATTAAATTAAATGTATTATTATTATATTATTTTTTATGATTATTTATTAAATTATAATTTATGATTTCGTGTTTCAAGTTTTATCATACCTGGGATGTTTACTAGATTCTTGTTTGGACAGATTTCAGTGAGTCATTCCTAAAAATTACAGGCCTACAATAAAAAAACGACATATTTCCATGCAAAAAAATGTACCTCTTTGAGCACAGAAATATGGACATAATCATACCGCTAGGGAAGTTAATGGCCCAACCTTTTCCAATTTAGCTTGCCTGCAGATGAGGATAACTCTTGGGCAGTGTATTGTGTGCATGAACAGCTTCAGTCCACAGTGAACAGTTTTACAATATGTCCACTGGAATGTTAAGCGCAGGATTGCTGGAGTGAAATGGGATATTGATGATAACCTTTCTTTGTCACGATAAGAAAAAAGAAATCAAGCAGACTGCAAGGAGAAAATCAGCCACAGATGTAGCTCAGATTAAAGCGCTTGATGCGGCATGATAAGGCATTATGCGTAATGTGCTAGCAGGTGCAGCGTCCATTAACAATGTATTAGCCTTATGTAAAATGGATTGCCTGTAAAGCACTGTTTTATAGGCCGATACAATGATGCTCATTATTCCTGGAACCATAGCTGAGACTTCTCTGAAGAGTGACCCTGACAGAGTTTATAGGGAATGCTTTAGTAGCTGTATAGTAATATATACATATCTATAAAGATAGAGAGAGCAGCAATAGTGCTCATTTACCAAAGGATTCATTTTAATACAGCCCGTGTTCAAGTCAAATACTCACCCAGGTTCAGGTGAAGTTTCAGGTTTTTTCTTCATCTGAATGTGCTTGTGCATTTGAAGCAAACAAAAGCCTGAATGAATATTTCTTCTTCAGTAAATCAGCCCCATCTAAAGAGAGAGGAGAATAAAAGGAAAGTAAACATTCAGTTAAAACATGAACCTGTAGTTCTGGATATAAAAATTAAATAATTTTAGATAAAGCTACTGAACATTAAAGCAGAACTCCAGATAAATAATAAAAATAAAATAAATTAAAAAATAGCAATATAATGAATATACTGTTAAAAGATAATGTATAAAATCCTCATTTGCTGCAATATTTATCTTCAATCCAGGGATTTCACCTGTAATACTTTTTTCAGCCTCTAGATATCCCCAGCATCATTCAACCCACTTCTTCTGAGCCCAAGTTATCCTGGATACACCCCAGCCTGTTACTGGACAGTGAAAAAAGAAGCAGCACAGCGATGAGCTCATTTCTCTGTCAATCTGCTTTCTCTTTTTTTTTTTAACAGCTTGGTTCTTGTTGGCACGTGAACTGATTGGCTCTGTCAGGAATGGACTCACCAATGGTGGTGGAACTCACCTGCCTTGTGGGCTGCAGTACCAGGGCTAGCCAGCAGGTGCTCTCAGCAACCAGAAGCTCACTCCTGCAATCAGCCATCACCTGAGGCTGATTGCAGGAGGTGTATTTAAGGAATGGCCAGACCTGCAGTCAGTGCCTTGTTGTACTGTTTCACTTGGCCCCGGTATCCTGATCCTGCTTGCTTCTACCCTGATTCTGCACGAACTCTGCCTGTACTGACCTCGGCTAGTCCTGACCACTCTCCCGCCTGCTCCTGGTACCTTGTTTGCCCGTTTGCTATCGACTGCCTGCCTGACTACATTTAGTGTTGTATGTATGGTTGTTTGGTTTGTTGCACTGTGTTATGTTTTGCACTGCGTTTATGTATTGTTAGGCTTAATAAATTATATTGTTATACTATACCTGAAGCCTGCGTTTCCCTGTGTCAGTCCACACACTTCTGGTCATACCCAGATTCCTGACAGGCTCCATGCATTGCTTCTACATCTCACATTCCAGCCTTATACCAGATCAAATTAAGGTACTTACACTGTTTGCATTTACCTGAGGTTTAGCTAAAAAAAAACTACAGAATTAGATATAATATACAAAAATTAATGCAACTTTGCAATCATTATTACGTCAGTAAATCTATTATTTAAAGTAGAAGTTTAGTTCAAACAATCCCTACAGCTTTGGTCACCTCACTTACCTCTAATGAAGGATGTACCATGTAGTGCAGGTAGATGGTTCCTGGACAAATCTTCACTGCAAGGATGCCTGTCCTCTTCCTGTCTCTGAACTTCCATTGTTGCAGTGGTTAACAGCTTCAGGTCTTAAAGTGTTACTAAACCCAGGACCCTGCATTCATTATATCTGGTCTCCCACAGTACACAGGAACATGGAAATGCAATTATTTTAGTAAATATAACATATTCTCATCAGCAGTTAGAGCAGTCTTGTGGCTTCTATCAGTGTTCAGCAGAGCACTGGTTAAAGCTTGAAGGAGGAGTTTTCTTTACACTCTAGGAGGATGCAGAACCCCTGACATCTGTCTGAACAGTTCTGGTTGGCCCTGTGCTGATCACATGCACTCTCCCACTTGCAATACACACCAAAATTAGCATGTGTAGCTTGGCCCCAAGGCTCTGTTCTATCAAGAGATGAGTCGGGGACAGTGGAAGAAGGGGAGGATCAGAGAAGACAGGCCTTTTTACACAGTACAGAGGATTAACCCCTTAAGTTCCACAATGAGTATAACAAACATGTTTTACTGCATATACAGACTGATTTTACTGTTGTGGGTTTAGTAAAACTTTAAGGCTGAACAGCAGTACAGTTGTCCTGTAAATACAATCTGTGAATGGGGGATAGTCTGATCAGTCACATGATTATCTCCTCCAGTCACATGCAGTGTAATCAATTAAGGAGCTTTTCTCAATGTTGGATAAGGAAGGAAGGTGTGTGGCCCGTCAGACCATCTGTTCTGCTGTTTTGCCTGAAGACCTTAAGCTGTTACTCATTGTAGCAATGCAAATATAGAGACAAGAAGAGGACAGGCATCCCTGCACTGAAGATATTTCCAGGGTCCAGACTGCTTGCACAAGGCATGCTTCATTATAGGTAAGCAACGTGACCAAAGCTGTAGGAATTTTTTGTTTTTTAGCTAAACTTTAGCTTTAAATAACACATTTACTGATGTATTAATGATTACAAAGCTGCAATAATTTGTGTATTTTTTATCTGCCTAGAATCTAGTATTAAACAGTTAAAAAAAAACTACTCTGTATGCAATTCAACCAAACGGTTCCTGTGTTCCCACCTACCAGGTGCTAATCCATCAGCCTAATAATATTTCATAATGCAAAAAAAATGTGCTTGTTCATCATCAGCCAATCAGAATTTTGATCCATCGCTTCAACAGAATTCACATGGTCATTTGGTCATCTGGTCAGCACTAGGGGGAGCATGAACCAGTATTTCCTCCATGTGCCCTGCATGTGTTCCTCCATGTGCATCTTTAGATGGAACACCTTGTTCAGTCGGTAGTCTGCTGTCATCTTTCGGTGACAAAGAGGGTCCACCATTCCCCGTGACATCAATACACTGAACGTTTGTTACATTTATTCCACCTGGGGCCAGGAACAAAAAGTGTAAAAACATGGAGGTTTGCGCTCAAAAGATTAACTGACATAAGATGAAACCTTTGGAACATATAGAACCAGCAGGGCCCCAGTGGCTGTTTTGGGCCATACTCAAAGCACTCAACCAATGCCAAAGTATATGCGAAAAGGGGAGACAGATAAGGTCAGCAGTCCACTATTATGCCAAAAATGAGTCCAATCAATATCCATATGTAGAATAAACTCACTTCTGTGGCAACTTGGTCGTAAGAGTAAGAAGCAACTCCAGAACAAAGTTACAGGAGGGAGAGACAAGCGCCAGATAAGTGTAGCAGTTCAAATGACTTTAATATACTGTAAATAAATGAATTGCACTCACAAAAAGGAGTAAAAGTTCAGACATGTAGCACTACAAATAATTCTTGCCATCAAAAGTCATGGCCCTGTTCAGCCTAGTGGTAAAGTACTGTGTCCAGCTGATCAGCAGTGCTGGAGGCTCCCAAGGCTTCCTGTATTACAGTTACAGACAGGGGCGGACTGACCATTTGGAAACTCGGGCACTGTCAGTAGGGGGCCCCATGAGATGCCCCTGGTACCTTTTTCATAGGCTTTTTTGAGTTTGGGCAAGGACACAGGGATCCCATGATCCCCTATTGTCAGGGGGCCCCATGAGTTGTCAGTCCACCCCTGGTTACAGAGTAATATAAAATATTGTAATGTATATTATCACTGTTTTTGCAACTATTTTTCTTTTTGCTGAATAGTAGACCACCTCTTTTGGCCTTGCTTGCTAAACCAGTGAAAGGGGAGGAAGGGATTAGAAATAATATAAGGGCTTGGCCACAAGTACAACACTGTCACTCCTTTGAAAAGCTTTATGATGCCTCCTTACTACCTGGTTTAACCCTAAAAATGCTGACCCGCCATACAGCCATGCCATTTAATTTTTGCCACAGCTGCTTTTACCACCCCACCCATGTGAATGAGCCCTAAGGCACAGTAAAATCAGTAAGTAAGGAATGGTAAAATCAATCTGTATATTCGGTAAAGCATGTTTGTTATATTCATTCATTACACTGCATGTGAATGGAGGAGAGAATCCTGTGACTGATCAGACTATCCCCCATTCATAGATTGTGTTGCAGGTCACCTGTACTGCTGTTCAGCCTTAAAATGTTACTAAACCCACAACAGTAAAATCAATCTGTATATGCAGTAAAGCATGTTTGTTATACTCATTGTGGAACTTAAGGGGTTAATCCTCTGCATTGTGTAAAAAGGCCTGTCTTCTCTGATCCTCCCCTTCTTCCACTGTCCCCGACTTATCTCCTGATAGATCAGAGCCTTGGGGGCAAGCTACACATGCTCAGTTTTGGTGTGTATTACTTGATGTTAAGATCATTTATTTTAGGTTTATACTGAAATTGCGCCAACACTTTTTTGCAGCACTTTACAGTCACATCAGTTCCTATCCTCAAGAAGCTTACAATCTAAGGTCCCTAAATCACATGCATGCATACTAGTGTTATTTAATATGTCTTTGGAGCCTGGAAAACCTAGATGAAACATAGACAAGCACAGGGAGAACATGAAAATTCCATGTGGGCAGTGTCCTGACTAGGATACAAGTGAACTCTAAAGCTGGAAGGTAGAATTGCTAACTGCCACTGCTCTGTTTTTTCACAGTAAAGGATAAGTTCACTTTTGGTCACGTTACATGTTACACCCATATTTAGGTAACATGTATCCGGTTCCCTTCCTCTGAATCAACTGTGCGTATAGGATTATAACTTTTTTTTTTTTTTTTTTTTAATGGTTGAACTGAATGGACATTTGTCTTTTTTCAGCCAGACTAACTATGTAACTATGTAAAAGAGCACCTGCCCCCACCCCTCCAATTCCCCCACTGTGACAGCAGGGGAGGAATCCTCTCCCTGCTGTCACAATTTAAGAGTGCGACCAGGCAGGGCTCCACCCACACAGCTGCATTATTCATTCACTAAAACTACCATCTTTCATTGCAGCAGACAGCTTGTAGTTCTGTCGTAGTTCATTGATTCTTCCTGCTCTTCAGTAACTGTCTGCCCATATGAAGGTGGCTTGTAGTTCTTAGAGAACTGCGAGGGTGCTGGTGAGAACTCCCATAGTTCAGTGACTCTTCCTGCTCTTCAGTAACTGTCTGCCCATACAAAGGTGGCTTGTAGTTCTTAGAGAACTGTGAGGGTGCTGGTGAGCACTCTCATAGTTCATTGACTCTTCCCGCTCTTCAGTAACTGTCTGCCCATAGGAAGGTGGCTTGTAGATCTTAGAGAACTGTGAAGGTGCTGGTGAGCGCTCTCATAGTTCATTGACTCTTCCTGTTCTTCAGTAACTGTCTGCCCATATGAGGGTGTAGTTCTTAGAGAACTGCGAGGACGCTGGTGAGAACTCTCATAGTTCATTGACTCTTCCCGTTCTTCGATAACTGTCTGCCCATACGAAGGTGGCTTGTAGTTCTTAGAGAACTGCGAGGGCACTGGTGAGAACTCTCATAGTTCATTGACTCTTCCCGTTCTTCATTAACTTTTTGCCCATACGAAGGTGGCTTGTAGTTCTTAGAGAACTGCGAGGGCACTGGTGAGAACTCTCATAGTTCATTGACTCTTCCTGCTCTTCAGTAACTGTCTGCCCATACGAAGGTGGCTTGTAGTTCTTAGAGAACTACGAGGCTGCTGGTGAGAACTCTTAGTTCATTGATTCTTCCTGCTCTTCAGTAACTGTCTGCCCATACGAAGGTGGATTTTAGTTCTTAGAGAACTGTGAGGGTGCTGGTGAGAACTCTCATAGTTCATTGACTTTTCCCATTCTTCAGTAATTGTCTGCCCATAGGAAGGTGGCTTGTAGTTCTTAGAGAACTGCGAGGGTGCTGGTGAGAACTCCCATAGTTCAGTGACTCTTCCCAGTCTTCAGTAACTGTCTGCCCATACGAAGGTGGCTTGTAGTTCTTAGAGAACCGCGAGGGTGCTGGTGAGAACTCTCATAGTTCAGTGACTCTTCCCGTTCTTCAGTAACTGTCTGCCCATACGAAGGTGGCTTGTAGTTCTTAGAAAACTGTGAGGGCGCTGGTGAGTGCTCTCATAGTTCATTGATTCTTTCTGCTCTTCATTAACTGTCTGCCCATACGAAGGTGGGTTGTAGTTCTTAGAGAGCTGCGAGGGTGCTGGTGAGCACTCTCGTAGTTCATTGACTCTTCCTGTTCTTCAGTAACTGTCTGCCCATACGAAGGTGGGTTGTAGTTCTTAGAGAGCTGCGAGGGCGCTGGTGAGCACTCTCGTAGTTCATTGACTCTTCCTGTTCTTCAGTAACTGTCTGCCCATTAGAAGGTGGCTTGTAGTTCTTAGAGAACTGCGAGGACATTGGTGAGCATCTCGTAGTTCTTTGACTCCCACTTTTCAGTAACTGTCTGCCCATAAGAAGGTGGCTTGTAGTTCTTAGAGAACTGCGAGGACATTGGTGAGCATCTCGTAGTTCATTGACTCCCACTTTTCAGTAACTGTCTGCCCATAAGAAGGTTGCTTGTAGCTCTTAGAGAACTGCGAGGGTTCTGGTGAGCGCTCTCATACTTCATTGACTCTTCCCGCTCTTCAGTAACTGCCCATATGAAGGTGGCTTGTAGTTCTTAAAGAACTGCGAGGGTGCTGGTGAGCGCTCTCATACTTCATTGACTCTTCCCGCTCTTCAGTAACTGCCCATACGAAGGTGGCTTGTAGTTCTTAGAGAACTGCGAGGGTGCTGGTGAGTGCTCTCTTAGTTGATTGATTCTTCCTGCTCTTAAGTAACTGTCTGCCCATATGAAGGTGGCTTGTAGTTCTTAGAGAACTGTGAGGGTGCTGGTGAGCGCTCTTTTAGTTCATTGACTCTTCCCGCTCTTCAGTAATTGTCTGCCCATTCGGAGATACAGGCAGACAGCTATACAGAGAGTCTGTAGGAACCGGGCATAGCACCTGTGATCTACTGGTGGCAGGTGCAATACTCTGCAGAAAAAAATACATTAAAAAATGTGTGAACTTTTGACCACTAACCAAATGCCATAGAAAGAGGTCACTGATTGGCCCAATCAAAATTCTGCTATGATATCCAGCAATCTATAGTTGCATTGTTATAATTTGAGGAATTTTACAAAGAGAGGGGTACCCCTTCTTAATGGCTACAGAAGTTGGGCTAGGCTAGGAAGGCTCAGAGATCTCACTGTGGCAGAGGATGTCGGAGAGTTAAAGGATTTTTACATTTGACATAATCAGCAAATTTCTCACTATGAACATCATGAAGATCAGAGACTCTGAAAGCTGTGTAAAAAGAAAGAGAATGATCAGCTTACTGGAAGTATATTTTTGGACTGAATCTATTTCAGATGAGGGCCAAAGGTTAGCATGGATCAACCAGCCTAAGTTATTGTTCCATTCCAATCTGCGCTAAAAACTGCCACATTCGCTTGCTCTCTGTATTGACACGCTTATTCTGGTTTTACAGCACCCTCCAGGCATCTCTTCTCAGTATAATCAAAATTCAATATTAAAAGTGTCAGCTTATTTACAGACTCCCAGGCACACACATTTGTTATTTGTGAAGCTCAAACCAGAACAATGCATGATTTCAGGCCCGCATAATGCTCAGAGCTCCAGCTCACACATGCATTGTGATGAATTCATTTGCCAGATAAAAGTGATGCGTCTATATATTCCAGATCCACCGGTGAACTGCTGTACTCTGCTTGGAAGCCAGTGTGACAGCTTGAAGTATCATCCATGCCGATATTTCTATGGCTGACCCCAAGGCCTGCTTCACAATTCAGCATCTCTTACTCAGCCCACGGAATTGTTGTTTCATATTTTATTACAGATTGCCAACATTTTCTGTTTTTAAAGGAAATTATATTTGTGGATGTGCTGATATTTCAGCGTGTTCTGCACTGCATACATCAGATATATGTGCAGATATATTTAATAGTAACATTAGCAAGTCCCCACTACTATCAGGCATGGCTTTCTATAGCATTCAAGGGATCCCACCGCTACTTTTATTACTTAAAGCTGAACTCCATCCCTGCCGTCAGCCTTGCGCAGTTGTTCAGGCTTATCTTATGAACTGAACATTGAGATGCTCACAGTGTGTATTACAAACTGCAATACTTCAGAAAAAGCCCGCCCTATGTCCTTGCTGGTCATCCTCCAGCAAGGACATAGGGCAGGCTTTTTCTGACGATCCATTCTTCGGGGAACGTCGGAGGGGGTGTCACCAAGTGTTACCGCATCGGGTGACACCAACCCTAGGGATGCCCTGGAGCAGACAACTGCATATCTGATGAGGAAATTGTATATTACATCAATTCAATATCGGGTACTTTTACCCCCTTCCTGCCCAGGCCAATTTTCAGGTTTCAGCTCTCTCGCACTTTGAATGACATTTGCCGCGGTCATGCAACACTGTACCCAAACTAAAATGTTATCATTTTGTTCACACAACTAGAGCTTTCTTTTGGTGGTATTTAATCACCACTGGGGTTTTTATTTTTTGCTAAATTAACAAAAAAGACCGAAAAGTGTGAAAAAAGTTTCTTTGTTTCTGTTATAAAAGTTTGCAAATAAATAATTGTTCATATATTTAGGCCAAGATGTATTCTACTACATTTCTTTGATGAAAATAACCCAAATCAGTATTTATTATTTAGTCTGTAGGAAAGTTATAGAGTTCACAAACTATGGGATATATCTGAAAATAGATCAATCCTGAAGTACTGACAGCCAATCTAATTTCTTGAGACCCAAAAAAGTCAGAAGAGTACAGATATCCCCCAAATGACCCCTTTTTTTGCAAAGTAGACAGTCCGACGTATTTCATAAGAGGCATGGTGAGTTTTTTGAAGTTGTAATTTTTTTGTCATAATTTTTCGGAAAATGAAGAAATTAAAAAAATTATTTTGACAATTTGTTTTTACATACTGTCACCGGCGAAGTACAGCATCATCATACAACTGGTGTGGCAGTGATCAGGGACACTGACTGGTGACAGTGCGAAAAAAAAATAGATCTTTTTTTTTTGTATTTTTTATATAAAAAAAAAATTTTTAAGATTTTGTTGTCATATTACACTATGTCCAAAGTAGTATAATGTTACCATAGTAACATTGTACTACTTTGGGGAAGTGATCAGTATTGTTTTTTTTTTTTTACACAATTTGATTGCTTATAGCAAGCTATAAGCAAGCATTTAACTAAATGAAATCGATTCATTCAGTTTTTTTTGTTGTGATTAGCTGTGATTGGCCACGGCTAATCACATGACACAGAGGGGCTGTGATTGGCCCAGTCTGTGCACGTGACCACTGTGACCATTCATACCTTGACACACTTACTGTATATACAATGGATGGCATGAATGGAAGCCATCCATTGTATACAACGGTCATGTGACCTGCTGTGATTGGTGAGGTACACAGCCGGTGATAGATCTCACCACAGCGCGGTCCTGCCGTCACGCGCAAAGTGCGATTCAGGAAGGATGTCATATGACACCCTACCAGAAGGACGAGAGGCTCGCCCGGTTGTCATTTTAGTATAGGCCGGGGGGGAAGTGGTTAATGTTGGCCTCACAAATGTTTAAGAATGCCTCCAAGCCTTGGTTAAAGGGCTATACGAGGACAAGGTCTGATTACCTTAACCTCTTTGGCGCCAGCCGCATGCAAATGTGCAGCCTCTCAGCATCTGGGCCTCGACATTTGCATGCAATTAAGAAAAACATATGTGCTGAGAGCGCACACCCTGCGTGCTCCCAGCACACATGTCCAGTACTCACGGAAAGGTCCCGATCTCTTTCGATCGGGACCTTTCCTGATAATGTGACCACTGTGACGGCGAATCACGGCGGTCACAGGACCCCAAAAACTCCGCCCCCCCTCCTGCTGGTGCCAAGGGGTTTAATAACAAAGGAATGTTACTATTTGGACAAGCCAAGCCAGACCACTGCTTGACCTAGAGCTGCGTTAAGCAAGTGTCTGTGGTCACCTGTGTGCCATGTCATATAATCGAGGGACCCGTGATGGAAACAACATCTTTGGTTAGGTATTCTTTTTATATTTTCTTTATCTTTATCTGTATCTGCCATTACTTGTAATAAATGTTATACTTACAAGCAGGGGCGGACTGACAACTCATGGGGCCCCCGGGCAATAGGGGATCATGGGGCCCCTGTGTCCTTGCCCAAACTCAAAAAAGCCTATGAAAAAGGTACCAGGGGCATCTCATGGGGCCCCCTACTGACCCCGGGCCCTCGGGCAGTGCCCGAGTTTCCAAATGGTCAGTCCGCCCCTGCTTACAAGTATTTGTGTGATCTCTCTTTACACATATCGAATACAACCCCAAAACCCTAACAAAACAATGTCATGTTTTGACATTTGCCTAACTGTATCCAAGACCCTCAAATTGCATCAGGGTTGAGGGCTCTTGACAGGAGTGCTGAGGCATGGTGCTGTGATGTTTTAAAAAGCTATGTAAAGCTCCATGCTGGTCCCTTCCACCAGCCATGATCTACTTGAATTGCCTAGAGATGCACATAGATCAAATGATGACATCACTGGGTCTAAAATAAGGTATTTAATGAAAACAGGTTTTATTTAAAAATGTAATTAGCATGTTGATGAGGGGAGGGGGGATACCAGGGAATGCAGAATTAAATAGCTTAAAAGTTTTAGACTTTTTTTTTGTACTATGATTTAAAGTGGTTCTTTACTCTGAAAAAAAAATTAAAGCCAGCAGCTACATATACTGTAGCTGCTGACTTTTAATAAAAGGACACTTACCTGTCCCAGGATCCAGGGCCATCCTCACCCAGTCTAGTTCTTCACAAGCCTTTGGGTTCCCGGCGCCAGCAGCGGGCTGTCAGAATTTCTATGAGAGGAACTATATTTCCATCTTTTCTCCAGCTGAAATCATGGTTGTTTTAAACTGAATAGGCCCCAAAATCCACAGTCACTTTCAGGTCTCAGTTCAAGCAAGAGGCAATCCCTTTCCCAACTTAGAGTTTGTTTTTAGCAAATGAAGTGAGTACAGAATTGAGAGAAGCAAGGACACTTCTCAGTGCAGGAATGATGGGTTTCTGTCCTATTTACTGCACCTAGAGCAAATGAACAATAATTACCAGCCTTTGCGGGGGCCCCATAAATATAAACTGTGGAGACATCTTGTATGTGTGACTAATGGTAAGTAGATTTGTGGACACAACAAATTAACAGCCTAGTCATTCACTCACTATGGTTTCACCTCTGAGAAGGGTAAACAAGAGACAAACACCTCTCATTAAAGGGATCTTTATGGAAAGTTATACAGATGAATCTTAGAACTATTTATATGTTTAAAACTATCCATATACTGTAACTAAATTCTTTATCTGGACAAAACCATTATAAATATCATGGACATATGTAAAAGCAAGTAATTCTAAATCGTAACAAAATGTCACAAGATATCTACAGTATAAAGGATTTTATCCTGACACAAGATCCCATTGCTAGAAAGGATTTTTGAATATTAACACAGGTTCTTATGTGTAATCCATATATTTAATGTGTTGAAATGTAAATTTTTGCAGAATTATTATATGTGTGCTGCCATATCTAATTTCAATAAGTAGTGAAGTATGTGATATTAGGTTTATATGTAGGTATGGGTATATCTATATATATCTATATAGATATATATATACCGTATTTTTCGCTCCATAAGACGCACTTTTTTCCCCCCAAAAAAGGGGGGGAAATGTCAGTGCGTCTTATGGAGCAAATATAAAGCGGCCGGTCCGGTATTTCTGCCGCCACCATATCAGAATATCGGGCCGGCCGCTCAGCTCTTCTCTCCTGCAGGACCTTACCTGTTCCTCAATCCAGCGCTGTAGTTTTCCCACGCCGGCTTCTTTGACAGCCGGGTGCCCACTGCGCATGAGCGAGAAGCGCTGTGCTTTGTGAAGGGTCCATTCACAAAGCACAGTGCTTCTCGCGCATGCGCAGTGGGCACCCGGCTGTCACAGAAGCCGGTGCGGGAAGAAGAGGGAAGGACAACTCCGCAGAAGTGGGAGCGGGTACCTGTCAAATTCAGATACCCGCTCCCCCTCCCTCCCCAAAGGTCCGCAGTCTCTGGTCATCCCCTGCACTGTCTGCAGTCTCTGGTCATCTGTACTATGTCCACAGTCCCTGGTCATTCCCTGTACTGTGTCCGCAGTCTCTGGTCATTTCCTGTACTGTGTCCGCAGTCTGTGCTCATTCCCTGTACTGTGTTCGCAGTCTGTGCTCATTCCCTGTACTGTGTCCGCAGTCTCTGGTCATCTCCTGCACTGTGTCCGCAGTCTCTGCTCATCTCCTGCACTGTGTCCGCAGTCTCTACTCCATCTCCTGCACTGTGTCCGCAGTCTCTGGTCATCCCCTGTACTGTGTCCGCAGTCTCTGGTCATCTCCTGTACTGTGTCCGCAGTCTCTGGTCATCTCCCATACTGTGTCCGCAGTCTCTGGTCATCTCCCGTACTGTGTCCGCAGTCTCTGGTCATCTCCTGTACTGTGTCCGCAGTCTCTGGTCATCTCCTGTACTGTGTCCTCAGTCTCTGGTCATCTCCTGTACTGTGTCCGCAGTCTCTGGTCATCTCCCGTACTGTGTCCGCAGTCTCTGGTCATCTCCCGTACTGTGTCTGCAGTCTCTGGTCATCTCCCGTACTGTGTCCGTAGTCTCTGGTCATCTCCTGTGCTAGGTCTGCAGTCCATTGGTTCAGAATATTTTTTTTCTTGTTTTCCGCCTCTAAAATCTAGGTGCGTCTTATGAACTACGGTAGTTTGTCTCTGTTTTTATGTGCATACATAATATTTTAATCAGTATATATATATATATATATATATATGTACCGATTAAAATATTATATATATATATATATATATATATATATATATATAAAACTACAGCTCTTTTCAGTTAAGATTTTACATTAGAAATTAGGAATAGCATACTGTATCTACCCTCCAAGACATTTATACAGCTGTCACAAAATCCAATTTGTTATAGTGAAATATTAATCTTTCCCTATAACAAAATAGTTACTTCAGGAAACTCAAAATAGTCAGAACTTCTTTTATAGTGATACTCAGTGACAAAAGGTTGGTAATACAAAAACAAACATTGGGTGGAATATGAGACAAATTCACCAATATAAAGAAGGTAATGTCTTTCAGGCTACCTTCCTGGCCAGTATATTCAAATTTCATGAATGTATTGTGTGCCGATAGATAAAAGAGAAAGCCAGGCAGACAGGGGAAAAAATCAGATCTGATCACAGCCATCCATCATACATATGACAGCACCCATCTGACTTCATCTGACCATTTAACCACATGCCGCCCTGCCACTGTAGAAATACGGCGGCAGGGCGGCACGGCTGGGCAAAACCATGTTTTAAAACGTGTGTTTTTAAAATAGGTAGGAGGCACGCGCGAGGCGCGCCGCTGCCCTACCTGTCCCGCCGATCACAGCCGCGGATGTCAGACGCCGGGTCACAGCCGGTCGTTACCGGCTATGTCCCGGCGATCGGCGGCAATCGCTGACAGAGAGCACAGCTGCAGTAGCTGTGCTTTCTGTCAGTTCCCTGACAGCTCCAGTACACGTTGATCGGGACAGAAGAGTTTCTCTCTCCCGATCAGCGGTGTTCCCTGCAATACACACCCCCTAGTAAAACACTCCCCTCACACAGTTAACCCTTTCCCTGAATAATAAACTTAACCCCTTCCTCCCCAGTGCCATAAGTACAGTGTCAGTGTTTTTTTTTTGCACTGATCACTGTATTGGTGTCACTGGGGATGTCACTGACCCCAAGTCAGTACCCCCCAATGTCAGAATGTCCGCCGCAGTCCCCTCATAAGTTGCTGATCGCCGCCATAAGTCACTGATCGCAGCCATAAGTCGCTGATCGCCGCCATTATTAGTATAAAAAAAAAACTAAAAATCCCAGTATCTTTCCCACCATTTGTAAACGCTATAACTTTCACGTAAACCAATTAATTTACACGTATTGGGGTTTTTTTTAGCAAAGACATGTCGCAGAATGCATTTTGGCAGAAATTTATGACTAAATTTGATTTTTAAGTTTTTTTTACTGGACATGTTTTATAGCAAAAAGTCCAAAATATTGGTTTTTTTCCCTCAAAGTTGTCAGCCTTTTTTTTTATAGCGCAAAAAATAAAAACCGCACAGGCGATCAAATACCGAAAGAAAGCTCAATTTGTGGGAAAAAAAAGATATAAATTTCATTTATGTACTGTTTTGCATGACCGCGCAATTGTCCGTTAAACTAGCACAGCGCTGTATAGCAAAAAAATGGCGTAAATAGCAGTATCTATACCATAGTTTGTAGACGCTATAACTTTCACACAAAGCAATCAATATACACTTATTGGGATTTTTTTTATCAAAAACATGTAGCAGAATACATTTTGGCCTAAATTTATAACTAACTTTGAGTTTACTATATATTTTTTATAGCTGAAAGTAAAAAATATTGTTTTTCTTCAAAATTTTTGGCCTTTTTTTGTTTATAGCGTGAAAAATAAAAAGCGCACAGGTGATCAAATACCACCAAAAGAAAGCTCTATTTGTGTGAAAAAAAGGACATAAATTTCGTTTGGGTGCAGCATTGCATGACTGCGCAATTATCAGTTGAATTAGTGCAGCGCCGAGTAGCAAAAAGAGGCCTGGTAATTAAGGGGGGTAAATCCTCTGGAGGTCAAGTGGTTAAGAGACTGCACATCTGATCACATTTACAACACACAATTCTAGCCTGTCTAGATGCCATTTTGTGAGAGCTTTACTCCACTCATCAATCGGCAGTCATCTTTGGTTTAAAATTTTAACCAAATATAATTCCATGTGATCATAAATGAACCATATTCATAAATCATATAGCACAAAGTCCCAAACGTATAACTGTGATGAATAAATCTACGACCCTGAAAATTAATACGTGCTCAAGTGCATCAGACCATCTGTCACCGTCTAGCGTGCACGCTTACCTCCAAGCCTTGACCCTCAAGGAGTCATAAGGCATAACAATCACCAATTAGTCTCAGGTGGGATGAATCTCACTCTCTGGATGGACACAGGATCAGCTTCCACACAGCCCATGGTTAATCAACCATTACAATGGTAAGGCACCTTTACAAAACTCCTCCACTCTCCCAATGGCTCATAAACAGGGAATCAGAGAAAAAGCCACCATAGTGTAAGAGTCAAGTTTCTTATATCATACACAAATGCCAAAGACCTACTCACACATTAAAATCGGGTCATAGACCCACCAGGCATGAACTGTATAACCCACAGTCAAGGTGCTTGCATAGGGAGTCCAAAGATGGCTGCTGTCCGTGCGTAATTGCGTCACCACGCTCTAGTCCTTTTGACAGATGGTCTGATGCACTTGAGCACGTATTAATTTTCATGGTTGAAGATTGATTCATCACAGTTATATGTTTGGGACTTTGTGCTATATAATTTATGAATATGGTTCATTTATGATCAAAAGTATTTATATTTGGTTAATACTTGTTTCACTTAAATCACCTATCACTTATATTTAGTCACATTCTTGATGGCATGTTTTTGGGATACACATTAGGTGCACCACTGTACACCTATATATTTATTAATTAATTTGTGTATTGACCCATTTAATATTGAGTCCTTTAATAATTTTTTATGTCAATTATCACATGGTATTAGCGCTACACCACTTAATCTACTTATGTTTCATCCATTCTAGTCTAGTTAGGTGTCAGCAGCTTCCTCGTTTTTATATCTTTGGCAGCGCATGAGTCCACTCCCCTTTATTTAGCCTTTATTTAGTCCATCTTTGGTTTACATTATACTTGGAAGGTAAATAAAATCTATATTCTAGTGATTCTGCTTGACTAGATTAATAAGATGATTGTCATGTTTGTGGTAACCTAATTGTTCTCCTCACGATAACATAACCACCCACATTTTTATATTTTAGTGTTAATATTATTATTATTTTTGTTTCTGGGTTATACTGACATACAGTTTTGCATAGTTTGACGCTTATTCCTTCAGCAGGGGAAGAACCGTTGAAATTCCATAAAACACAGACTCTTGTCTAATAGATATAAAATCTTTGGTTACTGACAAATTTTGTAACGTTTATGCAAAATATCTGGGTGTCTATGTGCATCACAATCAGCTATTATATTATATGTTGTAAGTGGCTTATGTAAATAAATATTAATTTGCGTCATAATCGAGTCATTATTCACATAGATCTGGTTTGTGTTCTTAAAGGATTAACCCAGAATTATTATTAAGTCAGTTAAATTATTTGTATAATTTTATTGTTATATTTGGAAATACCTTCAACTGACTAAATTAATTGTCAAGGCGTTTCATGCCGTAACACAGCTATGCTGCTTGCGGCTTCACAGCTGGTTGCACATTGTGCAATCAAGAGCTGTGCTGTGCTTTGCGAATGATCCCACAGTCTTCTGGGACCTGTGACGAGAACTTCCGCTTGGATCACCTTGGAGTGTACCTGTCAAAACTAGGTACCCACATCCCCCGCCCAAAAAAATGATATGCCAAATATGGGAGGTGATGACTTAAAGTGACATTAAAGGTTAATTTTTTTTTTTATAACAAACATGTTATACTTACCTGCTCTGTAAAATGGTTTTGCACAGAGCAGCCCCAATTCCCCTCTACTAGGGTCCTCTGCCTGAGCTCAAGGCCCCTCCCTACTGCCTACAACCCCCATAGCAAGCAGCTTGGATAATTCCAAGGTTCACCATAGTAGATTTTGTTTTACTTGTTACCAAAAGCTCAGTCGCTCTTTCAGAGATTATAAATTGGTATATCAAGATGATTTCATGAGTATGTCCCATACATGACTGTGTACACATGTTTTCTGAAGTTTGGCCAGCAGCAACTGCTAATATAAATGCCACAGAAAAAGGTTATCAGAAGTAACTATGAAGTCTCAGAAACTATATAGAGAAGAAGAAAGTCTTGGGTAAAAATACTGATGACAAGTCTTCCCTGTGAAACTCAAAAATGCAAGCCTTTGATTTTCCAGGGGTAAATAGGCATTGCATAAAAAGTATTTATCTTCATATGTTAAGCTGTAACATCATCAGTGTTTGAGTAGTTGGTGCCTTTACTATACCTACAGGCTACTCAAGCGAAGTTGTGAGTTATACCTGGCATCTTTAATATGTAGGTACCTATCAGCATGCTTTTTATACTTCAGCATTTCTACTGCCTTTACTGCTGATTATGCAATTATTGTATTCTACTCTACCTTGCCACACAGTTGTCATTTATCTTGTACTACAGCCATGTCTATTTGACCAGCCTTTTGTACTGTAACTGTATATGGTGGAGCAAGGTGTTGTATTTTTGGAAAACTTTAATAAAAATTGTTAAATAAAAAAAAAAAATAAATAAAGTAGTTAGCTTCATTTAGCAGATCTGATGGGCAATGTGACAAAGAACACAGCACCTCTAAGTGTAAACTGTATAACACATGTAATAAAAAAAGTAAGCTTAACAACTCACAATCTTGAACAATAAAAACAGACTCATAGGGCTGTGTTGTGGTACGTCTGTCGCCAGATGTAAATGCTGTTCCAGAGAGGAGTGGACCCTCATCGGTCAACAGGAGGCGGTGCACTGTAAAGCAAGGATGGTGAAACCTGGCTGGGTCTCCACTATGTTCGGAGCTGTACACGTTGGGCGTCTGATGTCATCGGGATGCGACGTGCTTCTGAGCATGCGTGGGACCAACGTTGTCCGGCACGCTCTTTCATCAGGCAAGGTGGAACAGGAACTTCCTGTTCCTCCTTGCCTGATGAAAAAGCGCACCAGAACTTCATGTTCCACCTTGCCTGATGAAAGAGTGTGGCGGCCAACGTTGGTCCCACGCATGCTTAGAAACGCGTCACATCCCGATGTCGCCAGATGCCCAATGTGTACAGCTCCGGACATAATGGAGACCCAGCCAGGCTTCACCATCCTTGCCATGCAGTGCAGCACCTCCTGCTGACCGATTAGGGTCCACTCCTCTCTGGAACAGCATTTACATCTGGCGACAGACATACCACAACACTTCCCTATGAGCCTGTTTTTACTGTTCAAGATGTGAGTTGTTAAGCTTACTTTTTTATTAAATGTTTTATACAGTTTACACTTAGAGGCGCTGTGTCCTTTGTCTCTTCTACTCCAGAGTTCACTTCACCCCATCGAAGCCTGCCCTAGTGCACACTGGATCGCCCTTGCCAATATTTGAACTCATCCTATCAATTATACACATGGTCTGCTACATTATGTGCCTGTAATTTGCTTTGTATAGTCCTGATGAACAATGTGACTATTATTTATGATAAGGATTTTATAATTGTTGCAATGAAATAAAAATGATTAAGAAAGAGCTAATTCACCATCGATTGATTCCAAATTACTAGACTGCAAGTCAAGGAGGTGTGTGTACCATCATAGGCACAGCCTGTTGTGATTATATCTCCAATGGCACTGAAGCTGAAGATGCTAATATAGCCCATGCTGGTAAAGTGCAACAACTGAAACAAGCATTTGCATTTGCTCACACTGAATAGGCATGGACCAGCTGGACAAGCTTGATTGAATGGTTCAATCTTCTTAATTGGTTCTCAAATGTTGGTGGATAGTTTTCAGGTATTTTTCATGAGATTGTTTTTTATTGTATTTTGTGTGTCCATATATCTGTTATTTCTGTGCCTACTGATACTGGTAAAATGTTGTGTAAATTCATGTACTTTAAAACATTTTACTAATCACTCTCATTCTTAGCTACTAGGTCCGGACTAGCATCAAACTATTTATGAGATGGTGGCAACATACGACCAGACTCAAGAAGTTTAAAATATCAGGATCAAACAATAGAAAAACTCAAATAAAAAGGAGTGACTGATAAGAATAGATTTAATACAACATGGAGTCAGAGTGTATATTGGAGTTTTTCTTAACTTGTTTTGTTCTTGAGTTCTTTTCTGTTGTTTTTTTCTACCCACTGATGGAAAGGATGTCCTATCCTGCATGTCAACCATTTGTTAATTGAGTTAATACTTCTATGGACACATGATGGACTCAAAACAAGGACGTTCTCGCATTTGCAAGCCAAAATGTTTTTTTCCTCATATATTTTGTGATAGTCAGGTGTTTCCAAATTGCCCTTGGCTCTGTGCCCCAGGAATAGCCTAATTCTGAATAAACTGTATTAATTGGACTGAGATAATAAGCCATTGTCACAGCTTGCATCCTTACTCTGTGAACCAGTATATATTCTGCATTTTTATTCAGCATGCACTACACTACATCACGGTGCATAAAGATGAATGATATGTCATTTTGTGACAATGCAACAAAGTTAAAACAAAGAAAAAAAGGTAAACACTGTAACAATGCACCGCATCACTCCTTCACACCTTTAATGGCAAAAACCTATTTGGTTTACCTCTAGAATTAGAAAAGGGTATTTAGAGGAACAATTGAATAATCTGAGATTTAACAAGACTACAAAAGAAATCAGGCAAAATTAAATTAAACAGGATGCTAGTAATTAAACCTAAAACATTTTAATATGAATAGTACCAAATAATATTTATCAGGACGTAGGACCTGTTAGAGCTCATCCACACCTGAACCAGTTGGCTATGTGGGGCAGAATTGCCCAATGCAAGAAAAAGACAATTTGATTTGCATTGCTACATTGAAGAAAAACAGAACATGCCCTATTTTTTGCAGAACTATTCAGTATACTGTAGTGCACTGCAAACTGCTGAAAGCATAAAATGACATCAAAAAATTTTAAAAAGCTGAAAAAAGTAAGTGCTGCAATGTGTTATAACAATGCACAACTGCACAGGTTCCAACCACATACTAACACACAATAACATACTGTGATGGGAATTTACTGAAACTGATGCACTCAGAATCTGGTGCATCTGTACATGTTAGCCAATCAGCTTCTAACTTCAGCTTGTTCATTTATTTGACAATTATTCCTGAAAGTTGATTGGTTTCTATGCAGAGCGGCACCCTGATTTTGCACCATGCAGTTTAAGTAAATAACACCCACTGTGCAGTGTGAATGAATTAATAATAATTTGGACTTGGTCACTGGGGGCATGGTAAAAGCAGATCTATCAACATATTTTCCTTTTCTGTATGTATGTGCCCATATATGATATAAGGATGGTATTAACACAATTCCAAATGCACTACTGATATATTCTAGAAATACTGTAGTTAGACAAACTAAATGTGAAAAAGCACCTGTATTAGACAGCATACACCCACGGATTGGCAAAGTATAAACTCTAATATTCCTAAGTCATTGATGCTAATTTTTAGAGAATGTTTAATATCTGTCCTGGTACCAATAGATTAGTGTAAGACAAATGTGGTACCAGCATTCAAAAAGGCACCACAATCTTCACCCAGTGATTGTCAGAATATTGGATCAATACCTGTTCTGATTGGATGCAGTCACTGTTCGTCCAGCAATTTTCCACCAGGCTCCTTCAACAAAAATTAACTCAACAAATTGATTTTTGTCAAGCTGGTTGGTGCTGACCAGTTCACCTATGGATTGAATATTGACCAATTCAGCAGGAAGCGACTGAAATTTTAAGTTGCGTATGGCAGTCATTGGTTTGATTTTGCTAGAAAATTTGACATAGTTCCTCAAAGATGGCTAATGTGTTATGATGTACAGTATTGTTTCATTACATTTAGCCAGTAAATGTATAGAAAACTAGCCTAAATATCACTTTCAAAGAGACATGCCTGGGGCTTCATAATGTAAATGGTCTAAGACTGGAAGCAGTATACTAAACAGTTCAGCTTTTAACCGCTTCCCTAAGGTTGGAGTGGTTATATGCGGATCATAACTGCAGCAACAGTCATCCCATTATCATTTTTTTTTCAGCCGGCAATTCTGTGCAAAGTAAAAATAATCCTAGCAACTATACAGCCATTGGATTACTTTTACAGGAGGCAGAAGGAGATCCCCTCTGCTGCCTTTACTGTCCTCTCCTGTCCAATCGGAGTGCCTGGTAAGGATACTACCAGCAGCATCTGGTTCCTGGAACACAGTGAGAGGAACTGATGTTGTTCCTTCCACTGTGTGATGTTAGAAACTGGAAGAGATGAAGATTTAGTCACTTCCGGCTACGGTCTTATGTAAACAAGCCATTACCAGCTTTTGAAAGCATCAGATCAAATCAATCTCAAATCATTTGCTTTGGATGCCAGAGAATAGGATGGCAATAAAGTTGAAGAAAAAAATTTAAAAAGGTACAGTGTTAAGGAATAGGAGGGCCCTCCTATTCCTTCTTTACTGAAATGTATTGTAATTATACTGTCTCCCTTATATTGTAAAGCGCTGCGCAAACTGTTGGCGCTATATAAATCCTGTATAATAATAATAATACTTCTAGTACCAGACCATCTCTGTAACTTTAAACTGGTAACCTGTAAAGGATTTTAAGATGATGCCTATGGAGATTTTGGGGTACTTGTAGTTTGCGGCCGTTCCAGGGACATACCCAATTTTAAAGCTTAACATGTTTGCTATCTATTTACTCGTGTAACATCATTTTTTTATATTTTACCAAACAAATGGTTGTTATATTGTGATTTCGCACATTTCAATTCTTTAAAATGTATTTTGTCCCAAAAAATTTGCATTTGAAAAATGACTGCACAAATATTTTGTGATACATATAAAATATGCAACACCTACCATTGTCTAGGGCCACAGATTAAAAAAAAATATAATGGTTGGGGGTGCTTTGCAGTTTTCTAGCAAAAAAAAAGCTGATTTTTACATGTAGGGGAGGAATGTCAGAATTGGCCTGGACTGGAACTGGTTAAACCGTTCATTTTTAGTTAATTCATCATTTAAAAATAAAAGTATATTTTCTTTGTTTGCAGATGATGCACATCTACAGAATTCAGTTCTTGCAAAAAGCCACTAATTGATAGCAGAGCTGGTTGCCGTGGCTGAAAGGGTGGTTACATGATAAATAGTGTTTAATGAGATGCTGTTGCTTTAAAAATACTGAAAGCTTTTGACAGGTATGAAGTACCGGCACCCAGAGGTGGGCACCGCGTATATTTTATCATTGTTGTACTGTTTACCATTTTAGAATTAATGACCGAAATGTATTTTTGCCCCAAACTTTCTTTTCTTAATACTGGTTGTTACTGCACTACATGATTTACCATAAAAATACAACTTTTTCCCTTCACTTGGCTGAAGGTCCTCAGAATTTCAGTGCATGACCCTTATCCATTAGTAGGTGTTGGCTTCTTTTTATTTATTGAAGAGGAGCACTGCTGGGAATGCTGGAAAGTGATAATACACAGGGCTGCCAAATGATACATTGCATAAAAATTGCAATTAACAGCAATTAATACTTTGGTTGCAGAAATGTGACAGCTGTTCTTCATTTGCTTCATAATTTAAGAGATATTCAAGACCTTGTGAAGCAGCATAATTAATATACCGGATGTAGCATGTACTATACGGTACAGGCTGTACAGCAATGATATTGCAGTCAATGAACAAAGTGTTCCAGAACAGATTACAGCTGTTCTCCAAAAGGTATAGGAGACATATAGCACACTAATAGAATTTTACTGACTTATTTTTGACTGGTTTATGGCAGTATACTCTACATGATGTGTGGGTCTCAGTGGTCATAAAAATATTTTTGACTTGACAGATATATCACTCTAGGAATACGTTTTGGAAGATTTATAAAAACTAAAACAAAAAAGTTTTGCAGCTTTCAGAAAATTGTAAAACCTTAAGTACACATTGTCCGTTTCGATTTCCTTAACCCATGATAATTTAAATATATTATTGTATAAAATGTAAACACATCAATATTTTAAATGCAGACTCTGCATTTATATATACATCCAGCAAGTATAGAAAAGAATCACCCTCTTTAAAATATCACATTTTGTTGTTTTGCAGCCTGAAATGAAGACAGACACAGTTTTTGTTTTATCCAGCTGTATTTACTCAGTGCAACTTATAACATCCAAGTGAAAGATATAACACCAACATGTCAGAGAAAAAACTGTTTAAAAATTCAAAAACAGAATCACTGATTTGGAAATAGAACCACCCCTTCCTAAAAATGATTTGTAAACTCAATCAGTTGTAGCTAATCACCTTCTCAATGGCACAAAGTCATTTGACTTTCAACTGTGGTCATTTTGATTGGCTCAGCATGAAAAGAGCTTTCCTAGAGCATTTATGTCCCTAGTAGTGCAACTGAAGCAAGCAAACAATCAACTATGGGTGGCGAGGCACTGTCAAAAGATTTCCGGGATAAAGTTGTGGACAGGCACATGTTAGAAGATGGATACCAGAAATGTCAAAGGCTTTATCAATGCCTAGAAGCACAGTGAAGTCTATTATTGAGAAAAGGAAGGTATTTGGTACAACACAGAGCCTTCCTGCATCAGGATGTCAAACTGGATGAAGGAGCCAGGAGGAAACTGGTCAGAGAGGCTACCAAGAGGCCTACAGCAACTCCGAAGCAGTTGCAGGAATTTATAACAAGGAGTGGTCATTGTGTGCATGTGACAATATCACAAATTCTCCACAAATGCAGCTTGTATGGAAGGGTTGCAAGAAAAAAGTCTCTGCTCAAGAAAGGCCACATGCAGCCACAACTGAGCTTTGCCAAAATGCACCTTGAAGATTCTGGGGCCACATGGAAAGCGGTGTTATGGTCAGATAAAATTCTGCTGTAAACTTGAGAGTTGCTTATCCGAAATGAGAAAAAAAAAAAAGAAGGTGTCTATAATTCTACTTTAATTTAAAATGGAAAATTATGCAATTGGCCACTAAAAGGCACTAAGTATCATAGGAATTTCCTATTATACTTATCACCATCTCTTGGCCAAATGTGTAACTCTGTTTGACAAGTCTACCTTCCACAATGAGCAGCAGATCACCAAAAGTAAATAATGGCATTCTATCTTTGCAACATTGGATTAATTCTTCATAGCAGTTCACTCTCTGCATTCAGTGGAAAAAACAATAATCTGCATTCACTTTGTACACTAGGAGCTCAGTGATGCCCTGGTACAGATCTGGGAGGAAATAGCCCAGGATACCATTCGTCGCCTCATTATCAGCATCCCCCGACATTGTCAGGCATGCATACAAACATGTGGGGGCCATAAAAAATACTGAGTACCATTTTGAGTTGCTGCATTGAAATTTTAACAAATTGGACTAGCCTGCTACATCATTTGTTTTCAAAGTATTCCTTTAATTCTTTTAAGCAGTGTATGTAAAATGTAAAAATATTCTAAATTGCATTAAAAATGTCCACAAAACTACTAATAGAATAGAAACACATTCAAGTACAATCAGGTCCATAAATATTGGGACATCGACACAATTCTAACATTTTTGGCTCTATACACTACCACAATGGATTTGAAATGAAACAAACAAGATGTGCTTTAACTGCAGACTGTCCACTTTAATTTGAGGGTATTTACATCCAAATCAGGTGAACGGTGTAGGAATTACAACAGTTTGCATATGTGACTCCCACATGTTAAGGGACCAAAAGTAATGGGACAACTGGCTTCTCAGCTGTTCCATGGCCAGGTGTGTGTTATTCCCTCATTATCCCAATTACAATGAGCAGATAAAAGGTCCAGAGTTCATTTCAAGTGTGCTATTTGCATTTGGAATCTGTTGCTGTCAACTCTCAAGATGAGATCCAAAGAGCTGTCACTATCAGTGAAGCAAGCCATCATTAGGCTGAAAAAACAAAACAAACCCATCAGAGAAATAGCAAAAACATTAGGCGTGGCCAAAACAACTGTTTGGAACATTCTTAAAAAGAAGGAACGCACCGGTGAGCTCAGCAACACCAAAAGACCCAGAAGACCACGGAAAACAACTGTGGTGGATGACCAAAGAATTCTTTCCCTGGTGAAGAAAACACCCTTCACAACAGTTGGCCAGATCAAGAACACTCTCCAGGAGGTAGGTGTATGTGTGTCAAAGTCAACAATCAAGAGAAGACTTCACCAGAGTGAATACAGAGGGTTCACCACAAGATCTAAACCATTGGTGAGCCTCAAAAACAGGAAGATGCCAAACGACATCTAAAAAAGCCTTCACAGTTCTGGAACAACATCCTATGGACAGATGAAACCAAGATCAACTTGTACTAGAGTGATGGGAAGAGAAGAGTATGTGTAACCTGTGTACCGGGGTGGGCTCCCCAGGATACAGTGAAGTCATGAACGAGGAAAGCAACCCCAACACCAACTTTTGCCACAATAGAATTTTACTTAGATGTGGCAAATAAACACAACCACAAATGCTGGGAACATACAATAAATTTACATACACCCAGCCCAAAGGCTGAGACCCTTGTGCTGCACAGCACAGCGCCTCCTGATGGATGAAGGTAGAAAGTGTAGTAATTTACCTACTGGCGGGCACAATTAAGCTGCCACACCTTACCCGTTATTACCCAAAAGAGCAGGAATCAGTGCATGGGTGTATGGTATGGACTAGCCTGCAGTGCAGCACAACAGCTTACAATCTTACACAAATCTACAGTATTCCCCCTCCCATAACTGGTCCTGTAGCACCTGCCTGAGTATTCCGTCTGAGCAAAACGCCAGTCTGGCTTGAGTTTGTAGGATTTTATCAGCTCTCCAATGTGAAATGTCACATTAAGTTGTGGAGTCCTTCCAATAATCGGTAACAACACTTGTGGCCTGACACAAACAGAGACCCTAACTAACTATAGGCCTGGACTCAGTCTATAGGCGCCAACACTGAAATGAGGTGCGTGAACGATCTTACCAACCCGAGTCTGCTTTTCATCCGCTGGTGACTCTGAACAGAACAAATGTCTCTCCAACAAGCTTGCGATATTGCAGTGTATGCTGCATTGTTCCTCTGCTCTCATCAGCATTACTGGCAGCAATCTTCCTTTCTCTGAACAGGATCAGGGTCTTGGACACGATCAGCTTCACTTAGCCGCAGCTCTGGTTACCGAGGGAAGCTCCCCCACCTGGATGTCATCGGATTCTCAGCTCACAAGGCCCCTTCATTCAGCACCGTTCAAAACATGGCTGCAGTCTCCTCTTCCTGTTCACTCCAACTCTGTGTGAAAACTCCACCTTTTCATGAATATACAAATATCTATGCAGTCTGAGGCTGTGTTAGAAAAAGTGACATCTTGTGGCGAAACCGCAGAATGTCAGTCAAAACATTAATTTACTTCCACACAATCAGTGTTCAAGCAATGAGAGCTGTTTCCCCATTTCACATATGGAGAAGGAAAGGAACTGCTCATGATCCTAAGCATACCACCTCATCAGTGAAGCATGTTGGTGGTAGTGTCATGGCGTGGACATGTATGGCTGCCAATGGAACTGGTTCTCTTGTATTTATTGATGATGTGACTGCTGACAAAAGCAGCAGGATGAATTCTGAAGTGTTTCGGGCAATATGATCTGCTCATATTCAGCCAAATGCTTCAGAACTCATTGGACGCTGCTTCACAGTGCAGATGGACAATGACCCAAAGCATACTGCAAAAGCAACCAAAGAGTTTAAGGGAAAGAAGTAGAATGTTATGCAATGGCCAAGTCAATCACCTGACCTGTATCCGATTGAGCATGCATTTCACTTGTTGAAGACAAAACTGAAGGGAAAATGCCCCAAGAACAAGCAGGAAGTGAAGACAGTTGCAGTAGAGGCCTGGCAGAGCATCACCAGGGATGAAACCCAGCGTCTGGTGATGTCTATGCGTTCCAGACTTCAGGCTGTAATTGACTGCAAAATATTTGCAGCCAAGTATTAAAAAGTGAAAGTTTGATTTATGATTATTATTCTGTCCCATTACTTTTGGTCCCTTAACAAGTGGGAGACACATATGCAAGCTGTTGTAATTCCTACACCGTTCACCTGATTTGGATGTAAATACCCTCAAGTTAAAGCTGACAGTCTGCAGTTAAAGCACATCTTGTTTGTTTCACTTCAAATCCATTGTGGTAGTGTATAGAGCCAAAAATGTTAGATTTGTGTCTATGTCCCAATATTTATGGACCTGACTGTATATTATACACTGCTCATAAATATTAAAGGAACACTCTGAAAACACATTAGATCGCAATGGGGAAACATATCATGCTGGATATCTATACTGATAAGGACTGGGTATGTGTTAGGAATGTAAGGATGCCCCATCGTTTGATCGAAATGAAAATGATAAATCTACAGAGGGCTGGATTCAAAGACACAACGAAAATCAAAGTGAAAAAATTTTGCAGCAGGCGTGTCCATTTTGCTGAAATTTCATTGCAGCAACTCAAAATGGCACTCAGTAGATTTTATAGCCCACACATGCTTGTATGCATGCCTGACAACGTTGGGGCAAGCTCCTAATGACACAATGGATGGCGTCCTGGGGTATTTCCTCCCAGATCTGGACCAGGGCATTACTGAACTCCTGGACAGTTTGAGGTGCAACCTGGCTGCAATCTGATGGACCAAAACATGCTATCCCAGAGGTGTTCTATTGGATTTAGGTCAGGGGAGCATAGGGGCCATACAATGGTATCAATTCCTTCATCCTCCAGGAACTGCCTGCATACGATCGCACACATGAGCCTGGGCATTGTCATGCACCAGGAGGAACCCAGGACCCACTGCACCAGTGTAGGGTTTGACAATGGGTCCAAAGGATTTCATCCCAATACCTAATGGCAGTCAGGGTGCCATTGTCTAGCCTGTAGAGGTCTGTGCATCCCTCCATGGATATGTCTCCCCAGACCATCACTGACACACCTCCAAAACGGTCCTGCTGAACGATGTTACAGGCAGCATAACATTCTCCACGGCTTCTCCAGACCCTTTCATGTCTGTCACACGTGCTCAGGATGAACCTGCTCTCATCTGCAAAAATCACAGGGTGCCAGTGGCGGACCTGCCAGTTCTGGTGTTCAATGGCAAATGCCAATCGAGCTCTGTAGTGCTGGGCAGTGAGCACAGGGCCCAATAGAGGATGCCGGGCCCTCAGACCACCCTTGTGAAGTCTATTTCTGATTGTTTGGTCAGAGACATTCACACCAGTGGCCTGCTGGAGGTAAATTTGTAGGAATCTGGCAGTGCTCATCTTGTTCTTCTTTGCACAAAGGAGCAGATACCGGTCCTGCTGATGGGTTAAGGACCTTTGGCGGCCCTTTCCAGCTCTCCTAGAGTAACTGTCTGTCTCCTGAAATCTCCTCCATGCTCTTGAGACTGTGCTGGGAGACACAGCAAACCTTCTGACAATGGCACATAATGATGTGCCATACTGGAGGAGTTGTACTGCCTGTGAAACCTCTGTAGGGTCCAGGTATCGCCTCATGCTACCAGTAGTGACACTGAACCTAAGCAAATGCAAAACTAGTGAGAAACATTCAGAAAAGATCAGTAGAGAAAAAATGTAGAACTAATCCTGTTTTGGGGGTTGTCTCATTGTTGCCCATCTAGTGCACGTGTTGCTAATTTCATTAACACCAAAGCAGCTGAAACTGACTAACCACCCCCTCTGCTACTTAACTGACCAGATCAATATCCTAGAAGTTTAATTGACTTGATCCTGTACTCTGATTAAAAAGTGTTCCTTTGATTTTTTTGAGCAGTGCATTTACATTCTTGGCTTTTTTTTAGATCATGTATTTACCAACAATTAAAATTTTTTTGGACAAATCAGATTCCACCTTTAACTAAAACAGCCCTTTAGTGAAAGTCTAAAGATCCTTGATGGGTTTTTTAACATGGGGGTCCAAAAAAAGATTGCCAACATACCAGCTGAGTGCTGGAAGGCATTTGGCTCTTATACCTTTTCAGTGTCTAGACTGAGGAACAAACTAGTGGGCTTTAGCAAAGTTTACTAATTTACTGGCAGGTAATTTGCTACATCCTTCCTGGTAAACCTGTAAAATGTACCCACTGGACTGTTTACTTGTTCAGGATGGTACAACAATGTGTGAAGAAAATAATAAATGAAATGCATCTATATGAAAGCAATAACCAGAAGCTTTACTCTCATACATGCAACACTCAACTCCTCAAAGTTTACAGCAGAATTCCTGAAGTTGTTCCAAAATTTCTCTCCACTTCTCCAGCCCCCTACCCCTTCCCCCAAGTAGTAAATCAGTAGTATTGCAGTCTTCTTACTTCTAATATAAACACAGAATAGGTGCTCTTGGAACTGCTGTGAAAATGACTTAGATGGCTCTAGTGCTTTTTCTGTAAACTTTGAGAATGCACAGCTCCACATTGCCTTCAGCTACAAAGGTCAATTGGGGCATATGTTAATCCACATTTACTGTTTTTAAAAATATGTAATAACTTTAATGGTCATAGCCTAGCCATAGGTTTACAGTAGAGGTAGAATTCAAGAAGATATTTTGTGCTAGCACGTTGAGATTCTTAGTGAGAAATGTACCAGTTTATAGAGATGAACAACAATAAATAAATAAGTGAATGAATAGATAAACCTTCTCACCTGATCCAATGCTGCAGTATAGTTTGGCAGGTTTGGATCCATCAGCCATCTGTTTATGTGCCTTTATTGCAGTCCTGTTTGCAAATAGCCAGCTCATCTCTTCTGTGTTAGTGTGCCATACATCTGAATAACACTGGCAAAAAAAACAACTTTCTTCTAAGGGGAGGGTGCCTGTGCAGGTGACATACTTGCATTTCTAAGGCATCCATCTAGCATGTGCACATTTGGTTCCAGGGTACTGGAGTATATTTTACTTTCAGCATCAGGTGAAGGGTGAATTTAGTATTTTAAGCATTTCTTAATTCATGCATATTTATGGTAAAAGCAAACAGAGACCTAAAGCTTAACTCAATGCAAAACATTGTTTTTTAGTTTTTGACATAGTAGGGAAGGTTTAGAACTTCTGTGAGATTTCATTACCATCTGAGATGTTATTGAGATGATTTTTCGCACACTTCATATCTTAGGACAACATTGATCAAAAGTAAGAGCAAATCTCCATGGGGTTAGAGACAAGAACAAAAACTGATTGACCTTCTCTTATCACCTTAAAATAGCAAGTGGCTTAATTGCTTCTATGTTTCTGTTGAAGATTTTACATCACTTCATGTGCTGGTGACATCATTGCCAACAGAACAGAAACTCATTGAATCGACCCAAGGGAGCCAAACTGACAGGGGTTCTACCTCTTCCTTGCACTATCCCAAAAAATGTTTTGCATTACACTTTAATAATGTTATCTGTATTCATATTAATTGAGCCACACACAAACATACTCCAAAATATAAAAGATGGTAATTGATATACATTGCTCAAATAAATTTAAGGAACACTTTGAAAACACATCAGATCTCAACGGGGAAAAATATCATGCTGGATATCTATAGTGATATGGACTGGGTTATGTGTTAGGAGCATAAGCATGCCTCATAGTTTGATGTAAATTAAAATTATCAACCTACAGAGGACTAAATTCAAAGACACCCTGAAAATCAAAGTGAAAAGATAATGCAGCAGGCTGGTCCATTTTGCTGAAATTTTAATGCAGCAACTCAAAATGGTACTCCATAGTTTGTATGGCCCCCACATGCTTGTATGCATGCCCAAAAACGACGGGGCATGCTCCTAATGAGACGATGAATGGTGTCCTGAGGTATTTCCTCCCAGATCTGGATTAGAGCATCACTGAGCTTCTGAACAGTCTGAGGTGCAACCTGGTGGTGTCAATTGGACTGAAACATGATATCCCAGGATGTTCTACTGGATTTGGGCTAGGAAAGCGTGGTGGCCATTCAATGGTATCAATTCCTTCGCCCTCCAGGAACTTCCTGCATACTCTTGTCACATGAGGCCGGGCATTGTTGTGCACCAGGAAGAACCCAGGACCCATTGCAACAGCGTAGGGTCTGACAATGGGTCCAAGGATTTCATCCCGATACCTAATGGCAAGCAGGGTTCCATTGTCTGGCCTGTAGAGATCTGTGCATCCCTCCATGGATATGGCTACCCAGACCATCACTGACCCATCACCAAAATGGTTATGATGAACAATGTTACAGGGAGCATAACATTCTCCACAGCTTCTCTAGACCCTTTCACGTCAGTCACATGTGCTCAGGGTGAACCTGCTCTCATCTGTGAAAAGCACAGGGCGCCAGTGGTGGACCTGCCAATTCTGGTGTTCAATGGCAAATGCCATTTGAGCTCTATGGTGCCGGGCAGTGAGCACAGGGCCCAATAGAGGATGTCAAGCCCTCAGGCCACCCTCATGAAGTCTGTTTCTGATTGTTTGGTGAGAGACATTCACACTAGTGGCCTGCTGGAGGTCATTTTGTAGGGCTCTGGCAGTGCTCTTCCTGTTCCTCCTTGCACAATGGAGCAGATACCAGTCCTGCTGATAGGTTAAGGACCTTCTACGGCCCTATCCAGCTCTCCTAGAGTAACTGCTTGTCTCCTGGATTCTCCTCCATGCGCTGAGACTGTGCTGGGAGACACAGCAAACCCTTTAGCAATGGTACGTATTGATGTGCCATCCTGGAGGAGTTGTACTGCCTGTGAAACCTCTGTAGGGTCCAGATTTCGCTGCATGCTACCAGTAGTGACACTGACCCTAGCCAAATGCAAAACTAATGAAAAACAGTCAGAAAAGATGAGTAGGGAAAAAATGTCACTGGCCTCCACCTGTAAAACCATTCCTGTTTCGGGGGTCATCTCATTGTTGCCCGTCTAGTGCACCTGTTTTTAATTTCATTAACACCAAAGCAGCTGAAACTGATTAACCTCACTAGTGGTCTGATTATGTCCATATTCCTGTGCTCAAAGTGATACATTTTTTTGCATGGAAATATGTATTTTTTTATTGTAGGCCTGTAATTTTTAGGAATAACTCACTGAAATCTGTCCGAACAAGAGTCTAGTAAACATCCCCGGTATGTTACAATTTGAAACACAAAATCATAAATTATAATTTAATAAATAATCATAAAAAATAATAAATTTCATTCAATAATATAATCAAACCAAAAACACTGAAATTTGAAATTGAGCGCAAAGTTCGCACATCACTGAGCAAAGTCGCAAAATCGGTTTCAGCGTCTCATGACGAATTTCCCCACAAATCATTATCACTCAATTCTGCAAGTGGTTCTGATTTACTATCACTGTTCTCTAGCTGGTCTAAAACCGCTTTTGACATAAAGGGACGCTTTTTGAACGCCATGGACGTTTCTCAGTTTCCAGGCAGAAAGAACAGTAAAAATGCAAGCAGGGCACAGGACAAAGCACTCGGGACAAAATGTATGTGAAATGGTTTGATACAGTAATGTTTTACTATGTGATTTTAGTGTATTTAGTGAATGTCACTTTTTGACATTTTCATATTTCCCGTCGTTTCGTCCCCGTACGTCCCGACGCTCGCAAGGGACGGAACCCAGAAGACAGATGCCGGCATCGGCCGGAGGACATTGCCGGGGACACTGCAGGAGGGACATTGCGGGAGCGCAGGACAAGGTAAGTGATCGAGGGATCCCAGAGCAGCACCGCATGGTAAGCCCGAGTGTAGCTCAGGGTTACCGCTTGAGATACTGAAACCTTACCCCAAGCTACACACGGGAATACCGCCAGGGGGGGTTAACAACCCCCTCTGCTACTTAACTGACAAGATCAATATCCCAGGAGTTTAACTGACTTGATGCTATACTCTGATTAAAAAGTGTTCCTTTAATTTTTTTTGAGCAATGTATGTACACATTCAGTCTAATAAATGTCACGTACCTGGCCGGAGGCTGCAATAGAGAGAGGGTTCCCCTTACGGCTAAGTGCAGTGCGCCCCTGGAGGTGGAAACAGGAGGTGCAGTGCCCAAAGTAGCACGGGTTGCCAGTGGTGTTGCTGCTTGGAAATGTCTGATGAGATGGAACCCGTGGGTGCTCCAGTTGCAGGAGGCGTTTCTCCAGAGGATGGGTAGTGTAGTCAGTAGCCAGAACCAGGATCAATATGGAAAATCAGACAAGAGCAACGTCAGGATCAAGCCAGGGTCATACACAGAGTAGCAGCAGACAGGAGCAAGGTCAGGATCAAGCCAGGATCATACACAGAGCAGCAGACAGGAGCAAGGTCAGGAGCAAGCCGGGATCATACACAGAGCAGCAGACAGGAACAAGGTCAGGAGCAAGCCGGGATCATACACAGAGCAGCAGACAGGAACAAGGTCAGGAGCAAGCCGTGATCATACACAGAGCAGCAGACAGGAGCAAGCCGGGATCTTACACAGAGTAGCAGACAGGAGCAAGGTCAGGAGCAAGCCAGGATCATACACAGAGCAGCAGACAGGAACAATGTCAGTAGCAAGCCGGGATCATACACAGAGCAGCAGACAGGAACAATGTCAGGAGCAAGCCGGGATCATACACAGAGCAGCAGACAGGAACAAGGTCAGGAGCAAGCCGGGATCATACACAGAGCAGCAGACAGGAACAAGGTCAGGAGCAAGCCGGGATCATACACAGAGCAGCAGACAGGAACAAGGTCAGGAGCAAGCCGGGATCATACACAGAGCAGCAGACAGGAACAAGGTCAAGATCAAACTGGGATCATACACAGAGCAGCAGACAGGAGCAAGGTCAGGAGCAAGCCGGGATCATACACAGAGCAGCAGACAGGAGCAAGGTCAGGATCAAGCCGGGATCATACACAGAGCAGCAGACAGGAACAAGGTCAGGATCAAGCCGGGATCATACACAGAGCAGCAGACAGGAACAAGGTCAGGAGCAAGCCGGGATCATACACAGAGCAGCAGACAGGAACAAGGTCAAGATCAAACTGGGATCATACACAGAGCAGCAGACAGGAGCAAGGTCAGGTGCAAGCCGGGATCATACACAGAGCAGCAGACAGGAGCAAGGTCAGGATCAAGCCGGGATCATACACAGAGCAGCAGACAGGAGCAAGGTCAGGATCAAGCCGGGATCATACACAGAGCAGCAGACAGGAGCAAGGTCAGGATCAAGCCGGGATCATACACAGAGCAGCAGACAGGAACAAGGTCAGGATCAAGCCGGAATCATACACAGAGCAGCAGACAGGAGCAAGGTCAGGATCAAGCCGGGATCATACACAGAGCAGCAGACAGGAACAAGGTCAGGAGCAAGCCGGGATCATATACAGAGCAGCAGACAGGAACAAGGTCAGGATCAAGCCGGGATCATACACAGAGCAGCAGAAAGGAACAAGGTCAGGAGCAAGCGGGGATCATACACAGAGCAGCAGACAGGAACAAGGTCAGGAGCAAGCCGGGATCATACACAGAGCAGCAGACAGGAACAAGGTCAGGAGCAAGCGGGGATCATACACAGAGCAGCAGACAGGAACAAGGTCAGGAGCAAGCCGGGTCGGTAATAGGAAATCAGCAGGACACACAGGAACGGGAGGGGCTGATGATAATCCATCAATCACTGAGCAGACCTGCAGTCCTTATAAAGGCCACTGAGTATCAGCAAATAGCGCACCCTGTGTGTGCTGGTGTATTTTCGTGCACAGGAATGCTTTATTACGTGTCGCCCGCCTATGCACATGCGCACTTCTTTGCGCGAATTGGTGTGGCCATATTGCACATTGGTGCATTTTCCCGGGCTTCCTTGTCTTTTCCTCTGACAATAAACCTATCATCTATATTATTCTTTGAAGATGTGTTCAGATTCTTTCATGCTATTTGAAAATAAAGAAAATCAATGACTGTGTCCAGAGGCAAACTGGACTTGTGACTGATCAAGGACATTCACTTCCTTTTTGCTAAGCTGCTTCAAAGTTTGACAGGTTCTTTTACGCCACTGTTCTGCTGAAAGGTGAATATTAAAAACTATATTAGTTCTTTAGGGATGACAGCTTAATTTTCCTTGAAATGTCTTCAATGGCATTTTTTTTTATTATTTTAAAGAAGAATATTTTTACATAGTGTACATTGGTCCAGTTTGGGCCAATTTAAATATGCATATACCATACCTGTGGGTTGCCTCTGGAAGCTGCTAATCACTGTAGTGGGCACCACTACAACGATCTCCATTACATTCAGGGCTGCTGCCCTGCTGCATTGTGAAGACAGGAGTTCAGCCATTGGGCACAGGCACCATTCAGAGAAGACTTTGCATTTTCTCATTAAATGCAAAGCATTCCCTGACTGAATGAGGTAGAGAGGGTGACATCACCACCCCGTCTTTCCACCTCGTCTGATCAGCAAATGTTTTGCATTCATTGAGAAAATGAAAAGCAATCTCTTAATAGCCTCTGTGCTCCTTTCATGACCTCCTATGTTTACAATGCATTACTGTGGCCACTCAGCACTGGACCGGTAAGCTAGTGAGGATCACTGTAGTAGTGGTGTCTACTACATTGATTTCTAGCTTCTAGAGGGATCTCAAAGGTATGGTTTATGCATTGTTACATTGGTCCAAGCTGAAAAATATCCATACTTGAAATACTGCTCACTGACTACCCCCATTGCATAGTGCTCACTGACTGTCCTCACTTCATTGTGCTCACTTACTGTCCTCACTGCATACTTCTCACTGACTGTCCTCACTTCATTGTGCTCACTGACTGTCCTCACTTCATTGTGCTCACTGACTGTCCTCGCTGCATACTGCCCACTGACTGTCCTCACTTCATTGTGCTCACTGACTGTCCTCACTGCATACTGCTCACTTACTGTCCTCACTGCACCCTGCCCACTGACTGTCCTTACTGCATAATGCTTACTGACTGTCCTCGCTGCATACTGCCCACTGACTGTCCTCACTGCATACTGCTCACTTACTGTCCTCATTGCATCCTGCCCACTGACTGTCGTCACTGCATACTGCTGACTGTCCTCATTGCATACTGCTCACTGACTGTCCTTACTGCATAATGCTTACTGACTGTCCTCACTGCATACTGATCACTGACTGTCCTCATTGCATACTGCCCACTGACTGTCCTCACTGCATACTGCTGACTGTCCTCATTGCATACTGCCCACTGACTGTCCTTACTGCATAATGCTTACTGACTGTCCTCACTGCATACTGATTACTGACTGTCCTCACTGCGTATAGCCCACTGACTGTCCTCACTGCATACTGATTACTGACTGTCCTCACTGCGTATAGCCCACTGACTGTCCTCACTGCATACTGATCACTGACTGCCATGCCCATATTCACTGTTCACTACATACTGCTCATTAATCTGCCACTGCATTCTGTTTACTTACTGCTCTGCCACTGCCAGTACATACAGCCTCTGGCCTGCTCTGCACTGCCACTAGATACTGTGCATGGCCCTACTTCTTTAGTGCTACATACTACACAGTGCATGCTGGTCACTTCCCTGCATTTTCCTACTGTTACATACCACACACTTCAAATCACCACTTCTTACTGCTCACTGCCCTGCACTGCATACTGCTCACTGCACTTTCTTTACATACTGCTCCACACTGACACTACAGCCCTGGCCAAAAGTTTTCAGAATGGCACAAATATTAATTTTTATAAAGTCTTCAATGTTTTTAGATCTTTTTATCAGATGTTACTATGATATGCTAAAGTATAAATACAACTATTTCATAAGTGCCAAAGGCTTTTAATGACAATTGCATTTAGTTTATGCAAAGAGTCAATATTTGCAGTGTTGACCCTTCTTTTTCAAGGCCTCTGCAATTCGCCCTGGCATGCTGTCAATCAACTTCTCGGCCACATCCTGACTGATGGCAGCCCATTCTTGCATAATCAATGCTTTGAGTTTGTCAGAATTTGTGGGGGGTTTTTTGTTCACTCGCCTCTTGAGGATTGACCACAAGTTCTCAATGGGATTAAGATCTGGGGAGTTTCCTGGCCATGGACCCAAAATTTCAATGTTTTGTTCCCCAAGCCACTGTATTTATCAATTTTGCCTTATGGAAAGGTGCTCCATTGTGCTGGAAAAGGCATTGTTTGTCACCAAACTGTTCTTGGATGGTTGTGAGAAGTTGCTCTCGAAGGATGTTTTTGTACTATTCTTTATTCATGACTGTGTTCTTAGGCAAAATTGTGAGTGAGACCACTCCCTTGGCTAAGAAACAACCCCACATGAATAGTCTCAGGATGCTTTACTGTTGGCATGACACAGGACTGATGGTAGCGCTTGATTATAGAAAATTTGAAGGGAGTTTGGAAGTTCACTAGGTTCTGCTACACAATATATGTGCAGTCCAGTAACCAATAAATACCATTTTATTAAAAAAGAGTTGTGAACACCTTATTCATCAAAGTGGTTACATGAAAGGACCATGCGGTAAACCGTCATACATTAAGTGTATATAAATACAACTTTATTATGTATCAAAATGTGAATGCAATGATTGCCAATTAAACACAAAACAACAATAAAACATCAATATCCATCACCTGACCCCAGACAACATTGTCTGTGGCACCATTGAAATATAAATATGATGTCATGGTATGGCCATAGCAGGGGCAGACTGACCATTCTAGCACTTGAGCACTGCCCAAGGGCCCAGTGTCAGTAGGGGGCCCCATAAAATGCCCCTGGTACCTTTTATAGGCTTTTTTGGGTGTGTTTTGAGTGTGGGCAAGGACACAGGGGCCCCATGATCCCCAATTGCCCGGGGGCCGCTTGAGTTGTCAGTCTGCCCCTGGGCTATAGCTATAGTATAATTATCAGCATGAGAGCGACAACATCCAGTCATCTGTCAGGCTGGGCCAACTAGTCATCTGGGCTAACTAGTTACATTACCCCCGGCATGCATGGTGGCACATTGATGTAGCATCCAAGCTACATTCGTGAGGCTATTGATGAGACCTCAGTGGCAACCTATGACACAGCATCACATTAAGGATGGAACGTCACTAGCAGAAAGGGTGAGTAAACCTATACTTTGGCAACAGCCTGATGGTGACACTTTATGTGTGACAGTTTACTGCATGGTCCTTTCATGTAACTGCTTTGGTGAACATACTGTTCACAACTCTTTTTTTAGCTGATGGTAACTTTTACCTTTTCTTCTCCGGACAAGGTTTTTACCGGATGCCCTAAACAATCGAAAAGGGGATTCATGAGAGAAAATGACTTTACCCCAGTTCTCAGCAGTCTAATCCCTGTACCTGTTGCAGAATTTCAGTCTGTCCCTGATGTTTTTCCTGGAGAGAAGTGGCTTTTTTGCTGGCATTCTTGACACCAGGCCATCCTTCAAAAGTCTTCGCCTCACTGTGCAGGCAGATGCACCCACACCTGCCTGCTGCCATTCCTGACCAAGCTCTGCTTTGGTAGTGCCCCGATGCCGCAGCTGAATCAACTTTAGGAGATGGTGCTGGCACTTGCTGGACTTCCCTGGGTGCCCTGAAGCCTTCTTCACAGCAATTGAATCTTGATGATCTGGTAAATGATTGATTTAGGTGCAATCCTAGCAGCAGAAATATCCTTGCCTGTGAATTCAATTTTTGTGCGCAGCAATGATGACTGCATGTGTTTCCTTGCAGGTAAATTAATATTTGTATCATTCTCAACTTTTGGCCAGGGCTGTACCTATTATAGCTGCAAATTGCACACACTAGTACAGACAGCCATGCTGAGCAGGGGAGGAGGATCCTGTCAAGTAGGCTGTATGGGGCCCCATAATTTCTAATTTTGGCACAGGGCATCCTGACCACCAATATACAGGGCAAACTAACCACCAGTATACAGGGGGCCCAATGGCCACAAGTATACAGAGGGCAAGCTGACCACAAGTATTTGGGGGCACACTGAGTAAGTAATGTACACAGTCTTGACCCCCACACACTATACACTACATAGTATTGAACTTTTCACTCTATACACTTTGCTTTATTTTTCACAATGAGGGGGCACACTGACTGCTATACTCTTGGGTGTTAATTATGTGATGTTGGGGGTTAATTATTGTGTATTTCTGGGGGTTTATTTCTGTGCCATGCTAGGAGATACTGTGCAATGCTGGGGTTTATTGTGTTATGCTGGGAATTAATTATTGTGCCATGCAAAAGGGTTAATTGTTAAGCTATGTTGAGGGTTAATTATTGTGCAGTTCTGGGGGTTTATTATTGTGCCGTGTTTGGCTTTTTATTATTGTGCCATGCTGGTGGTACTTATTGCTTGTTTTTATATTATTATCAGGGGGGGCTCCAGACCATTCTGGGGCTATTAATTGTGTCATACTTGGGATTGGTTATTGTGTTGTTCTGGGTGGTATTTTTGTTCCATGCTGGGGTTCAGCATTATTCCATGCTGGGGGTTATTGCTGGTCCTGACATACTGTATGGTGAATGTTATGATTGCTGGCTCTGACACTTGCAGTGGGTAATGGCTGGCCTAGACACTTGCTGGGAGTTATTGCTGTCCTCCACCGGGCATAGTTCCAACAAACTCTTTAGTGTGCCCTCAGGCCCTATCTTGTCTATACAAAAAGAGATACATGACACATTACAGGCCACAGAGCTTGAAGAAGCACCTACTTTTTGGCCAATCTCACCTTTGGTCATGCCCACTTATTGGCCATGTCCAGAAGTTCTCAGCAGGTTGCATGTGGCACACACTGTATTAGCTCCCCAACGTATACTCCCAGCACCAACACAATGCCCCCAAAAATTGTCTGGAGCTACCTATGACATTACAGTAAAAAAATAATAATATGACTTGCGCAGGGGCCTATATATGAAGGGCCCCATAATAAAATAATTTTAGGTCCCCACTGCTCTTCAACCCCCTTAGAAGTGACATTTATGCAAACCTAATCTGAAATGAAAGCATCTTGCTAACTGCTGTCAGTAGAAGTATTATTACAGGGAGTGCTGCATTTAGGTGGCTACAGTAACTATAGCCTTAGAATGAAACAATAGTGGCAAGTACCGTATTTTCCGGTGTATAATATGACTTTTTATATTTAAAAATATACCCCAAAAATCAGGAGTCATCTTATACGCGGGGTATACAATTTGAACCTTTAGTTCATTTGGGCCAAGCTGGCTCAAAACAAACGCCCCTAATCTGTCAGCCCGCTGGATGTGCGGTAATACTGTATGTACGGTAGCTTCGGCTACATGCAGTATACCGCACTGAGCCAATCACGGCGAGCAATGTATTCTATTAATTGTTCTTATACGGCGAGTATAGCCCAAAAACTATGTTTTAACTGGAAAATTAGGGGGTCATATTATACACCCAGTCGCCTTATACGCCGGTAAATATGGTAGGGTTTAATTGCAGAAGATACTTGGCATGTCTCTTCTGCAAAGAAAGCTCCTTTTCTAATGCATTAGCACTATGGAGTACAATCTCTGCCTGCCTTGGTGCTGGAATAAAATAACTCTTGTGCACATGCGCAAGAGCTGAATCATGCAGGCCTGACAATTAAGATGGCCTAATACACCATACCCAACAGAAGACCAGACAAAGATGTTTGCAGAGGTGAGGGAGCTCCAGGACGTCTTATTGCTACAGGGGGCTAAGTACTGTAAGGAAGGACTTTAGTTCTGCTTTAAGTACAGTTTTCATTACAGAAAAAGTATCAACTGACTAAATACAGCAAGTACATGCACCTAGAGGTGCCTGCATGTATCTTTTGAAGACCATACATTGACTAGATCTTGCTTATTTAATTGCAATGCAGTTATACTTCTTTTTTGATAAATGGGCCAAATTGGAGCTCAAATCAAAATGTAATTAACTACTAATTTTTCACCCACATGTTAAAACTTGCATTTGTTTGCTAGTAAATTACTTAAACCCCCACACAATTATATATTATCTGAAATCAGAGGCCCTGTAGAACAAAATGGTGAGAGTTGCAATTTTTTATGTTGCATGATATTTGCTCAACAGTTTATCATATTTATAATTTGAGGAAAAACTACACTAAAATGAATTTTAGTGCACCCAAACACAGAAAAATGCCCATTTTGGTAAAATATAAAATATGTGGTTGCAGTGAGTAAGGAGATACTAAACATATCAAGCCTTAAAATTGCATGCACCTGTGAAATAGTAAAAAACTATATGATGTCAATAGGCTATGCTTTAACCATTTGCCGCCCGCCCTATGGCCGAATGGCGGCCGGCAAATGTCATCAGCGTTCCGGGTGGACGCCATATGGCGTCCTCCCGCATATGCGCAGATTGCGCTCCTGCAGAGCCGCGCAGCGGTGCGATTTGTCACCGGCCGTGTACCTTGGACACGGCCGATGACAGATCTGAGTATCGGCCCCCGTTGCCGGTACCATGTGACCTGCTGTGACCAATCACAGCAGGTCACAAGACAGTTGTATACAATGGATGGCTTCATTCATGCCATCCATTGTATACTAGTGTCTAGCTGTGAATGGTCACAGCTAATCACATGCACATGTCATGTGATTAGCTGTGGCCAAATCACAGCTAAGCACCAAAAAAAAAAACCTGAATGAATCAATGTCATTCAGGTAAATGCTTGCTTATAGCAAAGTAATTCTTTGCTATAAGCAAATTGTGTAAAAAAAAAAAAAAATAATGATCATTTCCCCAAAGAGGTACAATGTTACTATGGTAACATTGTACTACTTTGGTCATAGTGAATTATGGAAAAAAAAAATCTAAAAAAAAAGAAACAAAATTTAATAAAAAAAAAAATATATATATTTTTTTTTTTCATACTGTCACCAGTCAGTGTCCCTGATCACCGCCATGCCAGTTATATGATGATGCTGTACTGCACTGATGACAGTATGTAAAAAAAAAATAGTGAAACTAATTTTTTTAATTTTTTTCATTTTCCGAAAAATTATGACAAAAAAAATACAACTTAAAAAAACTCGCCATGCCTCTTATGAAGTACGTCGGACTGTCTACTTTGCAAAAAGGGGTCATTTGGGGGATATCTGTACTGTTCTGACATTCTTGGACCTCAAGAAATTAGATTAGCTGTCAGTACTTCAGGATTGATCAATATTCAGATCTATACCATAGTTTGTGAACTCTATAACTTTCCTACAAACTAAAAAATACATCCTAATTTGGGTTATTTTCACCAAAGACATGTAGCAGAATACATCTCGGCCTAAATTTATGAAGAACAATTATTTATTTGCAAACTTTTATAACAGAAACAACTTTTTTTTTTTTTAAAGTTTTGGTATTTTTTTGGAAATTTAGCAAAAAATAAAAACCCCAGTGGTGATTAAATACCACCAAAAGAAAGCTCTAGTTGTGTGAAGAAAATGATAAAATGTTAGTTTGGGTACAATGTTGTATGACCGCACAATTGTCATTCAAAGTGTGAGAGCGCTGAAACCTGAAAAATGGCCTGGGCAGGAAGGTGTAAAATTGCCCGGTATTGAATTGGTTAAAATCCTTTACGAATTGATCTTTTCATGAAGATCCATGCTCCATTACCTTCCACTATAGTATACCCTGTTTGTCTTTATGCAAAGCAACATGAAGAAATCCAGCAGAGAGATCCAAAATAACATATATCTTAAAATATAGACAATTGAAGCCACTTACTACAACATTAGGGAAGATGGGTGAACAGAAAAGGGGGCAAATCCTGCTGCATTCCACCATAAAATGAATCTTCAATTCTGGATGGACTTGTTTTTTGTGTCTACATTAACAGGAGATTAGAGAGGCACAAAGGGAGAGAGAAATGAGGAGAATGGATATAGGTCAGTGTTAACTAATGATCATACTTTTCCTATTTTTTTCACGCTGAACTGGAAAGGTAAAAGAGAGAATCTCATTTTGGATAAGGGCAAGCCAAACCAAAAGTCAATTCTTACCTGAGACATTTTGATAAATGTGGCCATTGTATTTTTTTCCTTGACATATATATATTCTGCAGTAAGACCGGTTGGAAGCATGGAAAGTCACACAAGGTCTCGAAACAATGCTTAGCTTTTCCATCAAAACATTGAAACACAAAACATTAAAGTTAGAGAAGATGGCAATGTCTGACTTACTATTATAACATAAGAGTTCCACTTACAGCACAGAAGCCTATTTATATCTAGATTCACATTCAGAATGGTTAGGAAAAATACTTTAAATGTCTATTTCATTCTATGCTATCTTTTTTCCGCAGTAGAAATACTCTGAAGAAAGAAGTGAATTATATGAGAGATTCTATCTTTTAAGACTCCAGAAAACCTTTTTAGCCTAACAGGTTTTGTTAGGTAGAATACTCTGCTTAAGGATAGTGGTATCTTTGGTATAAAAACAAACCTAATACATTAAGTTAAAGTGTAACTAAAGGCAAACCTTTTTTTATAGTTTTGGACAGAATAGAAATGGATTAGAACACCTATTAGGTTTTTATTGCTGTCTGTGCCCCTCTTGGGGAAGTTTACCACCTCTATTTGTCCTGTTTACCATTATCATCGAAAGTGAAAATAAAAGAAAACCAAAAATTTGGGTTGCCCCTAGAAAAGTAATGGAGGGGAAATGGGGACACTAGTTCTGGTTTCCTGGGTGTCCCCATGGAATTTCCTTAACCTCCCTGGTGGTAATCCAAAGTGTGGCTCGGGGTCAATTTTCAGTACCAAAAGCGGTAACCCCGAGCCACACTCAGGATTACACTGTAGTGTAACTTACCTTGTTCCTGCAATCCCCCAATGTCCTCCCACTGTGTTCTTTGGCCGATGCCGGCATCCGTCTTCCGGATTCCCTTCCCTGCGAGTGCTGTGACACAGGGGGGCGGAACCAGTGGAAGATTCAACTGAGTGAACAAACATGACATACACACAATGCATTGCAGGGTGGATAAAAATCAATGATTTTTTTAAAAAAAAAATTTAAAAAATCGGATTTTTTTATTTAAATCTGATTTTTTTGATTTAAATCCGATTTTTTTTAAATAAAATGCTTTTTGAGGAAAATATATTACCATCCAAAGGTTATTCCATCATGAAATAAATATTAGTTTTTTAATTATGTAGAATAAGGCTGTATATGTTTAATTTTTTTGGTAAATAAATTCCATTAATCCATTCACAATGTCATGCTCTTCCAGAGGTTTTTGTAAGATTATTGGGCAGTTTCTCTGCCTACAAGATATTATCACAGATGCTTGGTTTACTTTTGCAGTTCACAAAACTGAATTTGACTCAGCGGAGATCACATGTCTCTTCTTCACAGCAAAAATGTTATAACATGAACAGAGTTAAGAAAAAGACCTTAATCCTAACTTCTACAAACCTATGAATACAGAATCAACCCCTTCAGTGCTAAGTTTCAAGAAGTTCAGTGAATAGAATAGAAACAATATTTTTCTGATTGTTTGGAGTGGAATAGATCTGCACAAGAAGAAAGTGAAACTAAGTGTGAGGAGGAAGGGGCTGACAGTCCAAGTTTCTTAAAATATATATATTTTGTTTAGCCAAATTAGTTACCAAACATGGATGTTTGTTTAAGCAAATAACATGCTGTAATGTTATTGTTTCAGTTGAATAAATCTATTTAAATTGTTATTATTAAGGTAATGATTATTTTTCTCCTTCCTAAGTACAACAGAAAAGTTGTCCAAATATGAATGATTAACCTATTAAACTGGGGATAAAAAAACTAATATGAAAAGTTGTTATTCTAAAAATCTTCATCTTCATCTCATATTAAAGTTATACCAGCAAGAATTAGTCTTTATGTAGAAAACTAGGATTTAAATCAAGCCTTACTGACTAGTGATTTAAATCGTGATTTAAATCAGTTTGATTTAAATCAAATCCACCCTGATGCATTGTAATCTGTTAGGATTACATTACTGTATCAAACCATTTAACCTCAGTTTTGTTCCTAGTGCTTTGTTCAGTGCCCTGCATGCACTTTTACCATTCTTTCTGCCTGGAGACTTGAGAACATCCATGGCATCCAAAAAGTGTCCCATTAGGTCAAAAGCAGTTTTAAACCAGCTAGAAAACAGCGATAGTGAATTAGAATCACTTGCAGAATTGATCGATAGTGATTTGTGGGGAAATTCGTCATCAGACATTGAAAGTGACGACAATGACGATTCTGCCACTGAGCTCAGTGATGTGCGAACTTGGTGCTCTATTGACTGTGGTACGGATCAGGCAGCGCCCCCAAGATTCCCATTTACTGGAGCATCTGGTATGAAAGTAGACGTTGAACACGACAACCCCTTGGCATACTTACAATTATTTCTGACCGATGAGGTTATTGAACAAATAGTTACTCAGACAAACCGGTACCAAAAGCAACAATTGGCTACTCTGCATCGGAAGTTTCCAAGCAGCAGAAAGTGGGAACCAGTGACCAAAGATGACATTTGGACATTTCTGGCCCTAATAATACTTTAGGGAGTGGGGGAGAAACCCCTGCAGAAGTGGTATTGGACAACTAATAAATTACTCGCCACTCCATTCTTTGGCACAGTCATGTCAGATACAGATTTTGTTTGGACAGATTTAAGTGAGTTATTACTAAGAATTACAGGCCTATAATATAAAACAACAAATTTCCATGCAAAACAATGTACCGCTTTGACATTCAAAAATATTGACATAATCAGACCACCAGGGAAGTTAATTTGCAGGGATTATCTCTCACTTCCTGTTTGACTATAGGACAGGAAGTGATGGTAAAACACACTTCTCATGACAGTGGGTCAATACATTACAAAAGTATATGTAGCACCCTACAAGTGTAGGATGCTAGGTAAATCTAGTTCTTGGTTCCTTCTGTAATCAGGGGTGCAGTAATCATTTGCTTTGCTCTGCTCTGCTCATGGTTGGGAGGCTGGGAGTTTGATTGTTTCCCCTGAATATTTACCATGCCCTGGCCAATCTCTGGGGAGGTGTGCCCACAAAGTGGCCTGGGAGGTAGTAAATAGTCTGGAGTAGAGATGAGCGAATCGAACCAGGCGAACCGGAATTCGATACGAATTTCAGGAAAAATTCGATTCGCGTCGAATCCAAATATTTGCCTACTTCGGGTGCGTGAATCAGATTTTTCCCGATCAGCCGGCAAAAGTGTCCCTGCAGAGAGCTCCGCTATTTCTGACAGTTCTCTGACAGAAGGAACACATGTACAGCGGTTGAAACATTGTATCTATTTGTTTCCATTTAGGATACAGATGTTTTTATTCGGAAACAGATGTTTCAACCGCTGTACATGTGAAGGAGCTGTCAGAGAACTGTCAGAAATAGAGGAACTCTGCAGATACACTTTTTGCCGGTTTGGAATTCTTATTTTCATCCTACTTCTTCTTCTTCATCCTCATCCTCATCCTCAGAAGAAGAAGAAGAGGATGAGGATGAAGAAGAAGAAGAAGAAGAAGTAGGATGAAAATAAGAATAATTCCAAGCCGGCAAAAAGTGTATCTGCAGAGCTCCTCTAAGTGTATCTGCAGAATAGAGGAGCTCTGCAGATACACTTTTTGCCGGCTTGGAATTATTCTTATTTTCATCCTACTTCTTCTTCTGCTTCCTCTTCCTCTTCATCCTCATCCTCATCCTCTTCTTCTTCTTCTGAGGATGAGGATGAAGAAGAAGAAGAAGAAGAAGAAGTAGGATGAAAATAAGAATAATTCCAAGCCGGCAAAAAGTGTATCTGCAGAGCTCCTCTATTCTGCAGATACACTTAGAGGAGTTCTGCAGATACACTTTTTGCCGGCTTGGAATTATTCTTATTTTCATCCTACTTCTTTTTCTTCTTCTTCTTCTTCATCCTCATCCTCAGAAGAAGAAGAGGATGAGGATGAAGAAGAAGAAGAAGTAGGATGAAAATAAGAATAATTCCAAGCCGGCAAAAAGTGTATCTGCAGAGCTCCTCTAAGTGTATCTGCAGAATAGAGGAGCTCTGCAGATACACTTTTTGCCGGCTTGGAATTATTCTTATTTTCATCCTACTTCTTCTTCTTCTTCTTCTTCCTCTTCATCCTCATCCTCTTCTTCTTCTTCTGAGGATGAGGATGAAGAAGAAGAAGAAGAAGAAGTAGGATGAAAATAAGAATAATTCCAAGCCGGCAAAAAGTGTATCTGCAGAGCTCCTCTATTATGCAGATACACTTAGAGGAGCTCTGCAGATACACTTTTTGCCGGCTTGGAATTAATCTTATTTTCATCCTACTTCTTCTTCATCCTCATCCTCATCCTCTTCTTCTGAGGATGAGGATGAAGAAGAAGATGATGAAAATAAGAATAATTCCAAGCCGGCAAAAAGTGTATCTGCAGAGCTCCTCTATTATGCAGATACACTTAGAGGAGCTCTGCAGATACACTTTTTGCCGGCTTGGAATTATTCTTATTTTCATCCTACTTCTTCTTCTTCTTCTTCTTCATCCTCATCCTCAGAAGAAGAAGAAGAGGATGAGGATGAAGAAGAAGAAGTAGGATGAAAATAAGAATAATTCCAAGCCGGCAAAAAGTGTATCTGCAGAGCTCCTCTAAGTGTATCTGCAGAATAGAGGAGCTCTGCAGATACACTTTTTGCCGGCTTGGAATTATTCTTATTTTCATCCTACTTCTTCTTCTTCTTCCTCTTCATCCTCATCCTCATCCTCTTCTTCTGAGGATGAGGATGAAGAAGAAGAAGAAGAAGAAGAAGAAGAAGTAGGATGAAAATAAGAATAATTCCAAGCCGGCAAAAAGTGTATCTGCAGAGCTCCTCTATTCTGCAGATACACTTAGAGGAGCTCTGCAGATACACTTTTTGCCGGCTTGGTATTAATCTTATTTTCATCCTACTTCTTCTTCTTCTTCTTCTTCTTCATCCTCATCCTCATCCTCAGAAGAAGAGGATGAGGATGAAGAAGAAGAAGAAGTAGGATGAAAATAAGAATAATTCCAAGCCGGCAAAAAGTGTATCTGCAGAGCTCCGCTAAGTGTATCTGCAGAGCTCCGCTATTTCTGACAGTTCTGTGACATTCACTCCATACAGCGGTTGAAACATTGTATCTATTTGTTTCCATAAATGGATCCATTTATGGAAACAAATAGATACAATGTTTCAACCGCTGTATGGAGTGAATGTCACAGAACTGTCAGAAATAGCCTATTTCTGACAGTTCTGTGACATTCACTCCATACAGCGGTTTCAACCGCTGTATGGAGTGAATGTCACAGAACTGTCAGAAATAGCCTAAGAAATAGCGGAGCTCTGCAGATACACTTTTTGCCGGCTTGGAATTCTCCTTCTTCTCATCCTTCTTCTTCTTCTCATCCTTCTTCTTCTTCTCATCCTTCTCCTTCTTCTCATCCTTCTCCTTCTTCTCATCCTTCTCCTTCTTCTCATCCTTCTTCTTCTTCTCATCCTTCTTCTTCTCATCCTTCTCCTTCTTCTCATCCTTCTCCTTCTTCTCATCCTTCTTCTCATCCTTCTTCTCATCCTTCTTCTCATCCTTCTTCTCATCCTTCTCCTTCTTCTCATCCTTCTCCTTCTCCTTCTTCTCATCCTTCTCCTTCTCCTTCTTCTCATCCTTCTCCTTCTCCATCTTCTCATCCTTCTCCTTCTCCTTCTTCTCATCCTTCTCCTTCTCCTTCTTCTCATCCTTCTCCTTCTTCTCATCCTTCTCCTTCTTCTCATCCTTCTCCTTCTTCTCATCCTTCTCCTTCTTCTCATCCTTCTCCTTCTCCTTCTTCTCATCCTTCTCCTTCTCCTTCTTCTCATCCTTCTCCTTCTCCTTCTTCTCATCCTTCTCCATCTTCTCATCCTTCTCCTTCTCCTTCTTCTCATCCTTCTCCTTCTCCTTCTTCTCATCCTTCTCCTTCTTCTCATCCTTCTCCTTCTTCTCATCCTTCTCCTTCTTCTCATCCTTCTCCTTCTCCTTCTTCTCATCCTTCTTCTCATCCTTCTCCTTCTTCTCATCCTTCTTCTCATCCTTCTTCTCATCCTTCTCCTTCTTCTCATCCTTCTTCTCATCCTTCTCCTTCTTCTCATCCTTCTCCTTCTTCTCATCCTTCTTCTCATCCTTCTCCTTCTTCTCATCCTTCTCCTTCTTCTCATCCTTCTCCTTCTTCTCATCCTTCTCCTTCTTCTCATCCTTCTCCATCTCCTTCTTCTCATCCTTCTCCTTCTCCTTCTTCTCATCCTTCTCCTTCTTCTCATCCTTCTCCTTCTCCATCTTCTCATCCTTCTCCTTCTTCTCATCCTTCTCCTTTCTTCTCATCCTTCTCCTTCTTCTCATCCTTCTCCTTCTTCTCATCCTTCTCCTTCTCCTTCTTCTCATCCTTCTCCTTCTCCTTCTTCTCATCCTTCTCCTTCTCCTTCTTCTCATCCTTCTCCTTCTCCTTCTTCTCATCCTTCTCCTTCTTCTCATCCTTCTCCTTCTCCATCTTCTCATCCTTCTCCTTCTCCATCTTCTCATCCTTCTCCTTCTCCTTCTCCTCATCCTTCTCCTTCTCCTTCTCCTCCTTCTCCTTCTCCTTCTCCTTCTCCTTCTCCTTCTTCTCATCCTTCTCCTTCTTCTCATCCTTCTCCTTCTTCTCATCCTTCTCCTTCTTCTCATCCTTCTCCTTCTCCTTCTTCTCATCCTTCTCCTTCTCCTTCCTCATCTCCAAGGGCATTTAAATTAAAGGTACAGTGTTCTGCACTAATTTAAAGGCTCTCTGAAGCCTAGAAACCCTTTTTATAAGTTAACTTCGTAGCGAATAAATTCGCATCGAATCGAATTTCTTCCTGAAATTCGGCGAATCAGCCGAATCGAATTTTTGAATAATTCGCTCATCTCTAGTCTGGAGGCCTGAAGAGACTGTATTTCACCATTAGGGAGGGTTCTGAGAGCTTCAGGGGGTTGCTTGCCCTTGAAGCACCTTTTGGACTGAGTTGCTATTTTGTTGGGTCTTAGCTGTGGCAGAGCTGGGACCTGAGAACAATCTGAAACTAGATGCAGGATTTCTCTATCAGTGGATCAGGTCTGGAAAGCAGGAGGTTGGATAGAGGCAGCTGGCCTGTGGACTTGTGAGTAAGAGACCCTGATTGATTCCTTTGCCTGTGCAGCACCTCAAAAACTGCACTGGTTACTTATAGTTGTCCAGCAATGCAGAGTAACCAGATATCAAGAGACTTGCCTCAGAGTCCTCAGCTTTGAGGCAACAGAATGATCCGTGACTACCCCAGTAACCAGCTGTGAGGATTTAGACTGTGCTGTATCCACAAGGAGAAGAGTGTCCTCTGCTCAATGTTGCTGAGCATTTTGGAGTATCCCATGCCCCAATCCCTCTACTGTTACATGTTCTGCAAAGACAAACCCCCAGAATGTTTATTGAAGCTAGTGTGAGTGGACTAGTGCTTAGGTTACTGGATACCTTCTACACTATTGGGAAAGAACTAGTTAACTTCAGCGGGGGTAGTGCTACATATACATGGCTTATTACAGTACTTACAGGTCCATGTAGCGTTGCCTAACAAGGAACAATGATATTCAGAAAAACAAAAGAGCAGAGGAAGGAAGGGGGGAAGGATTAGGATGGTCAAAGGCTGCAGAGAGGACCTAAATTCAGATACACCAGCAGCATCTAGCGTGCCTAAAGTTTCAGCGATGAACCAGTCAAAGTTGCTTGGCAAGTATGGGTTGACCCCAGGGGAAGGCTCTAAAAATGTTTTAAACCTAGCAAAATACTGTAATAATTCAACCAAGAGCTTTCCACTTGAAAATGTTCTATAAGATTTGAACTTCAGCTAAAATAAGCAAGCTACAGAGACACGCTTTCAGAATAGTTTGTTTTGCAGATGACAAAACATGAGTCATCAGGATGAATTGATACAATGTAGGCCTTCTGGGTTCAAACTAAGCAATGCCTTGGCAGGATTCATGAATTGGTTATAATTGGTTTTCAGGGCATTCCCATACTGAGAGGACAATTTGATGGTAGACCATAGTTGGGTGCACATTTTAGAATTCAAACTGACCAAGGCTTAGGTTTCCCACTTCGATGTACAGTATAGCTATGGGTGGGTGTTGAAGAACTGTGCAGAAGCACATCATATTACAAATTGATTGCACCCTTATAATGGGATCTCCATTACACCTCAAGTCGAGAAAGGTGAGAGTTAATTCCATTGTGGGTATCTTGACCATGCAATCAACAAAGTGTTTAATTTGGAGATATCTCAGAGTTTAGCAATTATGCAGCAGAGGGAAAAACATGTCACTTTGCTTGTTGTAAGAAAATGACAAAATCAAATAATGTCAGCAGCAATCCAACAGGCACCCAAGGTGAAGGCAGCCAGGAAATCGAGGCCCGGAAGGAAACAAATTATTTTTAAGGAAAGAGAGTAATGGTAAACACATGGAAAAAGATCTCTCAAATAATTTGTCATACCTCATACTGTGATGGAGTGGTGCATGACCATGTTTTGCAATGTTTATCTAGCCTTGGGAAGCAACCAAGGAGATTATGCCCAGAGGAGGGTTTCCGCTGTAGCATGATCTTAGTAAAAGCAGCCAGCAGTGCTACCACTGCCACTGCCTTACCTTTCAAATGATCCCCTGAAACTGATTTAAGCTCCAAAAGAAAGCAAATCATGGTCGGAGTATTGCAATACATTAAAAAAAATAACATAGAGGCCCTCCAAATCAACACCAGACCCTTTGGATCTGGTATGGATTTTAGGAAGGCTCCCACAAAAAAAAAATGACATGTAGTATCAAAATCTATACCAGACTTCCAATCTGGAAGGGAATTTATGGGAGAGCCCTGCGCAAAATGAAGGCATGGGGTCTTCCCAAAATACTTACCAGACTCTTAATCCAAGCACGCATATAGGCAGACCAGGAAGCGTGGCCTATGTTGATGAGAAGGGCCTCCCCACAACTTTGGCCTGATGGTTGTTGGGCTGCAGAGGGGACCTATTAGAATCTAGAAGCCCCCTTTTAAGATACAGAGGGCCCTAGTTATCTGCCATTAAAAAAACCCTAACAAATATAGCTTTTCAAATGATGGTCACTGAATGATCGTTGCCTACCTAAAACCTGTAAAAACCATCAATACACTGAGCCCAGGCATTCCTGCTGCTATTGCAAAAGCTGTCAGGATGTGATACCATCACTGTCCAAATATAGGTATGGTTATATTTGGTCTATGACCATATTTGGTAAGTGATGTCATCACCACCTCACCTGTTTTCTCTCTGCATCAGACATTGCTGCCTATTCCAATGAAGGCTTGAAAAGTGGTGTTCAGTTCTGTTCAATGTTTGTTTTCAATCTATTTTTCATTCCAGATGCAATATGTCACTCAGAAACTGCAGTCTGCTCATACAGGCTTAATATCTGTGATACCAGGTCTCTAACCTTTTCCCATCTTCAGTCTCTGAAGCAAGACACTAAGTTTTTTGCTTCCAGATGCAACTGGAATGCAATTACTTGCTCTTGCCCTCAAAATGTATAGCCAATCTATTAAAGATTTTAAAGGTGTGATGAAAATTGATTCATGTTCCTTACTTTCAGTTTAACAAAAAAAAACTAACATTTTCTTAACTTTCAGTTTAACAGAAAAAAATCACAGTAATATTTTCATTACCAGATACAATATGCCCAATTAAGCATGTAGAAATTGCAGTCTGACCACACAGGCTTATTATCTGTGGTTCAAATCTGTAACCATTAACCTTTAATAAAATTGTTTATTTTCTATGCATTGTGCTTGTTCTCTCCCTTAGAAATTGTGGTCTATCCAATAAAGGCGTCAAATGTGTGCTTGCAAACATTTTTCTATTAAATTTTAAACAAATAGAGACATTTTGCTTCCATTCCAGATGTAATATGCCAGTGCAGTCCTTAACAAATGTGGCCAATCCAAAAAAATCTTAATAGCTGTAATGCTAATACATTTTTTCCTTTTGAGTCTCTGAAATTATTTTATTATTTCCTGATGAAATCCCCCCCCCCCCTCCCCTAAGTTCCTCAGAAATTGCAGTCTGTCCATACAGGATTAATATTTGTAATGCTAAAACGTGTAAAATGTTTACCTCGTCAGTCTCTGAATCAAGACAATATTTTTATCAGTATTTCCAAATATAATATTCCCACTTAAAAGATCTAAAATTTTAACTTGTGCATACAAGTTATAGGTGTAAAATTGATTCATGTTCCTTACTTTCAGTTTAACAAAAAAAAACTAACATTTTCTTAACTTTCAGTTTAACAGAAAAAAATCACAGTAATATTTTCATTACCAGATACAATATGCCCAATTAGGCATGTAGAAATTGCAGTCTGACCACACAGGCTTATTATCTGTGGTTCAAATCTGTAACCATTAACCTTTAATAAAATTGTTTCATTTTATATGCATTGTGCTTGTTGTCTCCCTTAGAAATTGTGGTCTATCCAATAAAGGCGTCAAATGTGTGCTTACAAACATTTTTCTATTAAATTTTAAACAAATAGAGACATTTTGTTTCCATTCCAGATGTAATATGCCAGTGCAGTCCTTAACAAATGTGGCCAATCCAAAAAAATCTTAATTGCTATAATGCTAATACATTTTTTCCTTTTGAGTCTCTGAAACTATTTTATTATTTCCTGATGAAATTTCCCCTCCCTCCCCCAAGTTCCTCAGAAATTGCAGTCTGTCCATACAGGACTAATATTTGTAATGCTAAAATATGCAAAATGTTTACCTCGTCAGTCTCTGAATCAAGACAATATTTTTATCAGTATTTCCAAATATAATATTCCCACTTAAAAGATCTAAAATTTTAGCTTGTGCATACAAGTTATAGGTGTATAATGCAAAGCTGTAATATTTTCTCTCAATTTCTAGTTGCAATGATCATGCTTTCTCCCTCAGAAACGGTGGCCTGTCCAAGAAAGGCTTATAATTTTTTTCAGTCTTCTAGAAATAGGCATCATTTTGAAAAACATTTGGACATGAAATCTGCCTGCTCTCTCCTTCTGAAATAGTAGACTATAAAAAAAGCTTCTTTTGATGCAAATATGTACTATTTTTTGGTCTTCATAAGGTGAAATCTGCATGCTCTATCCCTCTGACACAGCAACCTAAAAAAAGTGATACATACTGCCCAACAAATCTGTTGTGTTTTTCTTCCATATGGCTTTGGAAAATCTCACTCTCATTTAGTTACATATAACATTTACCAAGTCTTTCTGTCTGCCATTATGGCTTAGTAAAAACCCTACATGCTGTGCAGCATGTTCACAAAGTATTTCTGGATTGATTGTAGCATAATAAATTTAATGTTTTTTCAGAATAACATATGTCCTATACTTTCCTCGAAGGCCACATACACACTGCACTGCATTGAGGCTCTGGCGTCTAGCTACAGCTGGAGGGCACTGTCCAACCCTGTTGTCGGCAACCTGTCAAAATCTGACAGTCTAAGAGCTGCAACAACTGGATTGGGCTGGAGAATACACTCGGTGGTATTTACATTTAGAGCAGTATGCACCCAGGGGCAAATGCCCAGAACACAGACTGCTGCTTTAGTGCAGTTTGGGTTTGTACTTTGGTCATGTTCACCAAACCTGCATCAAACTGAACCCAGATACATTCAACTCATTCCTACGTATAGTCTAAATTAACAAAAATCACCAGGAAAAAGTAAATATAACTTTACATTCACAATCAATTCAAAACCATGACATTTAAATGAAGTGTCCCAGATTAAGAACCAGTTGCTAGATCCTCAGAGAGCATGCCGGTGCAGCCTCTTATTTAAACCTCACATATCTAGGATCTGGTGTTCTCTTTGCTATTGATATACAGGCACTCATCAAACAATGGATTGGATATAAGGGAGATATTAGTGAATAGGTAGGCGCTGTGCAATAAATTGTTATAAATTCAAAAATGATGATCTCATCATTTCCATAATTTGCCTAAATAATGTATAGACCTGTAACCAGTGTTGATCAATAAAATCTGTATATATATAATAACACATATTATTCCTATATAGAACATAATAATATAAAAAACGAACATATAAGTAACAAAGGCGTAATATAAATCATAAAAGTCCATGTGTCTTCACCAAGTGCCAAACACAAATTGATCAGGATAACAAGCAAGGATCGTAACAGTCCTTTGGGACATAATGTTGATGACAGAAATCCATGTATCCACACCCCGATGAAAATAAGTGAATGTCTCACTCAGCAGACCTATATGACTCCGGTTAAGGTGGTCAAATAGCGCGTTATGGTGGTATAAGCTGGAGCATCCACCTCTAATTATCCCAGGCTAGTCCTCCCAATCACCAACACTCCACAGGTAATGGCCTAAAGAAGGAGGATTGCCAATGGACTCTCCAGATAAAAGAGGGTACCTTGTAGCAGGTTTTCCTTATATTGCTCCAGTTTAATGGCTGACTGGACAAATCTAAATGGCCCACATTTGGCTACACATACTGCTGCGGTGTGTAATAGACCAACCTGCCAGTTATTACATTGCATGATATACGACAATAGCTAGACAATATTCACCCCTATAATTCCTAACAAAAAAATTTAAAATGTATAAAAAGTCTACAAAAAAAAATCAAGATATAATTAAGTGAACATCAAAAAGTATTATAAATAATAATAATAATTATTATAAATAATAATATGTGCAGCTAAATGTGGGCCATTTAGATTTGTCCAGTCGGCCATTAAACTGGAGCTGTGGCATATGTGGGCCATGTATGCAGCAAGTGGACTTAACCATGCCACTCTTAGTACAATTTGGCCACATTCTACATTCCACTACTCTCTTCCAGAACACAGGAGTGCGCAGATGAGTAGCTGCACCTATTTTCTGATAAAAAAAAAAAAGACCCAATGGTACATATCAAAAACACCACAACATGAGTATCATGTTAATTTTGCTTTTTAAATGGGGGTAAACCCCTAATAGGTGGAAAGCCAGTGAGGTTATAGATTTTATTGACTAGGGTTCTGTTTAAATGTGTATGGCCCATCTGTTGTTGGTGGCCAGGACATTTTAAACGGTCTCCAAACCTTCTTATTATACCTTCCTGATGGTTGCCTGTGATGCTGACTGCAGTGGCTTTGAAAATTTCTGACATTTTTTTTGGTCTTGTGTGGATTCCAAATGTTTGTTGAAGAATCATTGATGGATTGTTCCTTAATTGATTGCATTTGTTAATAATTCTGTTCAGTTAGATAACAGTTTACAATATTAATGAAGATAGATAAGAGTTGTAGATGAAAGGTCTTCCAACTTATCAACTGGTGTATCTAGCCAAATAAACATTGTCAGAACTATTAGCTGAACTAACCTTTGCTTAGAATGTGTAAATCTTGAGTCATTTAATATGCTTTTATTCAGTTTAAAAAGATAACATCTTTACTGCAATATATAATATATACTCGTCTCATTTACCTGATTTCCAGATCAGCCTCAGGCCTTAAAGGCTTATCTCTTAAAGTGTATCTAAATCTAACATATAAGGCAATATATTGCCACTTACCTGCCCTTAGAAGTGGTGACTGCACTGTTTTTTTTCAGGCTTTTTCCCCTTAATTTTTAACTGGTAACATACGTCCTGTCCTAGGGTGATTACGCTCTTTCACTATACTGTGATAAGGAGATGCATTGTTGTCCCCCTAGGACAGGACTACAAACACCTTCCCCTCTCCTTTTTCCCATAAAATAGAGATACATGGTTCTGTAGACCTTGGAGATAGCTGAGAACAGTGTAGCTGATAACATGTAAAGGCAAACAGTAGAGGAAATTATCAGCTGACAAGGTTTTTGGCAGAATCAATAGGTATCTTTTAGAACTTATTGATTGAATATAACAAAACCATTTAAAGTGGTAGTAAACCTCAGACATGAAATATAAAAAAAGCATATCCCTCTTTGGTGTGTACTTGTATCAATCCAGAGCACTAAGTATTATTTCTGTCCCCTACTTCATTCTTCTGCTATAAGCATGAGTCACTACTAAAATGTTTTCCTGACACCAAGAGAAAAATGGTGATGGGGAGGGCTTAGCCTGTGACTGACAGCCTCAGCTCAGTTCCTGTGTCCTGTGTGGAGGGGGGGTGTGCCCTTTCCCTCCAATCAGATCTCACAGCTCTATTCAATGATGTAACTTCAGTTCCCCACCCCCTTGTTTTCAGAACTGAAATATGCTGTAAAAATTCTGCACTTTGACTGGATGTAGGGGAAAACAGTTGTAGATAAACAGGTACAGCTTATGTAGGATGATTTGTTTCATCTTTGTGTATTACCTGAGGCCAATCACTATATGTGAGGGTTTACAACCACTTTAACCATATATTTAAAGTGTATGTTGCCCGATCATTTCATATTCCTGATATGTGTCTGTTGTATCACCAATCAACTTCATGGCCACAGGTGTATAAAATCAAGCACCTAGGCCTGCAGATGGCTTCTACAAACACTTGTGAAAGAATGGGTCACTCTCAGGAGCTCAGTGAATTCAAGCGTAGTACCATGATAGGTTGCCACCTGTGCAATAAGTCCATCCATGAAATTTCCTTGCTACTAAATATTCCATAATATAGTGGTAATATAACAAAGTGGAAGCTACTGGGAACAGCGGCAACTCAACCACAAAGTGGTAGGCCACGTAAAATGACAGAGTGAGGTCAGTGCATGCTGAAGTGCACAGTGCGCAGAAGTTGCCAACTGTCTGCAGAGTCAATAGCTACAGACCTCCAAACTTCATGTTGCCCTCAGTTTAGCACAACAACAGTGCGTAGAGAGCTTCATTTAATGGGTTTCCATGGCTGAGCAGCCGCATCCAAGCCTTACATCACCAAGTGTATGAGTGGGGAAGTAGTAGTCTCCACCTTTATGGGTGGTGACTTTTCTAGCAACAGATGACTTGACCACTCCTTCCCCTCATCATACAAATATGGCCACCCGGGTAGGGAGCGCATAGCTCTGAGGAAAAGGCAAGACCTCGACACGCGTCAGCCAGTTGGTTCTTCGCATCTGTACCACCGGTTGTCATGTCCCATGAGCTGAATCTTATGGTTTATGTGATAAGCTGAGATACATCTGTTGGTATGTGGGTATAATACTTACCATCTTTTTTAATAATAAAGAGAATCTTTGAGGATAATGCACTAGGCTGTTGCGCCCTCTGTTTCTTTTCTATTTTTGTCCTGAAGCTCAGTGTGCAGAGGTCACCAACTGTCTGTAGAGTCAATAGCTAATGGCCTCCAAATTTCATGTAGCCGTCAGTTTAGCACAACAACAGTGCATAGAGAGCTTTATGGAATGGGTTTCAATGGTCGCGCAGCTGCATCCAAGACTTACATCACCAAGAGCAATGTAAAGTGTTGGATGCAGTGGTGTAAAGCACGCTGTCACTGGACTCTAGAGCAGTGGACATGTGTTCTCTGGAGTGATGAATCACGCTTCTCTGTCTGGCAATCCAATGGACATGTCTGGGTTTGGCAGTTGCCAGGAGAACGGCACTTGCCTGACTGCATTGCACCAAGTGTAAAGTTTGGTGGAGGGGGGATTATGGTGTGGGGTTGTTTTTCAGGGGTTGGGCTTGACCCCTTAGTTCCAGTGAAAAGAACTCTTAAGGCGTCAGCATACCAAGACATTTTGGACAATTTTATGCTCCCAACTTTGTGGGAACAGTTTGGGGATGGCCCCTTCCTGTTCCAACATGACTGCGCACCAGTGCACAAAGCAAGGTCCATAAAGAAATGGATGAGTGAGTTTGCGGTGGAGGAATTTGACTGACCTGCACAGAGTCCTGACCTCAACCCGATAGAACACCTTTGGGCTGAATTAGAGTGGAGACTGTGAACAAGGCCTTCTCGTCCGACACCAGTGCCTAACCTCACAAATGCACTTCTGGAAGAATGGTCAAACATTCCCATAGACACACTCCTAAATCTTGTGTACAGCCTTCTCAGAAGAGTTGAAGCTGTTATAGCTGCAAAGGGTGGGCCAACTCAATATTGAACCCTACAGACTAAGACTGGGATGACATTAAAGTTCATGTGCGTGTAAAGGCAGGCATCCCAATACTTTTGGCAATATATATACACACACACACAAATGTTTTGCCTTTTTTTTTTAAACTGAATGGGTTATTTTACAAGGTAAATGTTCACATATACTTGAAAAGACCAAACAGGATAAAACCTAGGAGATTCATTGTTGGTATTTTATATTTCAATATTTTTATTGAGAAACAAGCATATTAAAGCATAAAACATGATGGCAAACAATAAAAGAGAGAAAAAAGGGCCCACCCGCAAGGTGGAACAAGATGTAGAATCATAATCATAACGCTGGTAGGTACATAAAAAGATTAGCAGACAATAGCATTACAATTCACATAAGAAATGTCATAGCCATCAAAACATACAGGTTTCATAGATCAATAAACAAAAATTTAATCAAAATGAACCAAAAATAACATAGAGAAAAAAAATGTTTCAACAAATAGTAGAAAAAGAGAGGAAGAGAGAGACGAAAAGGAAAGTACTCTCAAGTGAAAGAAAGAGAGAAAAAAAAAAATTATATAAGGGGGGGGGGTCAGCTGCCAGACACTCACGATACAGTAATATAATTAATCCAAGGATCCCAAGTCCTCTCAAATCTGGACACATCATCAGTGACGATACTCGTCAGTTTATCATTAACCATAATCCAGTTGAGTTTTTGTTTCACTCTATCCAGCAGGATCAAGGTTTGTTTCCAACTCCTAGCTATGGTAATGCGAGCCGCCAATATGATATATAAAATTAATTTAATCGATTTTTTGGGAACATCAGAGGGTAGTATATTAAACAAGGCCACTTCCGGCGATCTACGGATATTAATTCCTGTCACTGAGTAAAGAAAATTACATATGCGGATCCAGAACCTACTCACGACTGGACATTTCCACCAGACGTGGAACATGGTACCCTCTTGACCACAGCGTCGGACAACAGCCAGATGAAGCGGAAGGATACATTATGGCTAGGCGAGCAGGAACCAAATACCACCGAAGTAGCGTTTTGTAGTTAGATTCAACAAGATCAGTGTTAATCGAAATCTTCGATAGGGCATGGGCCGCAGTCCGCCAGGTATCCAAATCAAATGAACTATTTAAATCCCGTTCCCATAGAGTCATGTAAGATAATTTAGTTAGGGGATCAACCAACAAAGCATAAACAATGGACAAGCGACCTTGCATCATCCCACTTGCCCCACAGGAGACCTCGAGGGAAGTAAGCGCACAAGGTTCTGTGAGTAGTCTAAGTTTGCTATCAATAAAAGAGCGAAGTTGACGGTAACGAAATATCTCTCCACGAGGCATCCCACAAAAATTCACAAAATAATGAAGAGACCGAGGGCGAACCCCATCCAAATAATCCCCAATACGTAGCAACCCCTTATTAATCCACCATTGGAACCTCGCAAAAGATAAACCCGGGGCAAACTCAGGATTACCAAACACCAGAGCCAACGGGGTATGCGGAGAGAAGAAAGGTTTACGAGCTCGCCATCTATCCCACACCGACAATGAATAGGATAGAGTAGGACACAAAATAGGAGGGCGCAATCTACTGGGAAGCCACATAAGAGTACCAATAGCATATGGACGGCACGAAAGAGCCTCAATCCCAACCCATTGGGGGACATATCCCCTGGCCGTAGTACAAGATAGTTGTGCTATTTGGGCCGCCTGAAAGTATGCGAAAAGATTAGGGAGTCCCAAACCGCCATGCCTCTTCAAAGAAAATAAGGTAGATTTGTTCAGCCTAGGGCGCTTTCCCCTCCATACAAATCTGGAGACTGCAGCCTGTAGTAAGACTAGTTCTCGTTTGGGAATCAGAATTGGTAACGTCCTGAAATAGTATAATAATCTAGGTAGGAAGGTCATTTTAATAGAATTAATTCTACCGAACCAGGAAAGTGAAAGATCCTGCCAGGCTAATAAGTCATTTTTAAGTCGTTTGAAAAGCGGGAGATAGTTGGCCTGGTATAGCGTCGATAAAGATTTCGTAAGGAGAATCCGAGATAGGGGAGAGAACCAAGGGCCCACTGAAAATCAAAGTTTTCCCGGCAGTAGAGAACCTCTGAATCGGGTAACGAGATATTTAAAGCAACAGTTTTAGATGAGTTAAGCGTAAGACCGGAGGCCTCAGAAAACCGATGAAACAGATGGAAGAAACCAGGCAGAGACGTTCGAGGATTAGATATGTACATAAGAACATCGTCGGCAAATAGGGCGCATTTATGAACCCTTTGACCACAGGTAACACCCGATATAGTGGAATCAGCGCAAATAGCAATCGCAAGAGGTTCCATCACCAACGCAAAGAGCAACGGAGAAAGAGGACATCCCTGTCTAGTTCCTCGTTCTATCGAAAAAGGGACTGATTTATATCCACGAATGCAAACTTGAGCTGACGGAGTAGAATAGAGGGCCCGCAACAGCGTCATAAAATAAGGGCCAAACCCAAACCTGTCCAACGTTCTAAACAAATAGTCCCAGGACAGACTGTCGAATGCCTTCTGAATATCCAGTGACAGTAGTAAAATTTCCCTTTGCGACGATCCATCCCAATTGGACTGCACAGCTGACAGCAAAGCTATAGTCTGCCTAATTTGGTCCGATGTTTGTCGACCACTTATGAATCCTGATTGGTCATCATGAATGTAGAAAGCCAAGAAGTTATGGAGCCGTAGGGCCAGGATTTTAGTTAGAATCTTTAAATCACAGTTAATTAAAGAAATAGGCCGGTAATTGGAGACCATAGCGGCATCCTTGAAAGGCTTGGGAATGACACTAATGAATGCCTTATTTTCCTCTGGGAGAACCACTCCCCCCTCCCGCAAATAATTAAAGTACAGGGCCATATGGGGTATCAGAATGTCCGGGAAAGCTTTATAGTAATTATTGGGAAGACCATCCAGTCCCGGGGCCTTATGAGAGGCCAGGGATTTCACCGCATTCCCAACTTCTTCACAGGAGATAGGTTGTTCCATTAGCTCCCTATGGGCCTCCCGGAGGGGGGGAAAATGAGACAGACTCCAAAAAAGCCTCCAGAGAGGAAGAAGAACAACCCCCCGTGGGCGAACTATAAAGCTGAGAATAAAAAGAATGGAATTTGTGGAGGATCTTACCCGGGTCCTGGGATAACGAACCGTTGTCCAGTCTGAGCTTGGGGAGCGCCGTCTGGGAATGTCTAGGAGTCAGCTTGCGAGCTAACAGGGTGCCAGGCCGGTCCCTCCAAGTAAAGAATTTATGATTAGACCAACGAAGTTGTTTGTCTGCAGTGGTAGTAAGACATAAGTTAAGTTCCAGGCGGGCCTGATCCAGTTTAAGTAACAAATCAGAACTGGGATGTCGCTTATGTTGAGCAACCAGGTCAGTATACAATTGAGTTTTAGTAGCAAGTAGGTCATTTCGGGCTTTTTTTAAACGGGAAGAGAGTTGAATAATATATCCCCTGACTGAGGCCTTATGAGCTGCCCAATTAATCGCCGGGTTCGTGTACTCTGCTTTATTAAAATCAAAAAATATTTGTAGGTGTGAGGAGATTTCCCGACAATGAGAGGGATTACCCAAAATAGAGTCATTAAGACGCCAATGAAAAGCTGTCTTACCAGGAGTCTCGAACGACAAGGTGATAGAAACTGGGTCGTGGTCAGACCAGGGCGTAGAAAAGATTTTAGCAGTAACAAGTTTGGGGAGTGAATATGTATGAAGAAAAATATGGTCAATGCGAGAATAACTATTATGAGCCCTGGAGTAGTGGGAGTAGTCTCGAGAAGTAGGATTAGCCTCCCTCCACGCATCAATAAAATCATATCGATATAAGAGTTGAGCCAATTTACGGCTCCGTCTAGAAGGAGGCTGAAGCGTGGCGGTTCGGGAACGATCCAGAGTCTGGTCCAACGCTAAATTAGAGTCACCAGCTAGAATAACGTCACCCTCAAATTCTCCGGCCAGAGTGCTTAGCAATGATTGGAAAAATTCAACCTGATTGGCATTGGGGGTATAATAAATTATAAAAGTGATAAGGTTTCCTCCCAAGTGGCCTTTCACCAAAAGATATCGCCCCTCCTTGTCCCGGACAATTTTAGATTCGACAAAGGACACTCGGCGAGAAAAGCATAGGGCCACCCCCCGCTTTTTCTCTGAAGCATTAGCAAAAAAGCAGAGAGGGTAATTTTTATGAACCATTGTTGGTATTTTAATACTATCAAGTTGTACTACGCAAAACATCAGTTTGTTTGTTTTTTTGTTTGTTTTCTGTTTTGTTTTTTTCTGGGGGGCTTTTTGCATCAAAAATAATTAGTATAATTTATGAAGAATAATTCTCTTTTTTAATTACAGGAAATCATCAATCAAACACAAAATTTTGTTTTGATTATGTAAAGTGAAAAGCTATTGGTATCTGTTTTTTTTGTTTGTTGGTTTGTTTTCGTGCTAATAAAATTCTGAGTGCTTACCAGGAAATTATACCGGTCTCCAATACCTTTCTGTTCCTTCTTTTCAATGCACAAAGTAGCCATTATGCATGCTACAATTCTGTCCGAAGAGACCCCTTCTCTTAGCCCACACAGTGCTCTAATTACAAACGTCACATGTGTTCAAGAACTGGCTGCAACCTCCAGAGCAAGTACAGCTCACAAAGGAAAAGGGAAATGTAGCCTACACATAGCTTTACATTATGTACATTTACTGGTGAAAAGAAAGTGGATTCATTACATCAAAATACCTTTTAACCACCAAGTGATATAACATTGTCCTTTGGTCCAGTTATTTACCAGTTAAAAAAAAAAATAATAATTTTCTCATAATGAATATTTTCTCTATCATTTTGTTACTTGTTTACAATCATGTGACCTGCACCATGGCATAGGTTACATGTCAGTTGCCATCATGCTACATCTTGGGGTTTCCAGAGTACCTGAGAGTGTTGCATTATTCTTCTTTTAATCTGAGAAAAGCAGCTCCAAATACTATCTTGCAAATGTACAATCATCTTACCTAGACTATGTTGTTGGATATCTACGGCACTACTATGGTATAATTTCATTACTACTTGCATGGAAAACTGCAAAAACTGTCCAGAGAAGAAGGATCCTGCAGTATGTACAAGTGGGTGTTAGTGCTTTATCTGAAAACTAAATAGGATATTGCTGTTACTACAAAGGTGTTCTATGGAGAAAGTGCTATTGGTATCCAAATTAACAACTGCACATGTATTTTGTCCATCAGCCCATCTCCCACAGTTATTACCTTTTGTATCTCTCGACCCTCCCTCTTAGATTGTAAGCTCTAAGAAGCAGGGCCCTCTGACTCCTGTAATTAATACTCCTGTATTAATTGGTATTGTAATTGTACTGTCTGCCCTTATGTTGTAAAGTGCTGTGTAAACTGTTGGTGATATATAGATCCTGTATTATAATAATAATATTGTAACCCTGTTGAAGGGTGATATGTGTTCATGTAAATTTTTAAATTTGGTTTGGGACTGGTTTAATCGGTTTGCCATAAGGCCTCATGCACACTGGACATTTTAAAAGCTGCTTCTGGAGGAATCTTGCTTTTATTCTACCTCTAAACTCCCCTCAATGTTAGTCTATGGGGTATCTTTACTAAAGGCAAACAGACCGTGCACTATGCAAGTGCAGTTGCGCTAATTTTCTCCAGAGCTTAGTAAATGCAGTAAAGCTATCTTGATTTCCATCATCCAGTCATGTCCAAACAAAAATTTTTTTTTTATTTGATTTTTTCTCGCACCTAATTGAGTATTCTTTACAAAGTGAAGCTTTACCACATTCACATGCAAAGTGCATAGTCTAACTGCCTTTAGTAAATCAACCCCTATGTGTTCATGCACACATATATATTGCCAAACGTATCGGGACACCTGCTTTTACACACACACATAAACTTTAATGGTATCCCAATCTTATTCCATAGGGTTCAATATGGAGTTGGCCCTTTGCAGCTATAACAGCTTCAACTCTTCTGGGAAGGCTGTCCACAAGGCTTAGGAGTGTGTCTATGGGAATGTTTGACCATTCTTCCAGAAGCGCATTCATGAGATCATGCACTGATGTCAGACGAGAAGGCCTGGTTTGCAGTCTCTACTCTAATTAATTCCAAAGGTGTATCCGGTATCTGGTTTAAGTCAGGACTCTGTGCAGGCCAGACAAGTTCCTCAACCCCAAACTCACTCATCCATATCTTTATGGACCTTGCTTTGTGCATTGGTGTGCAGTCATGTTGGAACAGGAAGGGGCCATCCCAAACTGTTCCCACAAAGTTGGGAGCATGACCAAAATCTCTTGGTATGCTGATGCCTTAAGAGGTCCCTTGAGCGGAAATAAGGGGCCAAGCCCAACCGCTGAAAAATAACCCCAGTCCATAATCCCCCCTCCACCAAACTTTACACTTGGCACAATGCAGTCAGGCAAGTACCATTCTCCTGGCAACCGCCAAACCAACACATGTCCATTGGATTTCCAGACAGAGAAGTGTGATTTGTCACTCCAGAGAACACGTCTCCACTGCTCTAGAGTCCGGTGGTGGCGTGTTTTACACCACTGCATCCAACGCTTTGCATTGCACTTAATCATGTAAGGCTTGGATGCAGCTGTTCAGCCATGCTTGAATTCACTGAGCTCCTGAGAGCGACCCATTTTTACACAAATGTTTGTAGAAGCAGTCTGCATGCCTAGATGCTTGATTTTATACACCTGTGTCCATGGAGGTGATTGGAACACCTGGATCCAATTATTTGGAGGGGTGTCCCAATACTTTTGGCAATATAGTGTAGGTGTTTATAGGCATTTAGAGACAGGGGTGTTTAAAGGTAGAAAAAAAAACACTTCTGGAGCAGCAGTGTTTTGGCAGAAAAATGCCTGATGCATGTCTAAACATGTGTAAATGTGTGTAAACGTGCTTAACTGAGATGCGCATCAAGTGTTTGGGTGTTAATTTATTTCAATGGTCAGAATAGATTAATACCTGGACATTATTTTCAGAAACAGTGGTGTCAGTATGGATCTACAAGCCCACTCATGTCAAAAGCTAAAAACAAGATATATTTTCTCATAATTTCATTATTCATTGTTGTTACTGGATAATCTAATATGCTTCTTTTTTGAATACCTATAACAACATCGGTATATCCGTCAAAGCATTCAGTGGTTGAGTTTTGTAAACTTTTTGTCTAAACCAATAGAGGTAAAAAAAGAATGGTTACAAGCCACATGAGTGAAAACTGTAGGCTCTTCATTTTGATTGGTCGTTTTTCATTCTCTTATACTCTAGAACAGTGTTTCTAATCCTTTTTTTCTTTTTTCATCACAGCACCCTTTAAAAGTATGCAGAATCTTGAGGTACACCATTCTATAATGTAAACAAGGTAAAGGTTACTTATTAATGGGAAACCTGAACAATGCAAACAACCCACTTGATTAAATTAATTTCACATCGGAAGTTCCCTTCACATCAGAAGTCCCCTCATCACATCAGAGCTCCCTGTCAAACAGAGGTCCCCTCATTATATCAAAGTCCCCTTTCACATCATAGGTCCCCTCATCACATCAGAATTACCCCATTTCCTGTCAAAAGTACACCCATCACATCAGAGGTCTCCCCTATATATCAGAGGATCCCCTATCACATCAGAGCTGCCCGTCACTTCAGAACCTCCCTTTCCCTCATCACATCAGAATTCCTCCGCTTCACATCAAAGGCCCCTAATCACATACAGTAAGTAGTCCCCAATAATATCAACCCTATCGCAGTAGAGTTCCTTTTCACATCAGAGACCCCCATATCACATCAGAGCCCTCCCTATACCTCAAAGGGCCCTAAAAATGACCCACCCACATCACATTAGAGCCTCCCCATCATCATAGGTTCCCCATTACATCTAAGTCCCCCATTACAGAACCCACCAATCAAAGAGCCATCTGGTCACATAGGCCTCCTTCATTACAGAGCTACCCATTACACAGTGCCCAGTTCACATCAGAACCCTACTTTTTGCTTCCAGTAGTGCAGCAGAGGGTGGGAGGTGGAGGAGGTCTGGAATAGGCCAATTTACAGCTTGTCCTGATTGCTGAGGGAGTTCCTGCATGCTGCCTGCCCTGCATCAGATTCATGCATAATCATGAGCTGCCTATTGCACCTTAGTTGACAAACACTGCTCTAAAAACCAAAGAAGTAGCTTGGGAAGCTAATGTCTTCAACATTACAGAGTCCAGTTGAATGTGACTAACTACTACTGGATATACCATGATATGAATAAATGAGAACCTTCACAGATATTTTGATATACCATGATATGAATAAATGGGAACCTTCACAGACATTTTGATATATCATGATATGAATAAATGGGAACCTTCACAGACATTTTGATTTACCATGATATGAATAAATGAGAACCTTCAGACATTTTGATATACCATGATATGAATAAATGAGAACCTTCACAGACATTTTGATATACCATGATATGAATAAATGAGAACCTTCACAGACATTTTTCATTTGTGGGTAGTGGAGTTACCATAATTTCAAATTGTTTACTCTACCTTTATTTTGTTTTGAACTGTGGCTTTATTAGGACGGGATTATGTATTTGCCTAGGGTTCAAGTTTAACTGCACCATTCTGTATATACTGTATGAAGACCTGGTTATAATGTTAAAGAATAATATTTCTTCCAGTGATGATCACTTTACAATCACTTTCTATATTTGAAGCTTCAAGACATAAGGCAAATGTTGATAAATTAAAGAAAAAAAGGATCAATGCTGCATATGCTCTTTCTAAGTATGAAATACTGTAGCTGTGAAACTCAGAACCAGGGAAATATATCTGCTGCCATGACTCTTACCAATTCTGCACTAGTTAGACATTGCTGTCAATCATCAGGATGTAGTAATAGGGTACTTCGAGACTGTCTTGGACTGCCTAATAGCTGATCTTTCAATGCAAGCATGTCAAGCACAAGTAATTATTGAGGATCTATCACTGTGTTCATACTTAGATCTGGAGTTATTCCCTATGAGTTGCATGTACACTTTGTTAGGGAATCAGCTTATCTAGCCATGTCAAGTAGGAGCAGGCCCCCAAAGTAGCCCAAGGCAATACTGAAAGCATTTTATCTTTCAAGTGATCTGCTAATGTCAAGGAGGCTCTTTGGTTTGTGACCAGATTAAAGAAGGTCAGGTCTGACCTGCTCAACAGAACTCCGAACCCCCACAAAAATAAACAAAATTTCAATGATATTTCTTCCACATCTAATTAAAATGGTTTCTCCTGACAATAGATGAAGCAGTGTTTTTAAACTCTGGAAAAGTTTGGAGCCCGCTGTTTTATTTAATAAATGTGTTGTATCACTTTGCATCCATTGTTTTGTTGGATTATGCAAAAGTGTGGCAGATTTGCCACAGATTTGCCAACTTGTTTCAACTTGCCTAAAAATAGCCCTCAGAAAATTGTTTAGCCCGGGTTCACATATATACGGTTTGGTACATAGCATGTGATTAGCACAGGAACCACACCACATTCCTGTGCAAATCACATACAAATTGTGTGCAGTGCGATTGGAGCCATACATTTTGTATGGCTCTAATCGCACCGCAGCACCAAAAAGGTGCAGGACCCTTTTTTTGGTCCGCACTAGAATTGGATCACATGCGATCCTATTCTGCACATTGCAGACCGATTTCTGGGTGTTGTTAACTTAACATACACACCCGCAGTGGTTCGCATGAATGGGCTGCGATTCTGATGTGGTGCGAAATTTGCATAGGAAACGCTGCAAATTTGGTACAGCATCAGTGTGAACCCAGGCTTAAAGTGGATCTGTACCCATACCAACTTGATAAAAAATAATGTTTTTTGGAGTGCGCATGCTTCTCTGACGCTCTACCACACCGCAGGGAAGACAGCTGCCCGACCTCCGATCCCAGCCCGCGCCATCATATAAAAGGCTCCGGTTGCAGTAGCAACCTCACTGCCACACGCCAGCATGGTCAGGGGAGCGTCCCGGCACCAAGCTCCGCCACCCAGCAAGCCCATCAAGGAGGCCCTGGCTCGAGCCTCCTCCAAAATGGCCACTGCACCCTCTCCTGGCAGCAAGCAAGTTGCACAGAAATATGCAGCCCTGCAGACAGAGCAGCCAAGCCATCCCTGCACATCCGAGGGTGACTCTGATGTTGACCCAGAGACCCCCATACACGCTTCCACCCCAGATCTTACTATTCCTGACCTTCTTATGCACTTTGAAAAAATGCTGCACAAAGCCCTTAAGCAGACCTCTGACCGCATCACAGGCAAGCTGTCCAGAGAAATCCGCGAACTAGGGCAACGCACTGCTGACCTGGAACAGAGAGTGGATGACCTTGATGCCTCATTTCAGACACATGCAGACAACCTTGACCTTCTGCGTAACGAACACGGGACACTGCAAACGCGCCTAGAGGACTTTGAGAATCGGGCTAGGCGCTCAAATGTGTGAATCCATGGCCTTCCCGAGTCGGTCATTGATGTCCAATCAACTGTCACAGCGTTATTTCAAGAGCTCGCCCCCGCTATTCCAATAGAACGCCTAGAAATGGATAGAGTTCATAGGGCACTAGCTCCAAGACGCACCGACGGCCCGCCACACGATATCATAGCCAAGCTTCATTTTTGTCGCACTAAAAAGCAACTCCTACAAGCAGCCCATAATGCAGAATCCCTGACGTTCCAAGGTCACACCTACCAGCTGTTCCAAGACCTCTGCCCCACTACCATCGCCAAACGCAGAGCCATCAAACCGCATCTACAAGTGCTCCAACAACATGGCATACCATATAAATGGAGCTTTCCCTTCCCAGTGCGTTTCCGTTACCAGACCCGAGACTACACCTGCAAGAACCCTGACGAATTACTGGACACCCTGCGGAACCTCCAGCTACACCCGCCAACATTACCACCAGAAGGCTCCAGATGGCGTTCAGCATCCTGCTCACCACAGAAACCTCACCCTCCACACCCCGCCAACGGTCAACTCAACACCCACAAACGAGGGCGTTTTTCATCAACTGCTCCGTCTCAAGATTCCATGGACTGAATCTCACCAACCAACTTCTACCTTACAGCTTACACACAACAAAGTGAAACTCCGCCATGACAGTAGTTGACACCCATGGTGTCTGTTCTTCTCACCTCTCACCCAGATGCGGACGTTAAACATCTGTATCCTTCTGTTAGCCCTCAGGGCTCATATCGTCCTTTTGATCTCTTTTTTTCTCTCCCCCCTTTTTTCTCTTTCTTCTTTCTCAATGTTTTGACATGTACTGTGAAAACTCTTTCTTGATGCCTTTATGCATCTATGCATTTATGTACGGGATCCTCGGCTCTAGCAACACAGAAGACTTCATCCCCCCATCTCTACTGACCTACCTTGATGACCGATGTCGTCCGAGCCTAGGACCCCTTGACTCTTCCGTGAGCCAACCTTAATGTTCTTTTTTCCCCAGGATCTCATCACTATATATCTGCTTATCTGCTGTCTTCCCCGCGGCCTGCGTACCTGCGCACCCACCACTAGCCCCTTTGGTATCATGTTTTTGATACTATTCGGGCTATTACTGTTCCCCAGACCACCCGCTCTCCGGGTGACTCCGGGGACCACCTCCTTGGCCTAATATGGCCTCCTATGTCCCCCTCCCGATACCTTCCCCTAACTCTATCCTTCCCCTCTCCCCCCTCTCCACCCCCTCCACCTCCCTATCTAACTCCTTGTCCCACCTAACAGTCTTACCAAGACTGTCAGATTCCCTTCCAGCTGGTACCACCCTTCTATCTGGTTGGCTACATGCCCCCCTTGGGTTCCTTGAATATTCTCACCTGAATTTTCAGGGCCTTAACATACTGCAGAAACGCAACAAGGCATTCCGCTCCTTCGCATCATATAAAGCCCATATAGTCTGCCTTCAAGAGACACATTACATTCCTTCTTCCACTCCTAAATTCTTCGGCCCCTGCTACCCACAGGTCTATACAGCCTCCGCCGCTGCCAAACGTAGAGGGGTACTCATTGCCTTCCACCGTACGACACCCTTCACACTACATACTGATATTAGAGACCCTGAAGGTCGTTATCTCCTACTAACAGGGCAACTTCTGGATTTTGAAGTCACCATCGCAACGTATTACGCCCCAAACCAAGGTCCCTTACCATTTCTCTCCCACCTATTATCGGTCATTGATCACCACAAACGTGGCACACTGTTAGTCTGTGGAGACTCAAATTGCACTTTATACCCCTTCCTAGATAAGTCCCCTCAACCCCCCCCCCCTCCGCCCCCCTCCAAACAAACCTTCCGTGCCATATTACAATGTTACTCCATGATAGATACCTGGAGAGAACTCAATCCGATAAAACACTAATATACCTTCTATTCCCATCCTCATAAAACATTTTCAAGAATAGATCACATCTTCATGACAGCTAGCTCCTCCTCCCGATTATTGGCATCTGAAATCTTTCCAATTCCCTGGTCGGATCACTGTGCTGTGCCTACTTTCATTGCCTCTTTGGCCCCATCCCCCCCTGATCCCTCCTGGATCATCAAGGAGAACCTTCTAGCTAGCCCGACACAGTGCTCGGATATCGAAACAGCGCTCAAAAACTACCTATCTCTAAACCAAACTCCAGATATCTCCCCTCTCCTACTTTGGGAAGCACACAAACCTGTACTTCGCGGGTTCTGCATCAGTAAAGCATACTTCCTAAATAAAGAGAAAAGACAGCAACGCCTTCTCCTAGAACAAACCTATGACCAATCTCATCAAGCTTCCAGGCGACCCCTTCTCCTGCCAACCAAGAAGCCCTTGAACAATCCTGATTGGCCCTTGATCTCCTCCTTACAGACCAGGCTGAGCTATCTCTCCGTAGATCCCGGCATAAATATTATACAAAAGCGAATAAACCTGGTACCTTCCTAGCCCTTTTACTCCGTAGGCTTGATCAAATCACCAAACCCATTCACGCACATCTTCTGGCAACCCCATTAGTAATCCAGAACGCATCCTACAAGTCTTCCACAAGCATCTCTCACGACTTTATTCTTTCTCCACACCCTTTGACCCTTCCAAGGCTGATACCCTCTTGGCCTCTCTCACCTTTCCAACTCTCTCGGAACACCAACTGGCGGCACTAGAGGGCCCCATCACTCCAACTGAAACTCTAAATGCTATCTTAAAGCCCCAGAAATGCCCAGGACCCGATGGTTTTCCGCCACATACTACAAAAAATTTGCCCACCTCCTTACGACTGTTCCTACTAATGCCTTCAATGCCATACTTTCAGGCCAAACCTGTAACCCAGAAAGAGTGCAAGCCAACATCTCAATGATCCCAAAACCGAACTCGGACGACACACAATGGTCCAATTATAGGCCAATCTCCCTCCTCAATATAGATACCTGTGTATAGGATCCCTCGTCCATAATGACCAAGTGGGCTTCATTCCAACCCGACAAGCCGGAGACAAGCCGGAGACAACGACCGACGCGCAACTCTCCTAGCACACATAGCTAAATCTTGCAATATTCTGTCCTTAGGCATCCGGAAGGCATTTGACACAGTCTCATGGCCATACCTGCACTATATTCTGCGTCGATGGCCCTCACTTTTTAACCTGGATCTTCTCTATCTACCGCGAAATCTTGGCCAAAATCAGGCATCTTGGACATCAGTCTGCTCAATTTCCAATTTCACGTGGCACCAGACAGGGCTGCCCCTGTCCCCTCTATTCTTTGCCTTGGCCATAGAACCGCTGGCCCTTCTGATTAGGACCAACCCGGATGTTCATGGAATTGAGATAGGAGGCACCCTCCACAAATTGTGTCTATTTGCGGACGACGTTTTACTCTCTCACCTCCCCTTTGTCTTTCTCTCCTTCTCTCCTCCGACTCCTCATTAAGTTTGGCTCACTCTCCAGCCTTCAAATTAACCCCCAGAAATCATTAGCACTGAATATCTCCCTCCCCCCTAAAGATCTGGCCCATTTGAAACTAATACTTCCATTCTCCTGGTCACAATCCAAATATTTTGGATCTCTACACCGCCAACTACTCCCCTATGTTAGCCCACCTAACTGCTCTTATGACCAAATGGTCCTCTCTACCACTTGCATGGCTAGGCAGAATAGCAGTCGTGAAGATGTCAATCCTCCCCAAAATCTTATACCTCTTCAGAGTTCTGCCTATCTCAGTACCCACCCATTACCTTCGTACCTTACAGTTCCGCATTTTTTCCTTCGTCTGGGGCAAGGTCCGCCCCCGTGTACCCCGTTCCACACTATATTGTCCCAAACTTAATGGTGGACTAGGTCTCCCAGATATCAGCAAATACTACCAAGCGGCACACATAGCACAATTACCAAAATATCATGCTACCCAAGAAATCCTTCAATGGGTTATCCTCAAATCTATAGAATGCGACCCCTTATCTACTGGTAACCTACTATGGTTAAGACCTATTGACTGCCGTTCGGTTACAAACCCCATCACTTCTCACTTTTTGTTGCTTTGGGATAAATTGAAATCCCGCTATCTTCTACAATCGCCACATAATCCCCTGCTCTCATATCTCCGAAACCCAGCCTTCCCCCCAGCGTGGTCTACACCACACGTATTCAAACACTGGACCTCAGCCAACCTTATCCGGGTCCATCACTTCATGCTTAGGAACAAACGTCAACCCTTTACCTCACTACACGAAACCAACTCCCGGCCTCCGAAATATTCCGAAAGACCATCGAATCCAGCATTGTTCTGTACTGGTTCAGACAGCTGGCCCACTGATGATGCACCACTAGGTCTTACTCCTCTGGCCATTGTGTTGAATCTGATGCTCCCTGTGATATGTGATGTGCATATCCCAGGAGGCTTCAGGAGTGGAGGACATGTCATTCTTGCCTATGAAAGAATAAAGATGGGGGGCAGGGTTAATTGTAAAAATTAAAAAAGTTAAAAAAAAAATTCACTGTTTTTGTGAATTAAGGCTTGCTTTAAAATGTTACTAAATCCAGGATCCTGCATTCACTATAACTGGTCTCCCACAGTACATAGAACATGGAAATGCAATTATTTTAGTAAATATAAACTGCTAAATATCTTTTCTCATCAGCAGTTGGATCAGTCTTGTGACTTCTATCAGTGCCCAGCAGAGAACTGGGTAAATCTTGTAGGAGGAGTTTTCATTCTCCCCTAATTGTCCTGTGAGGCTGCAGGACCCTTGACCCTCTGTTTGGACAGCTCTGATTGGCCCTGTGCTGATCACATGCACCCTCCCAAGAAAAAAAATCTCCCTAGCAATACACATCAAACTGAGCATGTACAGCTTGCCCTCAAGACTCTGTACGCTCAGCAGATGGATTGGAGACAGTAGAAGAAGGGGAGGGTCAGAGAAGAGAGGATCAAACATTCTTTTTACACAATGTGGAGGATTAACCCCTTAGGTTCCACAGTGAGTATAACAAGCATGCTTTACTACATATACAGACTGATTTTACTGTTGTAGGTTTACTGGCTCTTTAAGGAAAAAAAAAATTAAGAACAAGAATAAAAATATAGTTAGAGTTTTTCTCAACAGAGCTGAGGAAAAGATGTCCAATCTCCTGGGACACTGGCAAAAAGCTGAGGGATGAAGGTGGAGTTATACTGGAGGCTGCCTTAATGTTTTTTGTTTGCCAGTGTCCCAGCCTCCTTGGGGATCAGTATAATCCACAATTCCTGAGTCCCTCAAGGGTCAATCCATTTCCTCAGAAGTGGGAGTGGGAAAGAAAGGACTTTGCTGCCTGCAGTGCGAGTGTGGAAGAGGTCTGCCCTTTTATGTTGGATGACAATGCCGTATGTGATATGACAAAAGCATTATCTTTTCTACAGTGTGCTTTATGTGCTTTGTGACCTCTGAACATTGCACACTTCACAATGCCCTGCCCTGCAATGAGTTTTATATGAAGATGCAGTGTTGGTAGTAATGTTTAGTGGTACTTGAGGGGCTTATAACTTGGTCCTTAACAAATGACAGTATTATAACAAAAAGATGCATGAGTGTATCTAAACTCAAGGACAAAATTGTAATATATTGCAACTTATTAAGTATGTTGCCTGCATTCAGACAGTTTTTACCTATTGTCACCTCCTGATCCTGCCAATAACACACTTACTTCCCTAGGGTGGCTTATTCACTCACTGTAATCTTTGGACAAACAATCAAGTCATTCTCTTGGCAGGAAGATATTTGCATTTCCACAAACTGATATGAAAAACCAATTTCCATGGTATATTTAACCACTTCAAGTCCGGACACTTTTACCCCCTTCCTGCCCAGGCCAATTTTCAGCTTTCAGTGCTATCACACTTTGAATGACATTTGCACGGTCATGCAACACTGTACCAATATGAATTTGTTAGCATTTTTTTGAGACAGATAAAATTTTATTTTGGTGGTATTTATTCACCACTGGGATTTTTATTTTTTTTTGATATACACAATTCCAAACATTTTGAAAAAAAAGTGTTTTTCTTGTAAAATTTAGCAAATAAATAATCTTTCTTCATAAATCTTGGCCAAAATTTATTCAGTTATCTTGTTATTAAAAGAAAAATAACCCAAATTAGTTTATAACCAAAAACTATAATTTTTCAAAAAAAATGTTTTACATTTTTATTTTTTTTTATATTATTATTTGTTTTTTGTTTTTTTTAACATACTGTCACCCTAGCAGTACAATGTCACCATAGTGACACTGTACTACTTGTGGGGGGTGATGATTTTTTTTTTTTACACTGATTGCATTTACACCCATAAAGATTGTAAAAGCAATCATTTCTCTTTTGCTCTGGCTGCATTCTTGCAGCCATTGAGAAATACTGTGTGAGCTAGGATTGGTCACAGCTTGCCACATGGTACAAGGCTGTTGTGAATAGCCTTGTACCATGTGACCTGGGTAATCATTCACAGATTTCACACGTAGTAAGCAATGATGTCACAAGTCTTGAAAACGCCCTGTGAGTGGGGCGAAACGCATTGACGCACTTCCGGTCTGCCGTCTTCTTGGCCTACGTCACTTCCGGTATTTGAAACGCACACCGACTTTTGCGGTTCAAGCAGCCATTTTTGAGGTGGAAAGCTGGTCATCCTCTACAGTGATCCTTAAAGCGTGAGATCCCTATATTTACAATTTGGAAACTTGTTCCTTTGAAGCCTTTGAGGCTATTAAACAAGGCCTGTTATGTTATTGAAACATGTGAGTGTCCTTATTCTATCGATTTATATGGTATTGAGTGGCAGTATTACACTATGTAGCCTTTCTTTCCTTGCACACTATTGAGGATTCCATGGAGAAGTAGAGTGGAGTCGATTGCTGTATCTAAGCAGGGTGAAGGCGATTTGAGTTCCTCCTGAGGGGCTATAGGATCCCTTATATCCTATGAGGCTTATTACTCACCTCCATCTGGTGAGTGCGGTCAATATTATTTTTCACGTGGTGATTAGGTGGAAGCACATTTTGGAACATTGTTCTGAAAATCCTTTTGGGAAAATAAGGACTTATGTTTGAAATATTATATATATATTTTTGCACGGACATTTATTTATTTGTGATTATTTTTATTTCATTTTTGCGCTGTTTTTTGTGTTATTTATTACAAGTGACATCTTGCTTATTACTATTCATGTGATCACTGATTGGCCAATCAGTGATCACATGATCGGGACCTCACACAGGTCCCGTACAGCGATCGGTGTTCCGCTGGACACAGCGGGCACCAAATCACAGTGCTGCACGCTCCCAGGGAGCGTACACAGGCTAAAATGGCAGGCGGCGCTTATGAACGGCAACCCGCTCCTGCACTGGTCCCATTTATATACATGGGCCAGACAGGAAGTGGTTAACACACAAAATGGCAACAAATTAAAAAAAAGTACATTTTTACGGTTTACATACAAAATAGGCTTCAGTCATCAAGTCTAAACAGTGTTCGGATACTTACAATAGGCAATAATTATAAACAATACTTACAAGGATGCATCACAGTATAGCCAGTCACAGTCAGATGCATATCTTTAAAAAAAAGTATTTAGGAATCCTGCCATGTCTGCCCCTTTACCTTTTTCAGTAAAGTATTTACACTGTAAAGCTAGCCTGTCATGTCTCCCGCTAATCAGTGAAGGAAATCTGTATTTGGCATAACTAAAAGCACAGTTGAATTAAACTGAAAAAGAATTCATCTTGACATAGACAACTGATATTGTTGTATGTACAATCGTCAGCCCCTAGCTTATAGGTAAAGTGCTGTCTGAATAGATTAACTGCTCTATTTTAATCCCCATAATCCAATTTATTTCCATTACCAAACCATTATTTCATACTTTCTTGTGTCATATGGATATAGATGCAGGAAATGGCGATAGACATCTAGATAGACATAGGCTGACTGGAACCTTGTCTGTATAATGAGTATTGATCCTATGAGAGACGGTTTTACTACCTGAATGACCACAGGACTTACATTTTGAGACTATTGCAGGTTACATTGCGAGTGCTGGCTTCTTGTACTATATTTTAGAAATAAAAATCTGTTAACTGTTTCTGCTACATTGTTTGAAAAATTACAGCTGAAGGCTTCAGATCTGAGCAGATAAAAAGGTGTTCAATGGCATCACAGTTTAAAGGCAGCACCAACAGGAAAATGCTGGGACACAAGCCATAGACAGCTGTCTTTCTAAAATAAATTACAGCTACAGCATTCTAGCATTGGTGGGGAAAAAATGGCCAGTTGCACCACACTTTGATGGCAGCACCAACAGTCCTAAAATTAGAGACACAAGCCACAGGTAGCTGTCTTCCTAAAATAAATTACAGCTACAGCATTTAAGCATTGGTGGGTAAAAATTGACCCATCAGTTCATGGTTATCCAAGGCAACTGCTCTCCTACAACTCTTCTGTGAGTTAACCCTTTGTAGTGGCCTATCTTCTGAGCCCTATATGTGATTTACAGGCCCTGTTCTTTCCATATGTCATAAATCATGCACCCCTTTAAAGTAACTTCAGTCCAGGCTTAGGAACAGTTTAACACATTTTATGGGATCTTCCATGGCAGTACAAACACTGGTGCAATTCAGTTCAAACCCTAACTAACCATGCTGTGGCTGCCCAGGTGGTACCTAAAAAAGTGCAAGTCCATGCATGGTGCCATCCAGTTCTGGTTCTCTCCCTCCAGGACTACATATCCTTGTCAGCTTACAGCGAACCTACTACAGCGATCCCAGGTATTGGCGCTCCCCCCCCCCCCCCCCAGGCCTTAGCTTTCCTTCATTTATATTTGGACCGGGAAAGAAGGCAGGACCCGAAAAGCCATCCCATACTTACCCCTTGCCAGCTTGGGCAGACTAGCTAGCTTGTTAACACACAATGTCCCCCATGTAGGCACCTGCCTACACTTGTTTTTTCCTTTTTAAACAGAACAATTACAAATTAAAATGTTAACTGAGTCTCTGGAAAAGGACTCTTAGAATGAGAAAATGTTATTATTACCTGTACCCCATTGCAGAGATTTCCACTCACTTCTTGTTGGGTCACAAGTGAGAGTATATTTCCCTAGTGGAGGCAGCAATACAAACCTGACAGAGCTACTAGCCATTCCGCAGTCTACCCAAAATATTTTTTCAGGAGTTTGCCTTTAAATTAAAATGATCTACTCGGTGCTTAAAGAAATTTCTGTACCTCCATCTTTCTAAATGTTAACAAGAGACAGTAATATTGAACTATTCCAAAAAAAAAAGAAAAAATTGGTGACATCTATTAAAAAGCTGAAGATAATACATTTTATTTTAGAAGATTTTATTACTCAGTTTGCAGTCTGATCAGGTCAAAGAAAAAAAATTGAAGTAGCAGCAGGTAGTGTCCTGTATGAAGGGACCAATTTTTCCTTTTTTCAGCATTCTTCTGACGTTATTTTTTGATAATATACCATCCCTGTCTGCAGAGCAGGCCTTCATTAACTTCAATAAGAAGTGAAAAGAGCGGGCATCCAATTCAACAATGCAGAAGCAAGATTAATACTGCAAACAAAGAATAATTCACTGCGGCTTTCACTTCAGAGTTTGTCTATTTGATCGCTGCTGTTTTACATAATTCTAGGTTAGAGAGATTAACCTTGTGTTTGTTAGGCCTTTAGCAGAACAGCTGGTAACTGCAGCTTTCCTGCAAGCCAGTCAAACTCCATCTTTGATTATAAAGCAGCACAGCAGTAGAAAGAAATAATGGTGTAATTTGTATTTTTAGATTGAATTATTAGATTACAATAGAATTACACTGATCATTTAAAAAGTATAGGGCGTCTGATCTCACATTTCCCTCCCTAAGTAATGGACAAAAAGCTTTTAAAATTAAAGCTGACCACCAGGCAGATGTTAAAGACGCATATCAATGAAATAAATTGTTAAAGCTAAAGTTTAGGTACTTTGTACAAAGTTACATGTACTGTAAGTATGTACTGCAGCAGCGGACTGACCATTTGGAAACTCGGGCACTGCCCGAGGGCCCGGGGTCAGTAGGGGGCCCCATGAGATGCCCCTGGTACCTTTTTTCATAGGCTTTTTTGAGTTTGGGCAAGGACACAGGGGCCCCATGATTCCCTATTGCCTGGGGGCCCCATGAGTTGTCAGTCCGCCCCTGATGTGCCATAGCCATGGGACCCCTGAGGAAATCACTGTAGTAGACACCAGGTACCACACTGAGCAGCTGCCCTGCTACTTAGTGAACACAGGTGGTCCCCTGCTCCATGTTACAAAAAAATCATACTTACTTTATAATCCATTAAGAGACACAGGAGTGGAAAGTAGTCTATGAAAATGGGACATTCAGCAGTCCAAATGTGAGGTGGACAAAGCCCCTAGGAAAACCAGAAGATATGAAATGCATGGAAGATTGGTGAATAACAAATTACCAAGTGGAGAACTGGTAAAAGATGTTCCCTTCCAAAGGAGGACATATCCTCAGGATAAGAATTCCCAATGCTTAAATGAGAAAATTAAAATTAACTGTTGTGAAGCAGACTGTAGGAATATTTCCGACATGATGGGAAGCCAGTACAGCTGTAGAAATCCTACAATACCATTGGTAACCCTGAAAAAAAAGTACCATATCTTCCCATAGATTCCTAACATAGAGCAATGGTACAGAATCTGGAATGTATCTAAGAAAGGTAATGTTGCACTCTGTTGGCTAAAAACTTTTAGGGTATAGAATACTGATTGTTTTCAGGGAAAAAAGTAGGGAATGGCCTGAGGGGTATAAATAATTGAAGATAGCAGGGAGAATATGATGTCCCATGCTATGGTAAAATATACAAAATACAGAAGTATTGGAAACTGATTACTTTAAATTAGAGAATTAGTAAATATCTACCAAGAGATAAAGAGCAAGTAAGAACTAAGCATCACAAAGTAGTAAAAACCCAATAATGGGAAGAAAATCAGAAAAAAGTAAAGAAGTAAGCAGTAAAACACACTCTAGGGCAAATTCAATATCCAAGCACTAAAAGATTTACCAAAGCAAACCTAGCAAAAAAAAACGCAAAGTTCAACTAAAGATACTTAATTATAGTCTATGAACGATACTCATGCCGAGTAGAGCAGGGCCTCTGTGAGATCGCTGCATTCACTATATCCACTGCCTCATCAATAACCAAGAGACCCACACATTCTACAGAGCAGCTGAGCTGTTGAGTGAGTCATGTCCATCACCTTGGAACCTGCTCACAAGGGAGCTCCCCTTCTATCACAAAATTTCACTGTGTACTGAGGAATTGGTGAGCGGGCCACTGGCCCATCTACACTTGACACCCGTTATAACACTGAGTGCAGAACATCATTTACTCTTCTAAATCTTCTTTGTATTCAGATCCTTATTGTAACCTCATTTCTTGAGTCTACATCATATATTGCCATCTACTGCTACAACAGTGCACTAAACATCATCTGCAGCTAACTAGAGTCTGTACTGCTTAGTAAAAGGAGAACCATACTAAACCTTTACTGCCTGCAGGATACAACTAACATCATGTGTGCCCCAACAGACACCCAAAGCGCCCCAACACTAGCAGGCAGAAGATCCAAAGTAGAAATTGACCTTCCTACAAAGCTAGCAGCTTCCCTTCTCCCTCTTTATCATTTTTACGCTATTGATCACTGGTTATGGTCACTTACTGTGTGCAGTAAGAAGTTGCTCTTGATTACTTTGGTCTGCTCTGAGTTTCACAGGCTGTGGGTTTGGATGCTTCCTCCTTTTTTCTGGATGGTTCTGGAAAGTAGTGGGCTGGAAGAGTCAAATCTATAGTGTGAATATTTATGTGGGCCCTGCCAATCCATGTGGGAGGGTGCCCGGATGGTGGCTGGGAATGAGATAAATAGTCTGAAGCCTGGAGCTGCATGGTTCTTGTCCAGGAAAAGGAGATCCCAGCCAGAAAGTAGTAGTAGTAGTATTAAAACTATGCGACACGTTGGCGCGTAGTGGGCAGGGCGGTGCCGCGCACACATGGCCGGAGGACTGCAAACAGTGGCCATTAGGCTGCTTATACAGCTTCGCTGTTGGCAGCATTTACTTATTCAACCATGCAACATATTTGGTACCAGTGAACCATAGTTTTCATTGGTGCATGATCACCTGACTATCACTATTTATAGCAGCTCCTTTTGTATTGTTTTTTGCCCATTCTGAAGTGGCTATACAGTAGATGCGATATGCAGAGGCTACATTAATGAGCACTTTACAATGTTTTAATACTACTATATGTTCCCCCTATGGAGGGGTGGATTTTCTTTGTGTGCATATTTATTTATATTATTTATACCTTTTGGTATCTTCACTTTGGGGTGGTTGTAGGGTGCCTTTTATACCATAGTTTATCCTCTTCGCCCCTTATGGTTATTGTCATACTTACCAGATTCTTCCATTGGCTGCCATTGTGCGGTCCTCTTTGGTGGCTGGCTTGCTGCGATGTCCCTACCTGCTTTCTCCTTGACATATCATTCGGAGAGCATCTTCAGCAACGTTCCGTCAATCTTTGTCATTTACTATCCAATTTGGTGCAATTTGTAAGTGTTTGAGTAACCAGCTTCTTTACATTTTATTTAATGCAAATTATGTATTATATTGTTTATATTTACTTAAAATGATGTTCATGTTGTAGACCTGACATACTTAATCCCTGAACAAGAAAACTGTTCCAAAACGCATTGGATTTGTCTGAACAACACCACTAGAGATGAGCGAATCGAAGTAGGCGAAGTGGAATTCGAGTCGAATATTGTTACTGAGGGCCACAGAACTGTTACTTAGGGCCACAGAAACGTTATTAGGGCCACAGAATTGTTACTCAGGGACAGACAGAATTGTTACTGAGTGCCAGAGAATTGTTACTTAGGGCCACAGAAACGTTAGTTAGGGCCACAGAATTGTTACTCAGGGACAGACACAGAATTGTTACTGAGGGCCACAGAACTGTTACTTAGGGCCACAGAAACGTTAGTTAGGGCCAAAGAATTGTTACTCAGGGACAGACACAGAATTGTTACTGAGGGCCACAGAACTGTTACTTAGGGCCACAGAAACGTTAGTTAGGGCCACAGAATTGTTACTCAGGGACAGACACAGAATTGTTACTGAGGGCCACAGAATTGTTACTTAGGGCCACAGAAACGTTACTCAGGGACACAGAATTGTTACTGAGGGCCACAGAACTGTTACTTAGGGCCACAGAAACGTTAGTTAGGGCCACAGAATTGTTACTCAGGGACAGACAGAATTGTTACTGAGTGCCAGAGAATTGTTACTTAGGGCCACAGAAACGTTAGTTAGGGCCACAGAATTGTTACTCAGGGACAGACACAGAATTGTTACTGAGGGCCACAGAACTGTTACTTAGGGCTACAGAAACGTTAGTTAGGGCCACAGAATTGTTACTCAGGGACAGACACAGAATTGTTACTGAGGGCCACAGAATTGTTACTTAGGGCCACAGAAACATTACTCAGGGACACAGAATTGTTACTGAGGGCCACAGAACTGTTACTTAGGGCCACAAAAACGTTAGTTAGGGCCACAGAATTGTTACTCAGGGACAGACAGAATTGTTACTGAGTGCCAGAGAATTTTTACTTAGGGCCACAGAAATGTTAGTTAGGGCCACAGAATTGTTACTCAGGGACAGACACAGAATTGTTACTGAGGGCCACAGAACTGTTACTTAGGGCTACAGAAACGTTAGTTAGGGCCACAGAATTGTTACTCAGGGACAGACACAGAATTGTTACTTAGGGCCACAGAAACGTTACTCAGGGACACAGAATTGTTACTGAGGGCCACAGAACTGTTACTTAGGGCCACAGAAACGTTAGTTAGGGCCACAGAATTGTTACTCAGGGACAGACACAGAATTGTTACTGAGGGACACAGAATTGTTACTGAGGGCCACAGAACCGTTACTTAGGGACACAGAATTGTTACTGAGGGCCACAGAACCGTTACTTAGGGCCACATAATTGTTACTCAGGGACAGACACAGAATTGTTACTCAGGGACACAGAATTGTTACTCAGGGACACAGAATTGTTACTGAGGGCCACAGAACCGTTACTTAGGGCCACAGAAACGTTACTCAGGGACACAGAATTGTTACTGAGGGCCACATAACCGTTACTTAGGGCCACATAATTGTTATTCAGGGACAGACACAGAATTGTTACTGAGGGACACAGAATTGTTACTGAGGGCCACAACCGTTACTTAGGGCCACAGAATTGTTACTCAGGGACACAGAATTGTTACTGAGGGCCACAGAACCGTTACTTAGGGCCACAGAATTGTTACTCAGGGACACAGAATTGTTACTGAGGGCCACAGAACTGTTACTTAGGGCCACAGAATTGTTACTCGGACAGACACAGAATTGTTACTCAGGGACACAGAATTGTTACTGAGGGCCACAGAACCGTTACTTAGGGCCACAGAAACGTTACTCAGGGACACAGAATTGTTACTGAGGGCCACATAACCGTTACTTAGGGCCACATAATTGTTACTCAGGGACAGACACAGAATTGTTACTGAGGGACACAGAATTGTTACTGAGGGCCACAACCGTTACTTAGGGCCACAGAATTGTTACTCAGGGACACAGAATTGTTACTGAGGGCCACAGAACCGTTACTTAGGGCCACAGAATTGTTACTCAGGGACACAGAATTGTTACTGAGGGCCACAGAACCGTTACTTAGGGCCACAGAATTGTTACTCAGGGACAGACACAGAATTGTTACTGAGGGACACAGAATTGTTACTGAGGGCCACAGAACCGTTACTTAGGGCCACAGAAACGTTAATCAGGGACACAGAATTGTTACTGAGGGCCACAGAACCGTTACTTAGGGCCACATAAAAGTTAATCAGGGACACAGAATTGTTACTGAGGGCCCCAGAACCGTTACTTAGGGCCACAGAATTGTTACTCAGGGACAGACACAGAATTGTTTCTTGAGGGACACAGAATTGTTACTGAGGGCAACAGAACCGTTACTTAGGGCCACAGAAATGTTAATCAGGGACACAGAATTGTTACTGAGGGCCACAGAACCGTTACTTAGGGCCACAGAATTGTTACTCAGGGACAGACACAGAATTGTTACTGAGGGACACAGAATTGTTACTGAGGGCCACAGAACCGTTACTTAGGGCCACAGAGTTGTTACTCAGGGACACAGAATTGTTACTGAGGGCCACAGAACTGTTACTGAGGGCCACAGAATTGTTACTCGGACAGACACAGAATAGTTACTCAGGGACACAGAATTGTTACTGAGGGCCACAGAACCGTTACTTAGGGCCACAGAATTGTTACTCAGGGACACAGAATTGTTAATGAGGGCCACAGAACTGTTACTTAGGGCCACAGAATTGTTACTCGGACAGACACAGAATTGTTACTCAGGGACACAGAATTGTTACTCAGGAACACAGAATTGTTACTGAGGGCCACAGAACCGTTACTTAGGGCCACATAAACGTTAATCAGGGACACAGAATTGTTACTGAGGGCCACAGAACCGTTACTTAGGGCCACAGAATTGTTACTCAGGGACAGACACAGAATTGTTACTGAGGGACACAGAATTGTTACTGAGGGCCACAGAACCGTTACTTAGGGCCACAGAATTGTTACTCAGGGACAGACACAGAATTGTTACTCAGGGACACAGAATTGTTACTCAGGGACACAGAATCGTTGAATAAAAGAGTATGTCAGACAACATGCAGAGGAGTGGCAGAGGAGGCAATGTTTTAGGAGCGAGCAGACGTGGCAGCAGAGGAAGGGGTCGAGGCAGCACTATTCGCAGCCAGAGGCCAGTGCTCCCGGTGTCATCCAGCGGTCGTGTCTCCACCGACAACCCTGCCGTCATCGATTGGTTGGCTCGGTCGTCTTCCTCTTCCCAGGTCACCTCTGACACCTACAGCCAACGGTCGGTGGGTACGTCAGACACAACCGTTAGTTGGCATGGCCCGGGACCAAGCCCACTGAAATCACGTGTCCTCTACCTGCCCCTGTCCTTTGGTGTTCCCTCACCAAGCGAAGTATCGCATGCTGTGGGCTCAGCCCCACTGTACAGTGAGGAAGAGCTAACAGAGGGCGGTCAGGAACGGGGGGAGACATCCGCCTTTTCAGCAGCCAGGCGAAGAAGTAGTGGCGAGGAGAGTGGCTCGGTAGCCGGTCTAGAGACAGGTCTGTCTCCTGACCCAGACGCAGCCGAGGGGGCTAGTAGTGAGGCGGAGACCCTACTTGATGATGAGGAGGTTGATCGCACTTGGCAGCCTCGTCGTCATCAGGCAATTTCTTCTGCATCATCAGGAGAAGAGGGTGGCAGCTTGGCAGCGAGCGAAACAGTCGGTGGGTTGCCCAGGAGGCAGCAGGGTCGCAGCAGTGTCAGTGGAGCCAAACGGCCACGGAGTAGAGCACCAGCTCCACTGCAGCCTACCACCACGGCCAGTAGTGGTGCCGGTGTGCACGGAGGAAGCAGCAGTCAGCCAGTGAGGAGTATCGGGGGCAAAGTTTCCTACTCGGCGGTGTGGCAATTTTTCGTCAAGCCGCCCGAGGAAGTAAACGTAGCCGTATGTCGACTATGTGGCCAGAAAGTCAAGCGTGGCCAGGGGGCCCATGTTGGGACTACAGCGTTGCGGCAGCATATGCAGCGTCGCCATTTGGTGGCCTGGGAAAACCGTGATAAAGATACGGCGGTTCTGCCCGCCCCAGCCCCCGCTCCATCACCCGCTCCGTTACTTGCTCCGTCACCCGACGTCAATCGCCCTCCATCAGCCAGTCAAGGCTCCAACACCTCTGCTGAGGGGAGTTGTCGCTCGTTGGCATCTTCCGCTCGTTCAGATGCTCCTTCTCCTGCTACTCCTCTTCACGGATTCCGTCAGCAGTCTTTCTTGGAATCCGTTTCCAAGAGACAACAGTTTGCGAGCACGCACCCGATGGTGCAAAAGCTGAACGTCCTCCTGTCCAAGTTGCTGGTGCTGCAGTCCCTCCCTTTCCAAGTGGTGGACTCAGCACCTTTCCGAGAAATGATGGCTTGTGCCGCGCCGCGGTGGAGAGTGCCAAGCCGTCATTTCTTCGCCAAAAAGGCAGTGCCAGCCCTGCATTCACATGTAGAAGAGATGGTGGGCCAGTCTTTGAGCATGTCGGTCTCTGCCAAAGTGCACGGCAGCGCCGACGTGTGGAGCTGTAACTACGGTCAGGGACAGTACATGTCATTTACGGCCCACTGGGTGAACGTGGTGCCGTCACAGCCGCACCAGCAACTTGGACAGGTCACGCCGCTTTTGCCTCCACGTTTGCACGTCCTTGGTCCGGCAAAGATGTCCGCCTCTACCACCTCTTCTTCCGCCGTGTCCTCAGCCGCCACCCCCGTGCCAAGTCCCATTACCCGACCGGCATATCACATGTGCAGGGCGCAATGGTGTCACGCTGTGCTGCACCTGGTATGCCTTGGCGAACGTAGTCACACAGGGGAGGAACTTCTGAGTGTAATGAACAGAGAAATCGACAGATGGCTGTCTCCGCGCAAACTGAAAATCGGAACCATGTTGACCGACAACGGAAAGAACATGGTGTCTGCTCTGCGTCAAGGAAGGTTGTGCCATGCGCCATGCATGGCTCACGTGTTCAATCTGGTTGTCAAGCGGTTCCTAAAATCCACCATCCCACTGCAAGACATCCTTAAAATGTCACGTAAACTTTGCATGCATTTCAGCCATTCCTACACCGCAAAGCACACCCTCCTTGAGCTGCAGCGGCAGAACGGAATTGCACAGCATCGCCTGATCTGCGACGTTGCAACAAGGTGGAATTCAACCCTACACATGTTAGACCGCCTTTACGAACAGCGAAAGGCCATCACCGATTTCCTGATGTTACAAGCGGATAAAGGTACTCCTCTGTGTAACTTCGATGTCAGCCATTGGCAGCTCATGCGTGACACCTGCCGCTTGCTCAGGCCCTTTGAGGAGGCCACGCTATTCGTGAGTCGGCAGGACTATGGGATGAACGACGTCATTCCTCTGTTGCACGTCCTGGAACAAATGCTGTTAACAATGGCTGGTCAGGGTGCGGTAGACATGGCGCACAGATCTCAACGCCACATGACCCCTGTGGGGGCAGGACAGGAAGAAGAGGAGGAGGTAGAGGAGGACATTTGTGCTCAGGAATTATTGAGTGAAATGGGTGGTTTTTCCACTCAGCGGACAGGAGTGGAGGAGCAGGAGCATCTGGTAGAGGAGGAGGAGACAGAGGACCCAGACGCACCGTGGCAGTATGCTGTGGAGATGGAGGCAGGGAGTCCCTCGCATTCCTTGGCACAAATGGCCCATAGCATGCTCGGTTGCTTGCGTAGCGACAGCCGAATAATAACCATCAGACAGAGGGATGACTTTTGGCTGTCCACCTTGTTGGACCCTCGCTACCATTCAAAAATGGTGGCCTTTTTCACACCTGCTGAGAGGGAGGCCAAAATAACGTACTATAAAAACGACCTATGTAGTCAGTTGGTCTCTGCCTTTCTGCGCCAACGTCCATCCTCAGACACTGTGGGCCCTGTGCGCTCGCGTTCCGCTGCCATGGCAGCAGGGGAGGGGTGGGGTGGTAGGAGCAGTGGCAGCTCCACCAGCAGCGGCTGCCTCAGTCTGCAGTCGATGATGAGTAGCTTTCTTCACCAGCGCAGTGAGGAAACTACTAACCAGCCGCAGCAGCAGCAGCAGCATCAGGTGGACCTGGAGCAGGACCTCAAACAACAGGCTTGGGCCTACTTGGACAGCACCCTGCCAACCGAGGTAGACAATCCCCTTGACTACTGGGCAACGAAACTTGACCTTTGGCCCCAACTAGCTGAATTTGCCCTTGAAAGGCTGTCATGCCCGGCCAGTAGCGTGGCATCGGAGCGCGTGTTTAGTGCGGCAGGAGGTATTGTAACTCCGCGGAGGACACGACTGTCCACCCAAAGTGTGGAGAGACTCACGTTTGTGAAAATGAATCAGGCATGGATTAGTCTGGATTTCAAACCACCAGTTCCTGACACAACTGACTAAATCCGCCATGAATCATGCCTCAAACATGTGCCACTTTCAGGTCTCCTCACACACTGCTGGTGTGTTCCATTTTTTGTCATAGGGTGCTGGCAGATTACGGGCCTCCCATAGCTGCTGCCAGGCCCCTAATCTGCCATGGGCCCCTATACCGCCTCCTCATGCTGCTGCCAGGTCCACAGTCTCTTATGCCATGTGCCACTTTCAGGTCTCCTCACACTGCTGGTGTGTTCAATTTTTTGACATAGGGTGCTGGCAGATTACGGGCCTCCCATAGCTGCTGCCAGGCCCCTAATCTGCCATGGGCCCCTATATACCGCCTCCTCATGCTGCTGCCAGGTCCAGAGTCTCTCATGGGTCCCTGTATGGCCTCCCATTGCTGCTGTCTCCATCGCCACACTCTGCCATGTGCCACTTTCAGGTCTCCTCACACACTGCTGGTGTGTTGAATTTTTTGACATAGGGTGCTGGCAGATTACGGGCCTCCTATAGCTGCTGCCAGGCCCCTAATCTGCCATAGGCCCCTATATACCGCCTCCTCATGCTGCTGCCAGGTCCAGAGTCTCTCATGGGTCCCTGTACGGCCTCCCATTGCTGCTGTCTCCATCGCCACACTCTGCCATGTGCCACATTCAGGTCTCTTCACACTGCTGGTGTGTTGAATTTTTTGACATAGGGTGCTGGCAGATTACGGGCCTCCCATAGCTGCTGCCAGGCCCCTAATCTGCCATGGGCCCCTGTACCGCCTCCTCATGCTGCTGCCAGGTCCACAGTGTCTCATGCCATGTGCCACTTTCAGGTCTCCTCACACTGCTGGTGTGTTGAATTTTTTGACATAGGGTGCTGGCAGATTACGGGCCTCCTATAGCTGCTGCCAGGCCCCTAATCTGCCATGGGCCCCTATACCGCCTCCTCATGCTGCTGCCAGGTCCAGAGTCTCTCATGGGTCCCTGTACGGCCTCCCATTGCTGCTGTCTCCATCGCCACACTCTGCCATGTGCCACTTTCAGGTCTCCTCACACACTGCTGGTGTGTTGAATTTTTTGACATAGGGTGCTGGCAGATTACGGGCCTCCTATAGCTGCTGCCAGGCCCCTAATCTGCCATGGGCCCCTATACCGCCTCCTCATGCTGCTGCCAGGTCCAGAGTCTCTCATGGGTCCCTGTACGGCCTCCCATTGCTGCTGTCTCCATCGCCACACTCTGCCATGTGCCACTTTCAGGTCTCCTCACACACTGCTGGTGTGTTGAATTTTTTGACATAGGGTGCTGGCAGATTACGGGCCTCCTATAGCTGCTGCCAGGCCCCTAATCTGCCATGGGCCCCTATACCGCCTCCTCATGCTGCTGCCAGGTCCAGAGTCTCTCATGGGTCCCTGTACGGCCTCCCATTGCTGCTGTCTCCATCGCCACACTCTGCCATGTGCCACTTTCAGGTCTCCTCACACACTGCTGGTGTGTTGAATTTTTTGACATAGGGTGCTGGCAGATTACGGGCCTCCTATAGCTGCTGCCAGGCCCCTAATCTGCCATGGGCCCCTATACCGCCTCCTCATGCTGCTGCCAAGTCCAGAGTCTGTCATGGGTCCCTGTACGGCCTCCCATTGCTCCCACTCTGCCATGTGCCACTTTGAGGTCTCCTCACACTCCTGCTGTTTTCCATTTTGTCATAGGTTGCTGGCAGATTACAGGCCTCCCATAGGTGCTGCCAGGCCCCAAATCTGCCATGGGCCCCCGTACCGCCTCGTCACGCTGCTGCTGGGTCCACAGTGTGACATGGGTCCCTGTACCACCTCCCATTGCTCCCACTCTGCCATGTGCCACTTTGAGGTCTCCTCACACTCCTGCTGGTTTCCATTTTGTCATAGGTTGCTGTATGGCCTCCCATTGCTGCTGCCTCCACCGCCACACTGTGGCTCCAAACACTGGTTTTGGCCCCGTGACTGGCCAAATGAGTGAAGTGTGCGGTGATTCTAAGATCGACGGCACTCATCTGCATGTCATACTGACTGACAGTATTATTTCTCTTCCCCAGCAGACTCCAAGGGCATTTAAATTAAAGGTACAGTGTTCTGCACTAATATTAAGTCTCTCTGAAGCCTAGAAACACCCTTTTTTAAGTTAAATTCACAGCGAATATATTCGACTCGAATCGAATATTGTCCACGAATTCGCCGAATCAGTCGAATCGAATTTTTGAATACTTCGCTCATCTCTAAACACCACCCTTCTTGGTTGTTAACCCATTTGTCAACTGATGTATTACAGACTGTCAGGTTTTCTGCATATTATCCGTGTTTTGTATTTAATTTCCACAGCATTGTACTATAAGTCATTATATTGAATCTCTTGATTCATTTTTATTGTGTGAACTTTTTGTAATACATATTTTCTTTTAAAACTTGTATACTTATATGGTTCATGCCATAAAAAATCCCAGGGGAACATTTGCAGTTCTTTTTTTGTTCTAATGTTACTACTTAATGTTGCTGGAGTATCCCATAGTTACCCTGCACCCATCCAAGTTCAAGTTTTCAATAAAGCATCAAAAAGAATATCCTAGACTGATTAGTCAAAAGGGTGACTGTGACTGTGTGCCTGGCTGCTAATGCATCTACTGGGAAAGAACCTCGAGATCTAAACAGAAGGCCCTTATGGGGGTAAGCGCTACATTTTTAATATCAACCTACGGGTTTAATTGTACATAAGTATTGGTGCCTCAAACAATATAGGCATCAACATAGAACATAGTAGAAGGTTGTTTGTGTTGCTACTTTTTTCCTTTATTAGTCCGAAGGGCTGAGTTTCTTGAAGGGTCATAGTGAAGAACAGGGGACCCATCTTAACCAGCGGCTCCTTCAGGGGTAGTGTTACAGATGTAAAAGATAAGGTTTTATGCTTTCTATTTAAAAGCTCCAGGGTATGTGGATCTGCCCTGGAGATAGAAGGGTCACTTTTATAAGAGTCAATACATCTAAACCTACACAGATTAAAAGTTATAATATGGGAAGTTCTACTGATCAACTCCAACTGATACCTGAGGACAGAGCCCAAGTGAAAAGAATTAAATCCTTAAAGAGATTCTAAATGCATTTTTTACATAGCAAACATGTTATACTTACCCGCTTTGTGCAATGGTTTTTTCACTGAGTGGTCTTCCTCCTTACCAAGTGCCCCCATAGCAAGCAGCTCCCTATTGGGGCACTTTTTCATGCTTGCTCCTGAGACGGGTCAATGGACACACAGAGCATAGCATGGTGTGGCTTCACAAATCCCCCCACCCCCCCAGCTTTCTTCACACTGTTTTTAATTCTGGGATAACCATTCCCCACCAATCACAAAGCAAAACCCCCAAATGCAACAGTATGGAAGGGAATATAGGATCACTTCCTTAAAGGTCTCTTACATGTCTACCCATCCCTACCTGCCACGTCCTGCACTGTTAACCCTCTCCTATCCCAAGTCCTGTCATGTCTCTACCTAAGCCTCATGCTTTGCTTCAAGCTTTATTTTTTTCTTTATGCTGGCGATAGTGGAAAAAAATAACTGGAAGGAGAGTGGTAGAAAGGTGAAAAGAAACATGTTTGGTTTACAATGTTGTGTCAAAATAAGTTATTTGAAGTGGTTTGTGAAACTGCAGTATGAATAATACTTTGGCAGATAAATAAGCGAATGTATTCAATCCCTGAAGTGTAATGTTCTTTTTCCAACCATATAATTACATGGATTTTTGGATGAGCTGTCTCCTGCAGAAACTAGTACCTTTAATTTCACATCACTAGGCACAGAGAAAAGAAAATGTCTTGTCTCTCTTTTGTCAGGGGCAAAATGCAGACTGCCCGCTGAGAGCTAAAATTATAGGGAAATTGCATGTTTACTCAGTATGAGTAACCATTAACTTGCTGTTTAAACTGAAGGCCAAGCTAACATTGTGTTTATTGTCTTACTGGACATAGAGATTTAACAATGGATATATCCAGAAGCGAACTGAAAAAAAAATGTAAATGGTGGCAAGGCTGTAATGTGATCAGGGCTTCACATACCTATTGATTCACTAATTTAAATGTACATGCTTTTTTTAAACTTTTTTTTTCTTCAAAATCCATACTTCCAGACAATCACACACTTCTGATGAAGTGGCTGTTTTGTACAATATACGTGTGTGGGTGTGGCTTAACACGCCTAGCTAGGGAATCTGAGCGAGCTCTCACTAGTGCTCCCCAGTTGCAGGCAGAGCTGAGGTCACATGAAAATCAATGTTAAGGCAGTGCTCTGAATTTAAAAGCTAGACTCCTCTGGGGAAGAGCGGTTGACTCTTTGTAATGTGTGGCCAAAATCCTAAATTCTTTACAGCTATGCACTATGGATAAACTTCTCTTAGGCTTCACCCCTCTCCAGGTGTGCAGAATTTCTGAACCGGTAACGCAGAGGTTGTACGGGTCTCCACCAACCTGCTAGTCCTATCTGTGGTGGTTTATGTAATAATTTATTCTAAATACGTAGGGCGGTGTCCTCTCCCTTAACAAAATATTGCAGTGCCTCCAGCCATTAAAATACGGCAAATATTTAAGAAACCAAAAACTTGGACACCTTAATAATTTGATCACCACTTAATAATATACCTTGCGTTCTTTCACCAATATGATTTTCATACCACATACACAAAATTTGCCTTTTTGATAAATAAATAAATTTATTTATGTACAAAATTTATATATATATATTTTAATACAAACGCAAAATACTGGTGATGAATATATATTTTTACACACAATCAAAGATATAATATGCTAATATCTATATGGGATGAAACAATATATGATTTTCAAATAAAAGAAAACAAGATTTTGGGAGGTTAGTTGCAACCTATAGTGTTTCAGATATTATTTCTCATTTCTCGTGGCCATAGAGAAATAAGAAAGTATCTCTGATAATTAGCACCACACAACACTACAAATTAGTTAATATGCAGTATATAACCTCAATACCAATATTCAAACAGTTATAGTTAATATTTCAGAGGACCTTAATACATTCCTAACCACACAATAAAATGTTATAAATCTAGAAAGTTTGAAATGTCAAAGAATATTACAATATACTAGCACAGTCTCACCACTGACAGAATCTTGATTTTGAGGCCTCCCCAGTGGGATGCAGTTGGGAAAAGAAGTCTTTCTGGGCAGTCAGACGCCAGAATTTAACTTAGCATCAGCGTCTCTGGTGGAAATCTTTTCCTTCAAAATGGCAGCTGGAAGTTCTCATCAAAATGGCCGCAGGTAGCAAGTGAGTATAGTGCAGTATATAGTGGTAGTAGAATAGTAAAGAAATAGTTTCAGGAGTAGTTCAGAAGTGATGAAGAAGATTAGAGTTTTCAGAAGACTGTAGAAGATTGGAAGATTGCAGATGATGGGTTATAGATGATGGATTGTAGATTTTAGAAAGATTTAGAAGAATTGCTTGTTTTACTTTGAGGTGTCTGGCCTTTACAAGTCCTTTGTTCCGAGTGACCGCCCAACAGACTTGTTGATTGGACGGTTGAACAGTTTGCATACCTAGAGATGTTCCTAACCTGCCCACTGGGGACAGTCAGGTATTACCAATGAATTGGTGGTCTTAATAATGACTCACTCTTTGATATCAACAGTATGTCCTTATGGATCAAATATATGTCCTATTCAAGTGTAGATGATTTCACTACCAACTCTTGGATAAGGACCATAGAAAGATGTGAATACATTTGGTTTCTCATTTTTCTGATATATGAACTGTATTAGAATGGTTGATTTCCTTTGGGAATATAAAAATTACCCAATTCACAAACCATCTTCTATTTCATCACTTCAAACTTCAGTTGAGTGGTATGCAATACCCAACTTTGTTAAATAGATTTTTCCTTGATGGACAAGTGTTGGTAATACACTTTCGATAATATTTCAGTTCATGTATCCCAAATTCTTTAATTTAAATGACCCAGGTTTCACCTTGTGCTGAATGCACAGTTCAAGGAAATGTGACCGAGAACCTCTAGTTACTTGGCCTATTGTGTGAGAATTAGAGTACACATCCAGTTGGAGTTTAGTGAGATGTTCTACTCACTATAATTGAGTTTCCTGCAACTGAAGTATCTACTGGCTTCCCATAGACAATGGTGCTTGTTTAGTAATCACACACTTCCCAAGGTCTTGGGAGAAATACAGGAAATCAGATCTTAGTCTCACTATTGTCACTTTTGTACTGTGTTTGATCACCTGCAGAAATTCAAATAGTGGTGTTTAATCCTATTGTCTTTTAAACAAGTCTCTTCCACTCATTGTGTGTGGTAACTTTTTGGAAGGTCACTTGAAATTAACGGAGGATGTTAACCCATGACAGTCAGCTAGGATCCCAATTTGGGATAATATAATTTTCCTTAATAAACTGTCCAAAAGTCATCACATATCACCTAACTTCCACTGTCCATGATCTGTATGTTGCTATTGGATACAGGCAGGGGTGTATTTGCTGCAAGATAAACAAGGCAATTGCCTAGGGTGGCACTTTTCAAGGGAGTGCAGCGTGGCAGTGGCACCGACCCCCCCCCCTTCCTACAGAAGTGACACTTAGGACAGGGGGTGCTGTTATGTATCTTATCTGTGTCCGTGTCCTACTTCAATCCGGTCCACGAAGACGCTGCTGGAGGAGGGGTAGAGAGGGTGTCCGACTGGTGTCTTCATTTCCTAAGTGGATCGCAATGTGGGCGGTATAACATGCCACCTTTCTCATCAGGCCACTCCCCCGGGATCACTGGGCAGCCTATGACAGCCTGCCCCTCCCTCTGCAAGCTCCGCCTCCTTGCAATTGGTCACCGGATCTGTAGGTCAGGGAAAGCACACAGGCAGAGAGGAGGAGCCGAGCAACATCACGAGGATCGAGGAAGCTGATCAGAGTGAGGGAGTGGCTGGAGCCGGTGAAGAGGAGAGAAGTGGAGACGGAAGACAGCTGATCAGTAAGGTAAGTGTCTGAGCCGTGCGGCTGGGATCTGGGCAGAGCAGATGGTGCTGCTGCAGCCAGGTATGCTGGCTGTGGATAGGAGAGGGAGGGAGCCTGGGCTGGTGCAGGGGTCAACACAGCAATGTAAGCATCATTGGTGTCAGTGGGAGTAATAGTGCCCCATCATTAGTGTCAGTGTGGGAGGAATAGTGCCCCATCATTGGTGTCACTGACACCAATGATGGGGCACTATTCCTCCCACTGAAACCAATGATGGGGCACTATTCCTCCCAGTGACACCAATTATAGGGCACTATTCCTCCCACACTGACACTAATGATGGGACACTATTCCTCCCACTGACAGCAATGATGGGGCACTATTCCTCCCACTGACACCAATGATGGGGCACTATTCCTCCCACTGACACCAGTGATGGGGCACTATTCCTCCCAATGACACCAGCGATGGGGCACTATTCTTCCACTGACACCAATGATGAGGCACTATTCCTCCAAATGACACCAATAATGGAATAAAATAAGAGGTGGAGCTCTATTAGGAAGAAGTGGAGCCTAAAGAGGAAGAGGTGGAGTTTACAGAGGAAGGGGTGGATCTTAAACAGGATGGGGTGTGACAAATTTAGATGCAGGGGGTGCCCGATTTTAGTCTTGCATAGGGTAGCACAAAACCAAAATACACTACTGGATACAGGAAGCACATTTCTCAAATATCCATGCTTGTTCTCCTCCCAAGGCCTTACTACAACTCTTGTGACTCCCATGCTTGGCCCCTAGGTACTCTGTGCCCCAAGGCCAGCCCCAATATGTGAAGAACTGGTCACCAGTGAAAGGGCCAAGCATCAATCTCCTTCACTATCAGAGTATTCATCGCCCCGGCCGTGTCACCTCATTTCCTGGCTGGTTGGCTGCTTAAGCACTTCACAAAAGTACAGTAGTCATTAACAACAGCAATTTAGCCTCCTTAGGACAACTCTATGCTTGCTATAACTCTGTACTATATCTTCTCCATGTACCCCTTTAATGACTTCCGACCAGGCAGTTAAAGTGAACAACAAAGTCCTTTTACTAAAGTAGTTGAAAGTACCAAATGACCAGTTCTCCAAGATATTCCACACATTCTTGACAAAGTTCTCTGTTGTAGTGCCCCAAGAGGAAGTCTTACCTTAATTATTGTTCCCCTGCCCTCTCCGCTACCATCCTCCTTTTCTTTTGTACAGTACATACCCAGTCAGTCTAGGACTTGCATTGCCACCATAAATGTGTTCTAGCTGTATAGTTCCAGTACTCGGTAAATTAAACTGTACTATTGCTCACTGCTACACATGAGGTGCCCCTGCTCCTGTTTAAGTTGTTTATGTCATCTTATGCCTAGTCCTTACTGTTAATCACTTTGTATGCTAAATTGTGTTATTACAATTGTTAATCCATTTTATGCTTGCTTAATTACTAACCATATTGGGTGACAATATATTATGTATGCTGTTACTACCTGGTTTGGTGCCTGTTTTCTTTGATATAGTGCTGCTACTGGGCACTAAGTATTATCTTCAGTGATTTCTTATTCTATGTTTGTACACTCAACCTGGTGTGTTAGAGGGGCTGAGGATTTTGGGAAAAGGTTGAGGCAAAGAACAGAGAACCCATCCTATTCAACCGCTCCTACAGGGGTAGCGCTACACCTGTAATGCAGGTTTATGCACATTTTTATTTTAGGCAATAAGTCAGGATTACCTATTATTATCAATGCCAGCATGCATATGTTATGATATAATATTACTTATGTAGCAGTACCTCTTTAGGAGTCGCTAGGGATTTGGGTCCCCGTATAGTCTTGCACAGCTAGGCAATACACATTTCTCTCAGACTTGCACCCTGGAGACAGTAACCTATCCTTGAGCTTGGTTTTGTGATTATATGAAGGGGTTTAGAACTTGGATGGGGTAAGGGGTGTATGGGATGCCCAAGGGAACTGCAACTGGGGAAAACTTTCCGGAACTATGTACAAGTCTTTAAACAGCATCTCCTGGTGTACCATTCCAGACAACAAATAATCCTCCTGTATCCAGCTGTCTGAAGGAATCCAGCTGTCTGAATGCCTGCTCCTTAAGGTGAACAGTACCGGGTAAGCAGCTAATCCAGTTTCCAGAGTTCTTCCTTTCACTTAACTGGCCCAGGGGGTGTAGGATTACTCACTCAGTCCTTTTCCTTCGAGCTAGTGGGTTGGTAGCTACTTCAGGCCTTCCGCAGACTCCTACCCTGCTGCACAGGTAATCCACGCTCTGGGGGCCAATGAGATCTAAGCTTTCCTTCTCTCCAGCACCACAGCCTGGAGGTGAGCTCCTTCCCAACTGGGCCCCCTCCCAGGCTCCTGCACTTCTGCCTGCTCATTCCATCTTCCACCCGAACTCTCTTGCTGCTGAGCAGGCACTATCGCATTTAAGGGCTGCCCTGGCCCCATACCAAGCCTCCTGCTTGGGGATTGGCCATTGTCTCCAAAGTATGCTGGTCAGCCCCTTCTCACCCCTGCTCACTGCTTCTGTAATCTTCTCCAAGATTCTGGAGCAGGGAGAAGTATCAGGCCCGCAGAGCCTCTCAGCCCTGACCTGAATTTAATCCTGCTAGCTATTACACCCAGGCTGCTACTCAGCCCTCCTGACTAAAAATTGAACTCTAGCTCCCCCTGGCTATCTAGAGGGGCACTACACTTACAATATTCATAATAATTGGACTTCTAAAGTATCTTCTACCAAAAAATTCTAGATGCTAGCAATTTATGTCTATATTTAAGATACCAGTTTGTTTCCGCTTTAAGCAGCTAAATCAGATAACCTATATTAGAGATTGTACCGGAGTGTCTGAGGTCAGTATTTAACTGTTGAGCAACTTTTCTAACTTTCTTGGCTGCTAGGGCAGATCAGGTGAACAGGTGACATGGAGCAGAGGTACACCATTTGTACATGAACACAGGCATGCTATGTTAGATGGTCAGGAGGACCAGAGCAGAATGCCTAAGCAGTGGTTCTGCTAAAGAGAGCCAGGAGGTTGAATATTACTTTTTTCCATGTTGATGGTGGAAACCGCTGTGAGGAAAGCCATTTGTTCTGCTGGGTGTTTTTTCCAGTTTTAATAGAAGTGGGTCAACAAGCACTAAACAGCATATCTGGCGTGGGCTTTTCTTACTGGTGAACACTACAGTTTAGCTAAATAACTGCCAAACATTACACTATTTAAGAGGGAACATCTACAAATGTCAAACATTACTTAGGCAGTACCCTAAGAGTATTTTATGTCTTGCATTCGTTGAAAATAGATGCATTTCCTACACCTAAAACCTTTGTGCTATGAACCTCATATCTGTATATCTGCAATGTGAAAGAATATAAAGCCCCATGCCTGTGACAGCTGTGACAGCTGATCTCAAGAGATTTGGAGAGAGATTCTGAAATGTAACTATGGTTCTGCACGCTGTAGAGAAAGCTGAACTTCAGTACATGCAGAGCAAGGATATCCCTGACTTTGCATCATCTAGTTGATCTGCATTTCCTTCACTTCTTCTGTTGCATTTAGAATAATCCCTCACCAGTCATCAGATCATTAGTCATCATGGGGACAGCTCTAACATTAGGAACGAAAGTATTGTTTCTCTGCCAAGATGGCTTCATTTACACAGAGACAAAGTGTGGAACAAGGCATGGTAAGTGAGTAATAGGTGAAAGCTGCAGGGAGCCTACAGGCAATTCTGGCGACTAGTTTTTGTCCTTCTCTTGCTTATTCTGGGCACAGCTTCCACAATGCTGAGCAAAGTCATTTTCTCAGCAGCTTAGATCACCCTTCTCCCCCCTTCATGTAGCAACCCAACTCTGGAAGAAAGAAAAAACCCTTATGCAGTGGGACCCCCACACTGCAAGGGATAAATGCTCTTTAAGTCTACGAGGTAGAAGAGGAGGCTTTATTACTTACCTGTTTCCATGCTTTGGCAGGCTCCATTGCTGCCCTTGTCTCCCTGAGGCTCTCCCTGAGTGGGTAGTACCACAGCATCATCATGTACAATGCAGGGCTACAAACCCTGCATTGCACATGGAGGAGACAGGAGCACTACCGCACCTGGGGATGCCTTAGAGAAGAGACATGTGCTCAAAGAGTATAATAACAGAATGCTGTGACCTGACTTAAATAACATCAGTGCTTCTTTTGAGAACTTTGAGGATGCTCTAGTCCACAGTATAGGCAGCTAGACAATATACAGTTGCAAGAAAAAGTATGTGAACCCCTTGGGATTACGTGGAGTTTTGCATGAATTGGGCATAAAATGTGCTCTGAACGTCATCTAAGTCACAACAATAGAAGAACACAGTCTGCTGAACATAATACTACACAAACATTAGATGTTGCCATGATTTAATTGCACTTAACATGTAAACATTCACAGTGCAGGGAGGAAAAAATATGTGAGGCCCTAGCTTAATGACTTCTCCCAGAGCTAATTGGAGCCAGGAGTGAGCCAACCTTGACTCCAATCAGTGTGATGATATTGGATGTGTTGCTGACAGCTGTCCTGCCCTTAAAAAACACACACCTGTTTTGGGTTTACTGGTTTCAAGAAGCACTGTCTGATGTGAACCATGCCTTGCAGAAAAGAGCTCTCAGAAGACCTACGATCAAGAATTGTTGACTTGCATGAAGCTGGAAAGGGTTACAAAAGTATCTCCAAAAGCCTTGATGTTCATGTGTCCATGGTAAGACAGACTGTCTACAAATGGAGAAAGTTTAGCACTGTTGCTACTCTCCCTAGGCATGGTCGTCCTGTCCGCCAGCTGAAGCTCCGCAGAGGATGGGTGATGCAACAGGCCAATGACCCAAAGTATACAAGTAATTCAACAAAACAATGGCTGCAACAGCACAGAATACGCCTTCTGGAGTGGCCCAGCCAGAGTCCTGACCTCAACCCGATTGAAATGCTGTGGCATGACCTTAAGAGAGCGATTCACACCAGACATCCCAAGAATATTGCTACACTGAAACAGTTTTGTGAAGAGGAGTGGTCCAAAATTACTCCAGATCGTTGTGCAGGTCTGATCTGCAACTGCAGGAAACGTTTGGTTGAGGTTATTGCTGCCAAAGGAGGGTCAAACAGTTATTAAGTCCAAAGGTTCACATACTTTTTCCTCCCTGCACTGTGAATGTTTACATGTTATGTGCAATTAAACCATGGCAACTTCTAATGTTTGTGTAGTATTATGTTCAGCAGACTGTGTTCTTCTATTGTTGTGACTTAGATGACGTTCAGAGCACATTTTATGCCCAATTCATGCAAAACGCCACGTAATCCCAAGGGGTTCACATACTTTTTCTTGCAACTGTACAAACATTCAGGAAAACCACCTTTATTTCTTTTTATAGCATATTCCACAAATATGACAGGGATACAGGACTCTGGATAACGCGTTTCACGCTTCACTTATCCATCATATTTGTGGACTATGCTATTAGAAGAAATAAAGGAGATTTTACTGGATGTGCAGCCATGGGATGTTTGTTTGTACTGTATATTAGTCTGTTGCAGACAAGACCAGCACCTGGGATTTAGTGTATGTATGGCAGTGGAAGAGGGAACCGACCCAGAGCTGTGTTTTTTGTTTTTTTGTATAGGCAGCAAGACAATTAATTGAGAGTTTTAACACTCATTTACTGCTTGCTGATATGCACATGTAATTTACATACCTGAATATCTTTAGCTGCTGGTTCATGTTAATATCTTCCTAAAAAAAACTTTTTTTAAAAAATCAGCTCATCAAATAAAGTAGGTAAATGTCTTATAATGATGCATCATATTTTACTGAATTCCACAAAACTGTAGGAGAATATAATGATTGGTATTACTATGGTCTGGCGCTTGTTCTCTTTTTTTATGTCAGAGCACTGTATCAGGCAAATAAGCTGCCCCCACGCAATCTTTTTATTATTAGTTGCCTTTGTTATTTATCCCCTTCCTGACAGCTGTATTCATATATGTAGCAATACGGAGGTGGACCCTATTCCATGCTACCACATAGTGTATATGTGCAGTTCTTTTGTGCTAGGAGCACACTCAATTGTGACCGTGACTGTGCTGTTAGGTAGACTCATTCATTATATCACCCTATGATTAAGCTCTATATACTGTATGAGAGAAACATGTTAGAGGTTATAATGCCATTATCCGCTGTTACTAGATTTTCAATTATCACAATGGATGAGGGTCATGATTTTAACAAAGCTGATTTTGCTGCAAAAGTACAGATTTCACCTTTGGTAATACTTTGCCATGTCAGAAAATTTTTTTATTATTAAGAGATGCTAATTTTTTTGGGTGGGGGGGGGGGGTGGGATGGTATATAGGATATATAAAATAAACATGCAGTGCTAAAATTGTGGTAAAATCATAAAGCATATAAAACATAGGTGACTGGGTATGGTTAATCTAATAAATATGATCCTCTATGATAATCTAATAAACTATAACAGCAATGGAATCGTATCATAAATAAATGAACGCACTGAGGCGTTAAGCAAAATAAAGATGTGATAAACGTCCCAGATTGGCGTTTCGATGTGCAAAAAAGTGAAGTCCTATTCAGTTAAGATATATTCAGTGGAACTCCGTGATGGTGATATTATGATATATGGCTGTAGAATGCACTCACCAGAGAGCGCAAATAAATGCGCATTTGAGTAAATTAGGACCAACTCCTGGTCATCTGCATCAGGTTACTGGTATACCAGGCCATCTGGTGGCCATCTGGTGGGCATCAATAGGTTAAACAGCACACCATCAGGGCTTCCAGGCACCAGGATCGGAATTGAATCAGCCACCAGGGGGAGTATACCAGTAACCTGATGTTAGCCCTCCCACTACCAGCATTTTCTTTTCTTTTTTTGTTAACGTAGCCCTCTTTTGAGAGGATTATCAGTAGTGGTCCTCCCCAAACAGGATATTGCACCAAACCTGTAGGGAAATAAGAGAACCAGCACTTTTGCTAAGTAGAAGAGGGGGATTGATAATAAAGTTGGCAGTGCCTCCTCCCAAGGCAGGGCCCCTGTGAGCAGAGGAAATTCCCTTCCTGGGAAATTAACCAGTAATCTCTTCAAAGTAATTGGGAGCAGGTGAACTACTGCAGCCAGCATGTAACATTACCCATAAGTATATAAATACACACCAGTATGCAAATAATAAAATATATATAAAACTAAATAAACTATATAAATATGATATACTCAGACAAAAATGTAACAAAAACATCAACAAAAAAAATTCAAAACAACCCCCCCCCCAAAAAAAAAAAAAAAAAGCAGACTCGATGGACTACTCAGCCTCTATGTATTTTTAGGTTTCTATATTAGTACATACAGTGGATTTAAAAAGTCTCAGTATCAGGTGATGTAAAAAAATGAGACATAAATACATCATTTCAGAACTTTTTTCACTTTTAATGTGACCTACAGTATAAACTGTATAACTCAATTGAAGAACAGACTGAAATATTTTAGGTGAAGGGGGAAGTAAACATAAAAAAACTAAAATAGTGTGGTTGCATATGTGTGCACACCCTCTTATAAATGGGGATGTAGCCGTTTTCAGAATTAAGCAATCACATTCAAAATCATGTTAGAGTCAGTACACACTATCATTTAAAGTGCCTCTGATTAACACCAAAATTCCGCTGTTCTAGTAGGTCTTTCCTGACATTTTTTAGTCGCATCCTAAAGCAAAAGCCATGGTCCGCAGAGAGCTTCCAAAGCATCAGAGGGTTCTCATTGTTAAAAGGTAAAAGTCAGGAGAAGGGTACAAAAGAATTTCCAAGAGGGGCTTAGGTGAGTATTAGAGGTTAAAAAACCTTGAGCCTTTACAACCACTTTAACGAGGAGGCCCAAAACCTGGAGGAATTAAAGAAGGACTCCGAAAGGTCTATTCCCAGTGGAACAGAAAATGGTGCGCGTCAGCTATTACCTGCAAAAGATGACACCGGCAGATGATGTGGAAGCCTACCTCAACTTTTGAGAGAGTTGCTGTTCGGGAAGGAAGGCAAAAGGAGCAATGGGTGGGATTGCTAGTACCTTTTCTGACAGGTGAACCCCAAAAAGCCTATTATGACCTAGAACCAGAGGTTTGCCAGGATTTTGATAAATTAAAAGCAGAAGTTCTTGCGTGCCTGGGTGCCACCATTGCGGTCCGGACTCAGCGGGTGCATCGGTGGTCATATAGTTCTGACAAGCTACTCCGTTCACAGATGTTTGACTTAATACATCTCACCAGGAAGTGGCTACAGCCAGAGACTTTGTCAGCCCCCAGGTTGTGGTGTGTGTGGTCATGGACCGGTATCTACGTGCGTTTCATCCCACTTTGAGGAAGTGGGTCAGCCATGGAGACCCTAAGAATGCAAACCAGCTGGTGGACCTGGTGGAGAGATATACTGCAGCTGAGGACCTACTGACCACATCCGTGCACCACCCCATTAATTTGAGGGATAAGAAACCACCCAGAGGATCTGGTAAGACTGTTCCAGGGTTTCAGGGCATGGAGAAAAGTTGCAAGACTGTTGCTACAGATGATGAGACTGTGGGCTCAAGACCTGGAGACTGACCAAACAGGTCAGGAAGGTCCCTTAGGATATTTACAGGACTGGGTGCAGAACCCATAAAATATTATAATTGCCATTCATTAGGCCACATTGTTGCGAACTGTTCCCTAAATGATGAACCAATACAATATAATAATGCTTATTTGGAAAAAAGCATGTCTCTTTTTGCACAGGTGGTATGTACTGCAGCATGTAAGGGACTCATGGAAAAGCAAATGTGTGTGTTACAGTTGATGGAAAGCCAGTAACTACTCCGCTAGACTCTGGTAGTGTTGTGACCTTGTCAAAGGTGATTTTGTAAACCCTGCAAAGTTACACCCTAGCATTATTGGGGTTATTTGTATACATGGTGATACATGTGACTACCAAACTGCTATTGTTGAGATTGATATTCCCTGGGGCTCTGTGACACATTTGGTGGGAGTGGTACCCTCACTACTTCATGAAGCTATAGTGGGGAGAGATTTTCCACATTTCTAGAGTTTGTGAGAGAACAAAAAGGACAGAGCTCCCCCTGCTGTGTTAATACCTGAACTCACCCTTGACCCTTTTGACTGCAAAATTGAAGGGGAAACTGTTGGTGTGTCCAAGGAAGGAGTAGATCCTTTCTCTGTAATGGCTGGGGAGCAGGAGGAACTGGATTCCAATCCAGAGCTTGAAAATAATGAACAAGAAGTTATCTCTGGTTCTAACGAGAGTGGACAGAATGTGGTGCTTGACTTAGAGGTCAGAAAAGATGATTTTTGTATAGAACAACTGAAAGACTCACCACTTAATAGAAACCAAGAAAACATTAAAATGATTGATGAGATACCGGTTGAACCTGATGTAGGGGTGTCTTTTCCCTACATGGCTTTTAAAAATACCTTGCTGAATCAAGTGGTAAAGCAAGGGGAGGAGGTGGTGGAGCAGCTAGTGGATTATAACCCTATCACTGGATGGTATTAGATTTAGCCCATGGTCATATAATGGGCGGATACCTGGGTATAGAGAAAACTAAGGAGAGAATAACTCAGAAATTCTTTTGGCCTGGTTTACAAGCAGAAGTCAAAGAATATTGTGAGTCATGCCCAGAATGTCAGTATTCTGCACCATCGCCCTGTTTTTGCAATCCACTAGTACCTTTACCGATAATTGAAGTGCCTTTTGAAAGAAAGGCACTGGATCTGGTGGGACCAGTGGTAAACTCTGCCCAGGGCCATCAGTGCATACTGGTACTACTGGATTATGCCACACAGTATCCTGAAGCCATTCCCTTGCGTAATACCTCTGCTAAGGCTATTGCCAAAAAGCTTGTCCACGTATTTATTCATGTGGGTATTCCAAAGATATATTAACGAATCAGGGCACACCATTTATTTCCAGAGTCACTAAAAAATTGTGTAAGTTGTTCAAAATCTCCCATCCCCGTACTTCTGTCTACCACCCCCAAACAGATGGTCTTGTGGAGAGATTTAACAAGATGCTCAAAAACATGTTAAAAATGGTGATGGACAAAGATGGGAGAAATTGTTTTTTTTTGTTACCGTACCTCATGTTTGCTATATGAGAAGTACCTCAGGCATCTACAGGTTACTCAGCTTTGGAACTACTGTATGGTAGACATCCCAGAGAATTGCTAGATATCACAAAAGAAATATGGGAGGGAGAGACTACACCCTATAGAAGCGTCATTGAGCATATCTTGCTGATGCAGGATAGAATCGCGCCCGTCATGCCGCCTTTACAGGAACATTTGGAGCAAGCTCAGGAGGCCCAGAGAGGGGTTTATAACCACAGTGCCAAGATAACATACCTTCAACCCTGGTGATAGAGTGCTGGTACTAATCCCAACAGTTGAGAGTAAATTCCTAGGTAAGGTTCCTTTGAAATTCTGAACAAAGTAGGGTAAGTAAACTATAAAGTTTACCAGCCAGGGAAAAGGAAACCAGAGCAAATATATCACGTTAATCTTTTAAAACCTTGGAATGACAAAGAGACTTTACTGGCAGTACCAACCCCCAAAAGGACATGGCCCCGGTGATACCTGAGGTACCCATAACTGAAACCTTGTCAGTGACCCAACAGAATGATGTTAAAGAAATTGTGAGAAAGACTTTTTCTCTCACCAACACGGACTGACTACAGTTATACAGCATGACATAAATACACAGCCAGGTGTCCGTGTAAAAGTAAAGCCCTATAAAAAAACCAAGGCCACGCAGGAAGCAGTCGCAAATGAAAAGAAGAGCATGTTAGAGTTGCGTGTGATTGAGGAGTCTCACAGTGACTGGTCAAGTCCCATAGCGTTGGTCCAAAAGCCAGATGGAACCATCAGAATTTACAATGATTTCAGAAAAATGTAACAGTGTGTCCAAATTCTAAGCTTACCTGATGCCTCGGGTGTTTGAGCTCACTGACAGGTTGGGAACTGCCCAATACATAACTATTCTAGATCTCACTAAAGGCTATTGTCAGATACCCCTAACAGAATCTGCAAAAGAAAAGACTACAATCTCCACCTCTGAGGGGTCCTTCCAATATAAGCAGATGCCTCTTGGTTTGCAAGGTGCTCCTGCCTCATTCCAGAGAATGATGAATAGAAAGTTAAGACCACATCGCCAATACGCAGCCATCTATTTGAAAGATGTAGTCATCCACAGCCCAGATTGGGAGTCTCATTTGCCTCGGGTTCAAGCAGTAGTAGATTCTCTTAGGAAAGCAGGTCTTACCACCAACCCCAAAAAAGTGTGCCATAGGCTTGGAGGAGGTATTTAACCTTGGGTTTTGGGGGTGTATTCGATATGTGCAAAGAGAGACCACACAAATACTTATAAGTAAAACATCTACTACAAGTAATAACAGATGCAGATAAAGAAAAAGAAAATATAACAAGAATACTTAACAAAAGATGCTGTTTCCACCATGGGTCCCCCCAATATATGGCGTGGCCAATGATCAGAACAGACGCATGCAAGCTCTGGGTCAAGACAAATATTTCCAGTCTAGCTGTGTGTTATATACTGGATTTGTGCGTAAGCAATCGACAACCCACCCCCCATGCAAACAAAAAGGAGAGCAGTGGTCTGGCTTGGCTTGTCCAAATAGTCACATTCCTTTGTTATTTAAGGTAATCAGACCTTGTCCTTGTATAGCCCTTTATCAAGTTTTGGAGGCACTCTTAAACATTTGTGAGGTCAACATTAACCTCCCTGGCGGTATTCCCGAGTGTAGCTCGGGGTAGAGTTTTAGTACCAAAAGCGGTAACCCCGAGCTACACTCGGGCTTACCATGCGGCGCTGCATAGGGAGTCCCTGCAGCACTTACCTTGTCCTTCGCTCCCACGATGTGTCCCCTGAAGCGTCCCCGGCCATCTCCTCCGGCTGATGCCGGCATCCGGCTTCTGTGTTCCGGTCCCCATGACGTCGGGACGTACGGGCGGCGGCGGGAAATTTGAAAATTTTAAAAAATTTAATTTTTTTCAAAACACATTTTTCACAGTAAAACATTGCTGTTTCAACCCATTTCACATACATATTGTCCCTAGTGCTTTGTCCTGTGCCCTGCCTACATTTTGTCTGTCTTTCTGCCTGGAAACTTAGAAAAATCCATGGCGTCCAAAAAATGCCCCTTTAGGTCAAAAGCGGTTTTAGACCAGCTAGAGAACAGCGATAGTAAATCAGAACCACTTGCAGAATTGAGTAATAATGATTCGTGGGGGAAATTCGTCATCAGACACTGAAAACGATTTTGCGACTTTGCTCAGCAATGTACGAACTTGGCGCTCTATTTCAAATTTCAGTGTTTTCGGTTTGATTATATTATTGAATTAAATGTATTATTATTATATTATTATTTTTTATGATTATTTATTAAATTATAATTTATGATTTTGTGTTTCAAATTTTATCATACCCGGGATGTTTAATAGACTCTTGTTCGGACAGATTTCAGTGAGTTATTCCTAAAAATTACAGCCTACAATAAAAAAACTACATATTTCCATGCAAAATAATGGTACCGCTTTCAGCACCAAAAATCTGAAATAATCATACCGCCAGGGAGGTTAATAAGGAAATATAAAATATACAATATCCCTATCAGTAGAGTATTGGTCTGGTTAGGCCTCAGATCAATAAAATTAAAGGCAATTCAAGTGTCCCCAACCTATAAATAAAACAAAAATCTGAGCATTTCTTAGGGTCACAGGCTGCTATAGGCATTTTGTACCCAATTTTGCCACCATTGCAGCCCCACTGACAGATCTCATGAAAGGTAAGGGGTGGGTCATGATTGAGTGAAATCCTGAGGCCGAGAAAGCATTTCAAATGTTGAAGCAGGTTTTTTGTGCACAACCAATGCTCATGACCCCAGATTTTTACAAATGACTTTGTGGTACAGACAGATGCCTCTGATGTAGGACTTGGTACTGTACAGTCAAAAATCAGAGATGGGGAGGAACATCCTCCCTAAGTCTTCCTAAGCAGAAAGCATAATAAAGCTTAATAAACATAAGAAAAACTATGCAGTTGTTGAGAAGGAATGTTTGGCTATCAAACGAGCCTTGGATGCCATGAAATATTACCTGTTGGGGAGACAATTCAAATTACTCACTGATCATACCCCTCTCAAGTGGATGTGTGATAACCAGGAGAAAAATAGTCAAGTGACAAGGTGGTTTCTTGCTCTACAACATTTAACTTCACAGTGGAGCATACAGCTGGGAAACTTCAGGATAATGTAGATGCCCTTTTTTGTATCCATTGCCTTGTTAGGACAGTTGCTCAGCCGCAGTGGCCTGAGCAGAGAGGGGATATGTGACATTATGAAGGGAGAGGTGATTGAGGGACGCTATGTATCACCTCGCATGCATTGATATGTAAAGAACTAAGGTGGAACCCAGTCCAGGTTTTCTGGGCCACCTTGGCAGTGTTGGTTCCGAATCAGATTTTCCCTTCCACTTTTGACCACCACTAGGTGGTATGAATAAAGCAGGACTGGAGCAAAAGGTTGTCCTTGGCCTGGGACTCAGATAGTCATACCTGAGAGAGCCATGGATGTTAAAGTCTACTGTTTAGTTAGTGCCTGGATAGCAAGGATTTATTTTGTTTTATTTGTTTGCTATGCATAAAACTGACTACAAGTCAGACTTTTAAGAAAAGATTTGCCGTCTGGACTGCCTTTTTCCCAAGGAAGGTGATCCCCATCTGAGCTAACCCCACACTGGGTGTACAGTATATAGTTATTGTTAAAGATACCTCTAGATGAGTGTTAAAAAAATTAATATGCAGAGGTTCCCCAGGATGATCGTGATGTGGCATCTGTCTTTGTGCTGGAAACCTGAAGACAAGATCTGAAATGATGGGCAGACCCTCCATCCATTCTCAAACTAGTATGGAATACAGCCTTTCACCATCAGAAAGTGTACAGTGGCACTGGAACAAGAGTCAGCCAATCTTCTCTGCATCTTAGTGCCTAGTAGTTTCTAACAACTACCAAGAGGCTTTCGAATGCCTAACCTGGCTGTAGCCTATGCTGGCTCTTGAGTCCTGAGCTAAAACTAGCTTTAGAATCCCAGACCAGAAGGGATAGGGTTAACTAAAATTAGGCACCAGTCTATGGGCCTCACGCCATTTAAGTGCTCTGAGACAACGGATCAAAATAATATTGATCTGATCTTGGAAGGGAATTATAATGAAGCTATTTTAGCTAGTTTACATAAGATAGAAAAAAATGAATCAACTCAAGGAAATGAAAACTTTACATAAAAGACTATGGAGGAAATACTGTATTAATGTAATGTACCCAATACCATCTCAAAATGGAGTTCCACTCGATTTTTAAAGTTTGGCCCCATGTATTGCTTCCTGCTGTCCCATCAATGTTTGGCACATTTTTTTTTATCCTAAAGTTTTCAAACCTTTAGACTACTTGAAGCATGGCACTTTCGATGAACCTCGCCGTGGCAAGGTACGTAAAATCCTCCTGCCTGTTGGTTCCTTGGATGTATGTGCCATCAATCCCAGAAGTCAACAGGCATCCCCCACTCTGCACCACGCTTTCTTCACACTGCACAGGTGCAACATCGGGAGGTGCATGCTGGGTAGCCAGCTGTACCGTATCCCGGAAGAAAGTGAGGCCGGGCTTCAGATGCCCACAGTGAAGATGGAAGAACCTAGGATCATGAGGGGCCAGTGAGTATCTTTAAAAAAACAAGGAAGGCAAACAATTACATATGCAGCTTATGCCAATTTGCATGGCATAAGCTGAAACTGTCACAAAGGTGCTTTTAAGAAAAAAAAAAGAAAAAATTACTGGAACTCTGCTAAGAGTGATTCTAAACATTCACATTTTTTTCTCTCAAAATAATAAACTGTGAGGCAAATGTATGATCTAATGGTCTTATACTTCAAGGAACACTTTTTGGTCCTGGTAGGTTCAAATTGATGCTGAAATCCATGATTTCATCATGTCTAAAGTAGTTTCTGCCTTTCATCTCAACCGGGACATTGTTCATCTGTCCACCTCCAGTTCGACAAAAGGAAATTTCCCTTCATTGTCGGGATGTGGTTTGGGCAGTGAGAATCTTTCAGACCCTGCGTCTTTAAGGATTCCTTTTTGTAATCCTAGATGGACCTTATAGTACAATAACCTCTAATTCCACCATCTTTAGGTGACCATCATCCAAGTTTATGGTCTCAAGGACCGGTTTCAACCTTTCCTTTCAAAGTGCACTCTACTAGATCTGAGTGTTTCTTGAGATTTTTTACATCAAGCAACTGCTTCCAAAAGGAAATGGGATTTACATACAGAAAAAGCCAAACGAAAACCATCATTAACACCTAAACAGAAAAAAACAAGGTTACAGTGGACTAAAGAAAAGCAATCATGGACTGTAGGTGACTGGATAAAAGTGATATTCAGTGATGAATCACGAATCTGCATTGCGCAGAGTGATGATGCTGGAACGTTTGTGTGATACCGTTCCAATAAAATTAATGAAGATGACTGCCTGAAGAAAACATGCAAATTTCCACAATGATATTGAGTTGCATGGCAGGTAATTGTATGGGGGAGATGACAGTCATTAAATCTTCAATAAATGCACAAGTTTATATTGAGATTTTGGACACTTTCCTTATTCCATCAATTGAAAGGATGTTTGATGATGATATCATTTTTCAAGATGATAATGCATCTTGCCATTGGGCAAAAGCCGTGACAATTTTCCTTCAAGAAAGACATATCGGGGTTTATTTACTATAGCTGGAGAGTACAAAATTAGGCTCACTGCTGTTTAGAAACCAATCAGCTTCTAACCTCAGCTTGTTCAATTGAGCTTTGGCAATAAAACCTGGAAGCTGACTGGTTTCTATGCAGAAGTGAGCCTGATTTTGCACTGTCAAGCTTTAGTAAATAAACTCCATAATGTCAATGGCATGGCCTGCAAATATTCCAGACCTCAATCCATTCGAAAATCCATGGTGGAAAGTAAAGAAAATGGTCCATGACAACCTGCAAAGCTGATCTGACAACTGCAATATTAGAAAGTTGGAGCCGGATTGATGAAGAATACTGTTTCTCGATAGTTAAATCCATGCCTCAGAGAATTCAAGCTGTTATAAAAGCCAGAGTTGGTACAAAAAAGTAATATTAGTGTACAGTAGTGTTTTTATTTTCATGATTCCATAATATTTTGCTCAGAATTAGGTGATTTTTTCATTTATTTGATCTGCAAAAACAGTTGCAACTGACTATGTTTTTTCTTTTTTTAAGTGTTTCTTAATTCTAGAAGTTGGAATGTTAAATGAAAATAGTTTTGAGGCATGTCTGTGATTAGTTTTTCTACACAATTAAACAATTGAATGAACATTTTGCAAGAGTGGTGATTCCATACTTATTGCCAGGGGTTGTAGATTAACTCTGAAGCAAACAGAGTGCCTAGAAAAGAGAACAAGACGTTTGGTACATGATACAAAAAAGGTTCCTCATAAATGCTAGGGTGTTAGGTAGTATAAAAAAGGAAAAAGGGGTATGGGTATGAAGGGGATGGAAATTCTTAAAACGCTCAAAGAGACCTCAAGGGGAGTGGACTAATTACTTGGCAACCAAAGCTTGAAAAGTGGGTAAATCACTATAGGCCCACCAGCACATCCATGTAGTGCATACTTCAAGGTTGTCTTCCACCACCAAAGTTTCCATTGCCATGATCTCACTGGGCCCATTCCAAGAGGTGGGAGGGAGAATTCGATTTCCTATGATGGGAAATAGCAACTCAAACCGCTAGTAAGCAGAGCCGTAAGATTCCCTTTTTAATTTAAAAAAATGGACCCAGGAATCGTCGACAGCGGGACTACAGTAGGAGATTGCTGGATATCATAAAAATACACAGAGTTGTAGGAGGGGAATATATTCTGCCAGAATGGTTAAATCAGACAGCAGCCTCACCAGACAAAAATGAAAAATGTAAGCATATGTGAACTTCCTAGACACCAGGGCATCCATCAAAGATGACAAACTGCACATCTCAAAATATAGGATATTCCCAGGAAAAAAAATCCAAGTTGGCTAGCAGAATCTCTCCTTAAGAAAGATTACAACAACACAACATCCCTACAAGCATAAATGCTGCCTTGTTTTCCTTATGCCATTTTCCCCTTACTTCGCCCCACAGCCAGGCACAATGTATTTCTTCAGCCAAATACACACACACTTCCACTCTTTATATTCATTGACCAAAGAGAAAATCTCCTATATTACAAAGAGATAAAAACAAATAGCTGTATACCTCTAGTAACCACATACAGTCCAGCACTAGAAGGCATAGGAAAGAATTATCAAAGAGCTTCAGCCCATCATAACAGGATAAAACACTGAAAGAAATATCCCAACAACCCCAGTCCTGGGCTTCAGGTAACCACCCAAACTCAAACATAAATTCATCAGCAAGTTAGTGCATTTTGATTACAGAGGACAAACAAGAGAACAAAACCTTGCAACAAAAAAATGCTGCAAACTGCAGCCACATCAATCCATGTGTCACAAAAGGAACCTTTACCATTACAGGATCATAAAGCTATACCTCCAATATGTGGTGTATCTCATTCAATCCAACAAAAGTAAACATGGATTCTACAATGGCGAGACAGAAGAGAAATTACAGAAAAGAATAAATCTTCATAGACACACCCTAGAACAGGGGTCTGCAACCTTTAAGACATAAAGAGCCACTTGGACCCGTTTCCGAGAGGGAAAAAAAGACTGGGAGCCGCAAAACCATTGCAACATTTAAAACAAATCCGACACTGCATATATTGCAAAAAGCGCTCTGGTCATGAAGGGGGTTTAAGGGCCCAGTAAGCAAAGGGTTAATCAGGGCCACAGTGTATCGTCATAATCACAATCATAGCCTTAGGTCAGTGGTGGGCAACCTTTTTTTTCAACTGAGCCAAATCTCACCAAAACCACGATTGAAATTTATTTTGAGAGCCACATTTTTAAAACTGAAAATACATCCCCCATATAGTAATTCATCCCCCATAGTAATTCAACCCCCATATAGTAATTCATCCCCCATAGTAATTCATCCCCCATATAGTAAGTCATCCCCCATATAGTAATTCATCCCCCCTATAGTAATTCATCCCCCCTATAGTAATTCATCCCCCATAGTAATTCATCCCCCATATAGTAATTCATCCCCCATAGTAATTCATCCCCCATAGTAATTCATCCCCCCTATAGTAATTCATCCCCCATATAGTAATTCATCCCCCATATAGTAATTCATCCCCCATAGTAATTCATCCCCCATAGTAATTCATCCCCCATATAGTAATTCATCCCCCATAGTAATTCACCCCCCCTATAGTAATTCATTCCCCATATTGTGTCAATTCACTTACCTTTGCTCCGCGCGTTCCTCTTGCCGTGTTCCCGCGCCGTTCCGGTCTTCAGGGCGGACTGCGAGAGGAGAGGAGTTCGTCACGCTGCCCCGCCTACATCCTGACAGCCAATGTTTGCCACGCTCCGCGGGCCGGATTAAAAGGTCCGCCGGGCCGTAGTTTGCCCATTGCTGGGCTATCTGCAGAGTCCTGACTTTTGGGGCGGCCACCCGAGAGGAGGGAGGGGAGCGGCCGCCCGGCACACAGAAGACCCTATTGCCTGTCACCTGGTGGGCAGTGTGCTCCAGAGCCGCAGCAAAGGTGAAAAAGAGCCGCATGCGGCTCTGGAGCCGCGGGTTGCCGACACCCGCCCTAGAAGAACATAAGGAAGAAGATTACTGCACACCTGTGGGACATCATTTCTGTGAGACCTCATTTCTAACAAGACCATTCTATGGAAAACAGAAATGTTTTGGTTCTTAAAAGAATACTCAGGAAAGAAAAAACTTTTAATTATGTAGTGCTACCCCCACAGGAGCTGCTTGTTTGTTGCCCTGTTTTCCCCTTACTTCACCTCGCAGCCAAGCACAGTGTATTTCTTCAGCCAAATACATACACGTCCACTCGTTAACTTCAATGACCAGTCTAGGGATGTTTGTTTTTGGAGTATTTTGTAGAACTGGGATAGGGATGGGGAATTTAGTAGGATACTCCAAAATCAGAAGTATTCACACTGAGGACATCTATCTAATCTCTTTGTTGAACACTTATGTTGTCCTGCCTGTCAGTAGATAGCAGACTTCCCTTTGTCACATATAGCAGCAAGTAGTTTAGGAGTGAGCAAAGTCCCTTTAGTAGTAGTAGTAGTTACAGGGCTGCACTGTTCAAGTATAAGCCAGTTATAACAGACTGTGACACTCCAAAGGTAACGTAGATAAGCAAAGTCCTTTGCAGTAGCAACACTTGGACGATCTCTTCGGAACACTAGCCAGTGTTCCCTTTTTCCAGACCCACGCTGACCATCAAACCCCAGGGGAGGTAGCAAGCATATAGCGTCCCCAAGTTCCTCAAGGTCGGTACTCACAAGGCCCAGAGATAGCTGCACTCTTCAAGTATAAGCCAGTTACAACAGACTGTGACACTCCAAAGGTAACGTAGATAAGCAAAGTCCTTTGCAGTAGCAACACTTGGACGATCTCTTCGGAACACTAGCCAGTGTTCCCTTTTTCCAGAGCCACGCTGACCATCAAACCCCAGGGGAAGTAGCAAGCACATAGCGTCCCCAAGTTCCTCAATGTCAGTACTCACAAGGCCCAGAGATAGAATGGTTGCCTGCTTCCAATCTTCCAAGCAAAACCCTCCAGAGATAACAGACAAAGCCTTGGCAGACAACTCCCTTCAGTCAGCTTCCTGCAAAACCAGGGTCACTCGCTCTCAACTTCAGGCCCTCGGATCGACCCACCTGAGGCCACAGGGTGAAAAGTGCCAGGTGAGGCAGCCTGCCTCCAGCCTGGCTGGTACAATCCACTCCTGGGAAAAGACACTGAACCCATGTGCTCTCAGAATATAAATATCACTCCCAGCATGCAATGGGACTGCCTTGCCCTGCAATTGGCCAGGGCTGCATCCAAATTCATGTTGTTCCTTTGCCTAACCCCTACCCATGTTCTAAAAGGCTCTTATAGCTTCCTGAAGGCGGGCAGAACTCAGACAAACTCCAACAGCAGCAGAGCAGCATGAACAGGCCTATCTCATCAATTACAGCACTCTGTTAAGCAGAATACCACACTGAATTTACCTGGCAGCCTCTCTGGTAAGCAGAGAAACACAGCTATGCTTAACCTGACTATACACATTCTAGCACCTAATTAGGAGGGGGCTACAACTACATATGATAATTTTGTTTGACACAAGAGATAATAGACTGAATGTGGATCGCAGCTGTCTAAAGCCCCATACACACAATGAGAATATCAGACGAATGATCATCTAGTTTTTTTGCATGCTAGTCTCCATATCAAAAATTAAGAGGCTACTAAAGTTACAAAAATTCTCGTATGAAAGAATTAAAATTCAGAAGTGATGTAATGTGTTGTATTGTATTTTCATACAAAAACTGTGCTGCTTAAACAAAAATCATATGATCTGGTCTTGTACGAGAAAAATTTCTGTGCTTGTGCCTTCGAATAATTTTGGACAAAAGCTGTGTACTAACGATCAGATTATCGTACGATCGCTTTGAAAGAGGCGTAGCTAGGATATTTTGCACCCGGGGACGAACTATAATATTGGTGCCCCAGCCCCCCTCCCCGTTTAATCACATCATGACACCAATGATGGGGCACTATTCCTCCCACTGACACCAATGACACTTACCTTGCTGACCCCTGCTCCAGCCTAGGATCCTTCCCTCTCCCATCCACAGCCAGCATACCTGGTTGCAGCAGCACCATCTGCACGGCACACTTACCGGTCAGCTGTCTTCTTCACTTGCTCTGGCTGCTCCTTCACTCGATCTTCACGCTGTCGCTCAGCTCCTCCTCTCCAAGCTCCACCTCCTTGCAGGTGATTGGCCGCCTGTGTGCCTTTCCTGGAGCCCAATCACCGGTGAAGAGGCTGAGCTTGCAGAGGGAGGTACAAGCTGCCATAGGCTGTCCAGTGATCCCGAGGGTGTGGCCAGATGACAGGGGTGGCATGTCATCCCGCCCACACATCGCGTCCAAGGAAAAGAAGACACCGGACCTGTGGACCTCTACCCCTCCTCCAGCAGCGTCTCCTGGACTGAATCATCATGGGACTGGGACACGGAGCCAGGTAAGACACAGCAGCCCACTGCCCGCCCCTGTACTAAGTGTCCCTTCCGTTAGAAGGGGAGGTGGCGGCACCACGCTGCCCCCCTAAAAAGTGCCACCCTAGGCAAACGCCTTGTTTGCCTCGCGGCAAATACGCCCCTGGTTGTAAGCCTCATTTTGGCGCCCCTGTACCTTGGCGCCCGGGTACATATGTACCCCCCTGCCCCCCCCAGCTACGCCTCTGGGAAACGGTATTGTTCAAACAATTTTCTGATTGTGAGTACTAGGCTTAAATCACTATTTGCTCCCTCTCATTCCACAGCCCCCTTCTTTACTTCTTATCTGACCAACGCTATTACTCCCTTTGTTGGTTTTGTCTATTTTGTCTTCTCAGAAATTGTTGTCTATCTTCTAAACCTTTGATTGTTAGTACTGTTTGAACCTTAGAAGAAGGGGATAGGCCTAAAACCCTCGTCTTTTAAATTTTCCCTGTTAGTTCAAATAAAATACATCATAGGCAGAGCTCACGTTGTTGCAAGTGCACGAATATGCCTTAGGGTTATACAAAAGTCTCCAGTAGGTGTGTTTGGGAACAGGGGCGGACTGACAACTCATGGGGCCCCGGGCAATAGGGGATCATGGGGCCCCTGTGTCCTTGCCTACACTCAAAGCACACTCAAAAAAGCTTATAAAAAAAGGTACCAGGGGCTATTCATGGGGCCCCATCCTGGCAGTGCCCGAGTACTCAAATGGTCAGTCCGCCCGTTTGGGAATAAAGTAGCTCTCCTGGGTCACAGACAGGGGTTCTCAGATGATCAGTTTACCAAAATAAAGTGAATGAGATGGGCTTATGCGCGATGGCAAAGCCTGGATGAAAAACTGATGAACTGAACAGTATGTTGTTCTCACTGAGACTTCTAGTTGTTCTGTAAATTTGCCTCAGTCAGGGCCATCTTTAGTGTGGGGCAAAAGGGGCAACTGCCCCAGGCTCAGTCTTTGTTGTGGGGCCCAAAGCAGCTGCCCCTTGAGCCCGCTCGGCCTGCAAATTGGGAGCCCCATTAACACTGTGAAACAACCAGGTGCAATGTCGGGAGGCAAGCAGCGCTGCAATGTATTATTTCCCAGTCAACAATGAGCGGGTTGGGCTGGGAGCTCCATTGACACTCTGACCCACCCCTTGCAGCCTATATGCTCAAGACTTGGGAGACCACAGGGTTGGATCTGAGATCGGAGTGAGAGGGAGCAGCAGCTGGCAGTGCTGATAGTCTGCAGATGGTGAGCCCGGCTGGCCAAGACCAGGTAGGTACTTCTCCCCATATAGACTGCCTGTGAGTGTGGACTGTTCCTTAACCCTGATCTGGCCGTGGCTGTTCTGTTCACAAATCAGAGCATGGGCCACTAGTGGCACTGGCACATCTTCCACATACAGACATAGTGAAACACAACACTGCTTGATGGGCTTCTTTTAGGCCTGGTTAACATCCATGTGGGTTTGTGGCACACGTTTGTGCTAGCATGGCAGCCCATTTAAATGTGCTGCTGTGCCTGCGTTTCTCACAGAAAAAAGGCTCATGCAGCATTTTAAAAACACAGCAGCCTTGACATCACATGTGATTTCCCTTTGACTCCCGCACCTGAAAACATGCAGCATTTTTAGATGTATGGATGCCATTAGGAATGAATGGCAGCCATGCGTGTTTTTAAACAGCAGCGTGTTCAGGAACTTCAGTGGGTGCAGGAATCTCAGCGATTCCCGCACCCGCAGTCAAGGAATGCTGCTGTCTAAAAATGTGCAGGGCTGCCATTCATTCCTAATGACACCCCACACATCTAAATATGCAGCACAGGTACGGAAACCACAGGAAAATTGCATGTTGCAAAAGCCACTGCGTTTTTCTGTGGGAAACGCAGGCAAGGCAGCCCATTCAAATGAATAGGCTTCCATGCCTGCACAAACACAGGCACTAGATGTGACCAAGGCCTAAAGCAGTAGTAAATTATTTTTTTTTTTTTTTAAATGAATAATCTGGTCCTCCTGCAGGTTTAAGTCATGATGTACTAGTATGCACCGCATACTTCTGAACACAGTGGAACACTGATCGTTGTACGGGACTTCTGTGCAAGGTCCTGATCATGTGATCGCTGATTGGCTAATCAGCGATCACATGAAGAGTAGTAAGCAAGATGTCACTTCTGACATCATTGCTTACTACTAGTGAAATCTGTGAATGATCACAGAGGTCACATGGTACAAGGCTATTCACAGCAGCCTTGTACCATGTGACAAGCTTTGACCAATCACAGCTCACACAGTATTTCTCAATGGCTGCAAGAATGCAGCCAGAGAGAAGGAGAAATGATCGTTTTTACAGCCTTTATGGGTGTAAAAGCAATCAGTGTAAAAAAAAAAAAAAAAATCTTCATCACCCCCCCCACACGTAGTACAGTGTCACCATGGTGACACTACTGCTAAGGTGATAGTATGTTAAAAACCATAAATATTAATATAAAAATGTAAAAAAGAAATGTTTAAAAATTATAATTTTTAGTTATAAATTAATTTGGGTTTTTTTTGTTTTTTTTTTTAACAAAAAGATAACAGAATAAATTTTGGCCAAGATTTATAATGAAATATTTATTTGCAAAATTTTATAAGAAAAACACTTTTTTTTCCAAATTTTTGGACATTTTCATTTATATAGCAAAAAAATAAAAATCCCAGTGGTGAATAAATACCACCAAAATAAAGCTTTATCGGTCTCAAAAAAATGCTAAAAAATTCATATGGGTACAGTCTTGCATGACCGCGCAATTGTTATTCAAAGTGTGATAGCACTGAAAGCTGAAAATTGGGCTGGGCAGGAAGGGGGTAAAAGTGTCCGGACTTGAAGTGGTTGATTAAACTTTTTTTGCATTTTTTTTTCATATTGAGGTGATCAGGATTTGTTTTTTTGTTTTTTTATGATCGCTTATAACAGTGATAATCATTGTTATAAGCAACCATTTATTATGAATTGATCCATTCTTATCATTGTGTATTGTTGTGATTAGCTGTGATTGGCCACAGTTAATCACATGGTACAGATGGACTGTGATTGGCCCTGTCTGTACCATGTAATCACTGTGACCAATCACAGCTAGCAACACAATAGTACACAATGAATGGGTATTAATTTGAGCCATTGATTGTGTACAATTGCCATGTGAACTGCTGTGATTGGTCACAGTGATCACATGGTACCGTAAGACTGTCAGTGTCAGCTGTCTGCTTTTAAATTGTACAAGTAGAGAGGCAGGGCGGGCCGAGCCACTTTCTGTGTGTTTTACAGCACACAGCTGGCTCAGGAGCGAGCACACATGAGTGCCCCCATGGCAAGCAGCTTGCTATAGTGGGCACTTGTGGAGGGGGGGGGTGGAGCGCCGACAGGGGACCACAGAAGAGGAGGACCGAGGATGCTCTCTGCAAAGCCACTACACAAATTATTTGTTGCTAATTGTTGTTCAGATCAAGCTAAGGACTTGTTTGTGGACCCATTCTTTATGTTTACACTGTTAACTCTTAGATTGTAAGCTCCAAGGAGCAGGGCCCTCCTAACCCTCTTGTATTGAACTGTATTGTCTCCCTTTATTTTGTAACGCGCTGAGCCAACTGATGATACTATATAAATCCTGTATTCTAATAATAATAATTAACTTTTTTGTTTAAATAAGTCTAGGTGTGTGTTTGAATTTTGGGATGTTGGGGTGAAGACAGGGGCGGACTGACAACTCATGGGGCCCCCGGGCAGTAGGGGATCATGGTGCCCCTGTGTCCTTGCCCAAACTCAAAAAAGCCTATGCAAAAGGTACCAGGGGCCCCCTACTGACCCCGGGCCCTCGGGCAGTGCCCAAGTTTCCAAATAGTCAGTCTGCCCCTGGGTGAAGAGGATAATTGCATGGGGGACGGGGGGCCAAGAAAATGTTTGCACAGGGTCCAATCAATAATAAAGATGGCCCTGGTCTCAGTAAATCACACACTGCAATTGTCAATTACTTTCTATCAGTCTCTGTACTTGGCTTTGTACATTCAGACTAGTACACTAATTAACACACCAGACTGCATTCAACTGTGACTTCTGTAGTGAATGGAATTTTAAGTACTGTGCAAATCTTAGTATATTAAATATTTTTCTTCTACTTAAAGCTTCCTCTATATATTGCAATATGAAGAGATTATTTGCAAGTCGCTGATCATTTCATCTGATAAATAAGATTCTAGGAAGATGTCCACAGCTGAATATGCAAATATTTACCTATTAGCTATTTAATTAGAGTCATACACAGCCAGTGAGTCTAGTATCAGAAATAAATTATTCAGCAGAGAGAATTATACATGCTCCAGGAATTTTGGCTGTTTATGTTGCAGAATTCAAACAAAATAACATTGTGCAAGAATCTGTTGAAGTGACAAGTTAAAATTGGCCATAAAAATAGCATAGATTATTTTGTAATATTAACAGTGATAATAAATATTATGTATGCATATCTTCCCTTTCCTATCCACACAATAACATTTTTTTTTGTGAATACTGTTAATTGTAGGGCAATCTGCCATTTCTGGATTCCAACCCTAGGAGAGGATGATGTATGGATCGGCCACCCACTGCCTAATGAGATGTCCACATCACACATCCCAGGAAGCAATGTTCCAGTAAGGGTGAAATATTGTGGTATTTAAGATATGGCAGAGTCCCCTGTGGCATGTCTGCATATGTATGGGATTTTGCTCATGTGCAGACACATTGACGGTTCTGCCAGGTCACAAATACCCGGCAGAGACCGGCATAACTGCACAGATGCGGAAATCCTGCACGTGTGCAAACATGCTAAAGTAATCTGTCAAGTCCTAAATACTTGGCAGATATGCCCCAGGTTTATGTGCCTGCAGCATGTCTGCACACATAAGAGATCCCACCATATGCCGCAGGCAACTCTGCCAAGTCTCAAAATACCTTGTAGAGATGTTGCATGCCTGCACTTGCACAGGATCTCACAATCAAGAAGTTACAACTGCCTCCCAGACAAAAGTGCTTGAAGATGGCAGTGTGGAAGCAGAGCTGCACAATGAGAACTTTGGCTAGAAGAAAGTGGGACCCAGAGAAGAGAAAAATGGATGGAGGATCTGCATGACTAAAGGAAGAAACAGGTCAGAAAAGAGTTAAAAATGTGAGCTCAGGGTGGAGGGGGTGTAGGTCTTAGGGCTCATGTACACGGGGTGTTTAGAAAACTCTTCTGACCAATGGAAACTGACTGCTAAAAAACGTAGGTTAAGAAACGTCAGTTTAGCCGCGTTTGCATACCATGTTTATTTGCGTTTACATTTAGAAGCATTTCTAAAAGATAACCTCAGGAGACCTTCCCAAATACCCAGAATGCACTGAAAAATAGTAAAAAATTAACTATTTCAGACATTTTGAGAGGAATTGAGAGATCAGAAGCAGAGAGATCAGTATGTGTTGAGATTGCCGGTCTTTTCTTTCTGGTTGTATTCACTATGGATCCCATCATGAGCATAATGCAGCACGTTCTACCACTTTTTCCTTCACGCGAAACCTAGAACTGACTGCGCTGGTGTACCGGGTCCATTTGAATACATGGAAAACGCTTTGCATGCATTTCTGATGATGATAAAAGGCTCTAGACAGCATCTGGACATGTAACAGTTAAAAAACACTTCTAAACATAAACGCTTATAAATGTGGTTAAAAACAGTTAAAAAGACACTTCAAAACGTAAACGCTTATAAGTGCGGTCAAAAAACAGTTAAAAAGACACTTCTAAACGTAAACGCTTATAAATGCGGTTAACCGTGTTTACACACGATTACAAGTGTTTGGCATTTGAAACGTCAGTAAAATCTACTCCTGAACGCAAGTTTGGTGCGTTCAAAAAAACAACTGTAAACTCAGCTGCCTGTAAACGTTTGTAAATGACTATGTGTACATGGACACAGGAAAACATTAGGGAGAGTTCAGGGGCTGCTGAAAAAAACACTCAACAGCTCCTGAATGTCAGTTTAGGAGCTGCAGTGTACATGAGTCTTTACTGGATTGGAGGCTGAAAGTCAGACGGGCATGGTGGAGCTGCAAAGGTGGTTCATGTGAAGGATGTATTTATTCTGGAAAGTTTAGAGGAAGAGGACGTTGCCCGAACCGCTAACCTTAGAATTGTGGCTCATTGTATGTTACGGATTGTGGGGAAATATTATTTAAGAAAAAAATATGCCACAGCAAAGTGGACGGTCAGGGGGTCTTTGGGGAGACAGTGAATATTTGAATTGTCACAAAAATGGGGAGGTCTATCTGGGTATTGGTGGTTCTCCCAGAAGTTAGGTCCCCTTGGGAAAAAATTTAGAACATCTGAGCTCGTAATGTCTTTCGAGGCTGGTTGGGGGCATGGCTGAGGACAATTCTAGGGGTGATTCCAAATATAAACTGTGCCTTTAACCGCCTCTCGCCCGCCATATAGTACAATGACAGGCGCAAGGCGGTTCTCTCGTTCTGGGAGGACATCATATGATGTCCTCCCATTCCAACCACATATGTGCGGCTCCGGGAGTGCGCAGCGCAGCGATCGGCGGTGCACTGTGTCCCTCGGACACAGCGGATCACCGATCAACAGAAAGAGCCGAATATGTCGGCTCGGTCATGTGATCAGCTATGTCCAATCACAGCTGATCACATGTAAACAGGGAAATGCCGGTTATCAGCATTTCTCTCCTCACGAGCTGTCACGCTGACAGCTCGTGAGGAGAGGAGAGACGGTAATCGGCATTTCTCGGAGAGGACATGTACACTGATCATCAGAGCACTGATGATCAGTGTGCCCTGATGATCTGTGTAGCCCCAGCAGTGCCACCTGTCAGTGTCCATCAGTGCCAGCTGTCGGTGCTCATCCATGCCACCTGCCAGTGCCCATCAGTGCCACATTTCAGTGCCACATCAATGCCACATATCAGTACCCATCTGAGCTGCCTTTCAGTGTCACCCATCAGTGCCAGTTAGTGCCACCTATCAATGCCAGTCAGTGCCACCTATCAGTGTTGTCAGTGCCACCAATCAGTGCCTATCAGTGCCACCTATCAGTGCCAGTCAGTGTCACATATCAGTGTTCATCAGTGCCCGTCAGTGCTGCCTATCAGTGCCTTCCTAACAGTGCCAGTCAGTGCCGCCTATCAGTGCCACATATGAGTGCCATATATGAGTGCTGCCTTTCAGTGCCCATCAGTGATGCCTGTGAATGTCCATCAGTGCCACCTATCAGTGTCCATCAGTGCAGCCTATCAGTGCCCATCACTACAGCCTCATTAGCGTACATCAGTGAAGGAGAAAAATCATTTATTTACAAAATTTTATAACAAAAACTAAGAAAATAAATTTTTTTTTCAAAATTTTCAGTTGTTTTTGGTTTAATAAAAAATTAAAAACCCAGAGGTGATTAAATACCACCAAAATAAAGCTCTGTCACAAAAAAATGATAAAAATTTCATATGGGTACAGTGTTGCATGACCGCGCAATTGTCATTCAAAATGTGACAGCGCCGAAAGCTGGAAATTGGCCTGGGCAGGAAGGGGGTATAAGTGCCCTGTAGGCTAGTGGTTAAGGACACACAAACCCCCCTTCTGGTTTCATTGTCGAAATTGTTTATTGTTTGTTCTGATGTTATGTATTTCATTTTGTAAATAAAATGGCAGCTATGGCTATTTAAACCCATGTCACGCAGTCCGTGTAATTGATGGTAGAAAGACCGAGATTGACAAAGACCACACTGGACTCCATGGTCTAGTAAATATATTTTTTAGCATAAGATACCTGAATTGTTCTGTTGGCTCCATGACTAGAGCACCAGAGATAGGTCATCCAAATCCCCCCCCCCCCTTACTATACTTAAATAAAAACCATGACACCAATTTTGGAGTAAATGGCCAACATGGCCTTTTATTAACAAACATTTTAACACCAACCATTCCTTATAACAGAAACATACAGAGTTGTTGTTGTTGGTCTTCAAAGGCACCCCACTAAAATGATCTGAAATGCACCTGCGGACAACCATATTACACAAAGGCCTCCAGCCGCAACCAACCAGCTCGGAGACAACCATACCGTCCGCAGTGCAGAACCACCACCTTCCAGTTAAACCTTGGTTAACTGGAATGTCCCCGGGCACACCATACCACCGATGGTTCCCACACCATTATCTGTACCTCCAAGATAAGAACCGCCTCCAAGACCAACAATTGCCCAAAACCGAAATAACCCCCTTTTCCCCCGAGAGGAACACAATACTCCCTATAATAGGGAGGGCGGGAGGGTATCTCACTCACCAACGTCCAGCTCCGAATGATGCCCCCCCCGGGACACCCCACCCTAAGGTGCGGCAGAGCCCACCCACGCTCTCCCTCCACCAACCAGCGCCCCCAGCTATACTTTTCCACACCCCCTGGCACATCATTAACCCTTTCTATTCTCCTTCCCACTCTAGGTCTAGTCATGCCTGCCCTGCGCTAATTTTCCTTTCCTTTTTTCGCTACGGGCATTACTATCTAAGCATTGATAATGTGATCTCTGTAACTTACAGTTGTGATTAGAGATGAGCAAATCGAACTCGGCGAAGTGGAATTCGTTTAGAATATTAGGAAAATTTTGATTCGCGACGAATCCGAAAATTAGCAGACTTCGGATGCGCGAATCGAAATTTTTCCTAAAATGGCGGCGACATGTGCGGCGACGGAGCGGGGATGTCTGGGAAGGCGCGCAGACAAGGCGCGCTGACCCATAATGCATTCATTCATGACATGTGATCGCATTAGCCAATCAGCAGCCAGCCAGCCAGCACTGTGTAATGGTCGAGCTATAAATGGCGGCCATTTTAGAATTCTCCATTTGCCTCCAGTCATTCAAGAGAGGCAGACCTGGCTGTATTGAGGGAGAGAGTTAGGGACACAGAAACGTTACTTAGGGCCAGAGAAACGTTACTTAGGGCCAGAGAAACGTTACTAAGGGCCACAGAAACGTTACTTAGGGACACAGAAACGTTACTTAGGGCCACAGAAACGTTACTTAGGGCCACAGAAACGTTACTTAGGACCACAGAATCGTTACTTAGGGCCACAGAAACGTTACTTAGGGCCACAGAAACGTTACTTAAGGACACAGAATTGTTACTGAGGGACAGACACAGAATTGTTACTCAGGGACAGACACAGAATTGTTACTGAGGGACACAGAATTGTTACTGAGGGACACAGAATTGTTACTCAGGGACAGACACAGAATTGTTACTCAGGGACAGACACAGAATTGTTACTCAGGGACAGACACTGAATTGTTACTGAGGGAAACAGAATTGTTACTCAGGGACAGACACAGAATTGTTACTCAGGGACAGACACAGAATTGTTACTGAGGGACACAGAATTGTTACTGAGGGACACAGAATTGTTACTGAGGGACACAGAATTGTTACTGAGGGACACAGAATTGTTACTCAGGGACAGACACAGAATTGTTACTGAGGGACACAGAATTGTTTCTGAGGGACACAGAATTGTTACTCAGGGACACAGAATTGTTACTCAAGGACAGACACAGAATTGTTACTGAGGGACACAGAATTGTTACTGAGGGACACAGAATTGTTACTCAGGGACACAGATCTGTTACTCAGGGACACAGAAATGTTACTCAGGGACAGACACAGAATTGTTACTGAGGGACACAGAAATGTTACTCAGGGACACAGAATTGTTACTGAGGGACACAGAATTGTTACTCAGGGACAGACACAGAATTGTTACTCAGGGACACAGAATTGTTACTGAGGGACACAGAATTGTTACTGAGGGACACAGAATTGTTATTGAGGGACAGACACAGAATTGTTACTGAGGGACACAGAATTGTTACTGAGGGACACAGAATTGTTACTGAGGGACAGACACAGAATTGTTACTGAGGGACAGACACAGAATTGTTACTGAGGGACACAGAATTGTTACTGAGGGACACAGAATTGTTACTGAGGGACACAGAATTGTTACTCAGGGACAGACACAGAATTGTTACTCAGGGACAGACACAGAATTGGTACTGAGGGACACAGAATTGTTACTGAGGGACACAGAATTGTTACTCAGGGACAGACACAGAATTGTTACTCAGGGACAAACACAGAATTGTTACTGAGGGACACAGAATTGTTACTCAGGGACACAGAATTGTTACTCAGGGACACAGAATTGTTACTGAGGGACACAGAATTGTTACTGAGGGACACAGAATTGTAACTCAGGGACACAGAATTGTTACTCAGGGACAGACACAGAATTGTTACTCAGGGACAGACACAGAATTGGTACTGAGGGACACAGAATTGTTACTGAGGGACACAGAATTGTTACTCAGGGACAGACACAGAATTGTTACTCAGGGACAAACACAGAATTGTTACTGAGGGACACAGAATTGTTACTCAGGGACACAGAATTGTTACTCAGGGACACAGAATTGTTACTGAGGGACACAGAATTGTTACTGAGGGACACAGAATTGTTACTCAGGGACACAGAATTGTTACTCAGGGACAGACACAGAATTGTTACTGAGGGACACAGAATTGTTACTGAGGGACACAGAATTGTTACTCAGGGACAGACACAGAATTGTTTCTGAGGGACAGAGAATTGTTACTCAGGGACACAGAATTGTTACTCAGGGACAGACACAGAATTGTTACTGAGGGACACAGAATTGTTACTCAGGGACACAGAATTGTTACTCAGGGACACAGAATTGTTACTCAGGGACAGACACAGAATTGTTACTGAGGGACACAGAATTGTTACTGAGGGACACAGAATTGTTACTGAGGGACACAGAATTGTTACTCAGGGACACAGAATTGTTACTGAGGGACACAGAATTGTTACTCAGGGACAGACACAGAATTGTTACTCAGGGACACAGAATTGTTACTGAGGGACACAGAATTGTTACTGAGGGATACAGAATTGTTACTGAGGGACAGACACAGAATTGTTACTGAGGGAAACAGAATTGTTACTGAGGGACACAGAATTGTTACTGAGGGACAGACACAGAATTGTTACTCAGGGACAGACACAGAATTGTTACTGAGGGACACAGAATTGTTACTGAGGGACACAGAATTGTTACTGAGGGACACAGAATTGTTACTCAGGGACAGACACAGAATTGTTACTGAGGGACACAGAATTGTTACTGAGGGACACAGAATTGTTACTCAGGGACAGACACAGAATTGTTACTGAGGGACACAGAATTGTTACTGAGGGACACAGAATTGTTACTCAGGGACACAGAATTGTTACTCAGGGACAGACACAGAATTGTTACTCAGGGACACAGAATTGTTACTCAGGGACACATAATCGTTGAATTAAAGAGTATGTCAGACAACATGCAGAGGAGTGGCAGAGGAGGCAATGTTTTAGGAGCGAGCAGACGTGGCAGCAGAGGAAGGGGTCGAGGCAGCACTAGTCGCAGCCAGAGGCCATTGCTCCCGGTGTCATCCAGCGGTCGTGTCTCCACCGACAACCCTGCCGTCATCGATTGGTTGGCTCAGTCATCTTCCTCTTCCCAGGTCACCTCTGACACCTACAGCCAATGGTCGGTGGGTACGTCAGACATAACCGTTAGTTGGCATGGCCCGGGAGCAAGCCCACTGAAATCACGTGTCCTCTACCTGCCCCTGTCCTTTGGTGTTCCCTCACCAAGCGAAGTATCGCATGCTGTGGGCTCAGCCCCACTGTACAGTGAGGAAGAGCTAACAGAGGGCGGTCAGGAACGGGGGGAGACATCCGCCTCTTCAGCAGCCAGGCGAAGAAGTAGTGGCGAGGAGAGTGGCTCGGTAGCCGGTCTAGAGACAGCTCTGTCTCCTGACCCACACGCAGCCGAGGGGGCTAGTAGTGAGGCGGAGACCCTAATTGATGATGATGAGGCTGATCGCACTTGGCAGCCTCGTCGTCATCAGGCTATTGCTTCCGCATCATCAGGAGAAGAGGGTGGCAGCTTGGCAGCGAGCAAAACAGTCGGTGGGTTGCCCAGGAGGCAGCAGGGTCGCAGCAGTGTCAGTGGAGGCAAACGGCCACGGAGTAGAGCACCAGCTCCACTGCAGCCTACCACCACGGCCAGTAGTGGTGCCGGTGTGCACGGAGGAAGTAGCAGTCAGCCAGTGAGGAGTATCGGGGGCAAAGTTTCCTACTCGGCGGTTTGGCAATTTTTCGTCAAGCCGCCCGAGGAAGTAAACGTAGCCGTATGTCGACTATGTGGCCAGAAAGTCAAGCGTGGCCAGGGGGCCCATGTTGGGACTACAGCGTTGCGGCAGCATATGCAGCGTCGCCATTTGGTGGCCTGGGAAAACCGTGATAAAGATACGGCGGTTCTGCCTGCCCCAGCCCCCGCTCCATCACCCGCTAAGTTACTTGCTCCGTCACCTGACGTCAATCGCCCTCTATCAGCCAGTCAAGGCTCCAACACCTCTGCTGAGGGGAGTTGTCGCTCGTTGGCATCTTCCGCTCGTTCAGATGCTCCTTCTCCTGCTACTCCTCTTCACGGATTCCGTCAGCAGTCTTTCTTGGAATCCGTTTCCAAGAGACAACAGTTTGCGAGCATGCACCCGACGGTGCAAAAGCTGAATGTCCTCCTGTCCAAGTTGCTGGTGCTGCAGTCCCTCCCTTTCCAAGTGGTGGACTCAGCACCTTTCCGAGAAATGATGGCTTGTGCCGCGCCGCGGTGGAGAGTGCCAATCCGTCATTTCTTCGCCAAAAAGGCAGTGCCAGCCCTGCATTCACATGTAGAAGAGATGGTGGGCCAGTCTTTGAGCATGTCGGTCTCTGCCAAAGTGCACGGCAGTGCCGACGTGTGGAGCTGTAACTACGGTCAGGGACAGTACATGTCATTTACGGCCCACTGGGTGAACGTGGTGCCGGCACAGCCGCACCAGCAACTTGGACAGGTCACGCCGCTTTTGCCTCCACGTTTGCACGTCCTTGGTCCACAAAAAAGGTCCGCCTCTACCACCTCTTCTTCCGCCGTGTCCTCAGCCGCCACCCCCGTGCCAAGTCCCATTACCCGACCGGCATATCACATGTGCAGGACGCAACGATGTCACGCTGTGCTGCACCTGGTATGCCTTGGCGAACGTAGTCACACAGGGGAGGAACTTCTGAGTGTAATGAACAGAGAAATCGACAGATGGCTATCTCCGCGCAAACTGAAAATCGGAACCATGTTGACCGACAACGGAAAGAACATGGTGTCTGCTCTGCGTCAAGGAAGGTTGTGCCATGCGCCATGCATGGCTCACGTGTTCAATCTGGTTGTCAAGCGGTTCCTAAAATCCACCATCCCACTGCAAGACATCCTTAAAATGTCACGTAAACTTTGCATGCATTTCAGCCATTCCTACACCGCAAAGCACACCCTCCTTGAGCTGCAGCGGCAGAACGGAATTCCACAGCATCGCCTGATCTGCGACGTTGCAACAAGGTGGAATTCAACCCTACACATGTTAGACCGCCTTTATGAGCAGCGAAAGGCCATCACCGATTTCCTGATGTTACAAGCGGATAAAGGTACTCCCCTGTGTAACTTCGATGTCAGCCATTGGCAGCTCATGCGTGACACCTGCCGCTTGCTCAGGCCTTTTGAGGAGGCCACGCTATTCGTGAGTCGGCAGGACTATGGGATGAACGACGTCATTCCTCTGTTGCACGTCCTGGAACAAATGCTGTTAACAATGGCTGGTCAGGCTGCGGTAGACGTGGCGCACAGATCTCAACGCCACATGACCCCTGTGGGGGCAGGACAGGAAGAAGAGGAGGAGGTAGAGGAGGACATTTGTGCTCAGGAATTATTGAGTGAAATGGGTGGTTTTTCCACTCAGCGGACAGGAGTGGAGGAGCAGGAGCATCTGGTAGAGGAGGAGGAGGAGGAGACAGAGGACCCAGACGCACCGTGGCAGTATGCTGTGGAGATGGAGGCAGGGAGTCCCTCGCATTCCTTGGCACAAATGGCCCATAGCATGCTCAGTTGCTTGCGTAGCGACAGCCGAATAATAACCATCAGACAGAGGGATGACTTTTGGCTGTCCACCTTGTTGGACCCTCGCTACCATTCAAAAATGGTGGCCTTTTTCACACCTGCTGAGAGGGAGGCCAAAATAACGTACTATAAAAACCACCTATGTAGTCAGTTGGTCTCTGCCTTTCTGCGCCAACGTCCATCCTCAGACACTGTGGGCCCTGTGCGCTCGCGTTCCGCTGCCATGGCAGCAGGGGAGGGGAGGGGTGGGGTGGTAGGAGCAGTGGCAGCTCCACCAGCAGCGGCTGCCTCAGTCTGCAGTCGATGATGAGTAGCTTTCTTCACCAGCGCAGTGAGGAAACTACTAACCAGCCGCAGCAGCATCAGGTGGACCTGGAGCAGGACCTCAAACAACAGGCTTGGGCCTACTTGGACAGCACCCTGCCAACCGAGGTAGACAATCCCCTTGACTACTGGGCAACGAAACTTGACCTTTGGCCCCAACTAGCTGAATTTGCCCTTGAAAGGCTGTCATGCCCGGCCAGTAGCGTGGCATCGGAGCGCGTGTTTAGTGCGGCAGGAGGTATTGGAACTCCGCGGAGGACACGACTGTCCACCCAAAGTGTGGAGAGACTCACGTTTGTGAAAATGAATCAGGCGTGGATTAGTCTGGATTTCAAACCACCAGTTCCTGACACAACTGACTAAATCCGCCATGAATCATGCCTCAAACATGTGCCACTTTCAGGTCTCCTCACACTGCTGGTGGGTTCCATTTTTTGTCATAGGGTGCTGGCAGATTACGGGCCTCTCATTGCTGCTGCCAGGCCCGTAATCTGCCATGGGCCCCTGTACCGCCTCCTCATGCTGCTGCCAGGTCCAGAGTCTCTTATGGGTCCCTGTACGGCCTCCCATTGCTGCTGTCTCCATCGCCACACTCTGCCATGTGCCACTTTCAGGTCTCCTCACACTGCTGGTGGGTTCCATTTTTTGTCATAGGGTGCTGGCAGATTACGGGCCTCTCATTGCTGCTGCCAGGCCCCTAATCTGCCATGGGCCCCTGTACCGCCTCCTCATGCTGCTGCCAGGTCCAGAGTCTCTCATGGGTCCCTGTACGGCCTCCCATTGCTGCTGTCTCCATCGCCACACTCTGCCATGTGCCACTTTCAGGTCTCCTCACACTGCTGGTGGGTTCCATTTTTTGTCATAGGGTGCTGGCAGATTACGGGCCGCTCATTGCTGCTGCCAGGCCCGTAATCTGCCATGGGCCCCTGTACCGCCTCCTCATGCTGCTGCCAGGTCCAGAGTCTCTCATGGGTCCCTGTATGGCCTCCCATTGCTGCTGTCTCCATCGCCACACTCTGCCATGTGCCACTTTCAGGTCTCCTCACACTGCTGGTGGGTTCCATTTTTTGTCATAGGGTGCTGGCAGATTACGGGCCTCCCATTGCTGCTGCCAGGCCCGTAATCTGCCATGGGCCCCCGTACCGCCTCCTCATGCTGCTGCCAGGTCCAGAGTCTCTCATGGGTCCCTGTACGGCCTCCCATTGCTGCTGTCTCCATCGCCACACTCTGCCATGTGCCACTTTCAGGTCTCCTCACACTGCTGGTGGGTTCCATTTTTTGACATAGGGTGCTGGCAGATTACGGGCCTCCCATTGCTTCTGCCAGACCCGTAATCTGCCATGGGCCCCCGTACCGCCTCCTCATGCTGCTGCCAGGTCCAGAGTCTCTCATGGGTCCCTGTACGGCCTCCCATTGCTGCTGTCTCCATCGCCACACTCTGCCATGTGCCACTTTCAGGTCTCCTCACACTGCTGGTGGGTTCCATTTTTTGTCATAGGGTGCTGGCAGATTACGGGCCTCTCATTGCTGCTGCCAGGCCTGTAATCTGCCATGGGCCCCTGTACCGCCTCCTCATGCTGCTGCCAGGTCCAGAGTCTCTCATGGGTCCCTGTACGGCCTCCCATTGCTGCTGTCTCCATCGCCACACTCTGCCATGTGCCACTTTCAGGTCTCCTCACACTGCTGGTGGGTTCCATTTTTTGTCATAGGGTGCTGGCAGATTACGGGCCTCCCATTGCTGCTGCCAGGCCCGTAATCTGCCATGGGCCCCCGTACCGCCACCTCATGCTGCTGCCAGGTCCAGAGTCTCTCATGGGTCCCTGTACGGCCTCCCATTGCTGCTGTCTCCATCGCCACACTCTGCCATGTGCCACTTTCAGGTCTCCTCACACTGCTGGTGTGTTACATTTTTTGTCATAGGGTGCTGGCAGATTACGGGCCTCCCATTGCTGCTGCCAGGCCCGTAATCTGCCATGGGCCCCTGTACCGCCTCCTCATGCTGCTGCCAGGTCCAGAGTCTCTCATGGGTCCCTGTACGGCCTCCCATTGCTGCTGTCTCCATCGCCACACTCTGCCATGTGCCACTTTCAGGTCTCCTCACACTGCTGGTGTGTTACATTTTTTGTCATAGGGTGCTGGCAGATTACGGGCCTCCCATTGCTGCTGCCAGGCCCGTAATCTGCCATGGGCCCCTGTACCGCCTCCTCATGCTGCTGCCAGGTCCACAGTGTCTCATGGGTCCCTGTACGGCCTCCAATTGCTGCTGTCTCCATCGCCACACTCTGCCATGTGCCACTTTCAGGTCTCCTCACACTGCTGGTGGGTTCCATTTTTTGTCATAGGGTGCTGGCAGATTACGGGCCTCTCATTGCTGCTGCCAGGTCTGTAATCTGCCATGGGCCCCTGTACCGCCTCCTCATGCTGCTGCCAGGTCCAGAGTCTCTCATGGGTCCCTGTACGGCCTCCCATTGCTGCTGTCTCCATCGCCACACTCTGCCATGTGCCACTTTCAGGTCTCCTCACACTGCTGGTGGGTTCCATTTTTTGTCATAGGGTGCTGGCAGATTACGGGCCTCCCATTGCTGCTGCCAGGCCCGTAATCTGCCATGGGCCCCCGTACCGCCTCCTCATGCTGCTGCAGGTCCAGAGTCTCTCATGGGTCCCTGTACGGCCTCCCATTGCTGCTGTCTCCATCGCCACACTCTGCCATGTGCCACTTTCAGGTCTCCTCACACTGCTGGTGGGTTCCATTTTTTGTCATAGGGTGCTGGCAGATTACGGGCCTCCCATTGCTGCTGCCAGGCCCGTAATCTGCCATGGGCCCCCGTACCGCCTCCTCATGCTGCTGCCAGGTCCAGAGTCTCTCATGGGTCCCTGTACGGCCTCCCATTGCTGCTGTCTCCATCGCCACACTCTGCCATGTGCCACTTTCAGGTCTCCTCACACTGCTGGTGGGTTCCATTTTTTGTCATAGGGTGCTGGCAGATTACGGGCCTCTCATTGCTGCTGCCAGGCCTGTAATCTGCCATGGGCCCCTGTACCGCCTCCTCATGCTGCTGCCAGGTCCAGAGTCTCTCATGGGTCCCTGTACGGCCTCCCATTGCTGCTGTCTCCATCGCCACACTCTGCCATGTGCCACTTTCAGGTCTCCTCACACTGCTGGTGGGTTCCATTTTTTGTCATAGGGTGCTGGCAGATTACGGGCCTCCCATTGCTGCTGCCAGGCCCGTAATCTGCCATGGGCCCCCGTACCGCCTCCTCATGCTGCTGCCAGGTCCAGAGTCTCTCATGGGTCCCTGTACGGCCTCCCATTGCTGCTGTCTCCATCGCCACACTCTGCCATGTGCCACTTTCAGGTCTCCTAACACTGCTGGTGGGTTCCATTTTTTGTCATAGGGTGCTGGCAGATTACGGGCCTCCCATTGCTGCTGCCAGGCCCGTAATCTGCCATGGGCCCCCGTACCGCCTCCTCATGCTGCTGCCAGGTCCAGAGTCTCTCATGGGTCCCTGTACGGCCTCCCATTGCTGCTGTCTCAATCGCCACACTCTGCCATGTGCCACTTTCAGGTCTCCTCACACTGCTGGTGTGTTACATTTTTTGTCATAGGGTGCTGGCAGATTACGGGCCTCCCATTGCTGCTGCCAGGCCCGTAATCTGCCATGGGCCCCTGTACCGCCTCCTCATGCTGCTGCCAGGTCCACAGTGTCTCATGGGTCCCTGTACGGCCTCCAATTGCTGCTGTCTCCATCGCCACACTCTGCCATGTGCCACTTTCAGGTCTCCTCACACTGCTGGTGGGTTCCATTTTTTGTCATAGGGTGCTGGCAGATTACGGGCCTCTCATTGCTGCTGCCAGGCCCGTAATCTGCCATAGGCCCCTGTACCGCCTCCTCATGCTGCTGCCAGGTCCAGAGTCTCTCATGGGTCCCTGTACGGCCTCCCATTGCTGCTGTCTCCATCGCCACACTCTGCCATGTGCCACTTTCAGGTCTCCTCACACTGCTGGTGTGTTCCATTTTTTGTCATAGGGTGCTGGCAGATTACGGGCCTCTCATTGCTGCTGCCAGGCCCGTAATCTGCCATGGGCCCCTGTACCGCCTCCTCATGCTGCTACCAGGTCCACAGTGTCACATGGGTCCCTGTACGGCCTCCCATTGCTGCTGTCTCCATCGCCACAATCTGCCATGTGCCACTTTCAGGTCTCCTCACACTGCTGGTGGGTTCCATTTTTTGTCATAGGGTGCTGGCAGATTACGGGCCTCCCATTGCTGCTGCCAGGCCCGAAATCTGCCATGGGCCCCCGTACCGCCTCCTCATGCTACTGCCAGGTCCAGAGTCTCTCATGGGTCCCTGTACGGCCTCCCATTGCTGCTGTCTCCATCGCCACACTCTGCCATGTGCCACTTTCAGGTCTCCTCACACTGCTGGTGGGTTCCATTTTTTGTCATAGGGTGCTGGCAGATTACGGGCCTCCCATTGCTGCTGCCAGGCCCGTAATCTGCCATGGGCCCCCGTACCGCCTCCTCATGCTGCTGCCAGGTCCAGAGTCTCTCATGGGTCCCTGTACGGCCTCCCATTGCTGCTGTCTCCATCGCCACACTCTGACATGTGCCACTTTCAGGTCTCCTCACACTGCTGGTGTGTTACATTTTTTGTCATAGGGTGCTGGCAGATTACGGGCCTCCCATTGCTGCTGCCAGGCCCGTAATCTGCCATGGGCCCCTGTACCGCCTTCTCATGCTGCTGCCAGGTCCACAGTGTCTCATGGGTCCCTGTACGGCCTCCAATTGCTGCTGTCTCCATCGCCACACTCTGCCATGTGCCACTTTCAGGTCTCCTCACACTGCTGGTGGGTTCCATTTTTTGTCATAGGGTGCTGGCAGATTACGGGCCTCTCATTGCTGCTGCCAGGCCTGTAATCTGCCATGGGCCCCTGTACCGCCTCCTCATGCTGCTGCCAGGTCCAGAGTCTCTCATGGGTCCCTGTACGGCCTCCCATTGCTGCTGTCTCCATCGCCACACTCTGCCATGTGCCACTTTCAGGTCTCCTCACACTGCTGGTGGGTTCCATTTTTTGTCATAGGGTGCTGGCAGATTACGGGCCTCCCATTGCTGCTGCCAGGCCCGTAATCTGCCATGGGCCCCCGTACCGCCTCCTCATGCTGCTGCCAGGTCCAGAGTCTCTCATGGGTCCCTGTACGGCCTCCCATTGCTGCTGTCTCCATCGCCACACTCTGCCATGTGCCACTTTCAGGTCTCCTCACAATGCTGGTGGGTTCCATTTTTTGTCATAGGGTGCTGGCAGATTACGGGCCTCCCATTGCTGCTGCCAGGCCCGTAATCTGACATGGGCCCCCGTACCGCCTCCTCATGCTGCTGCAGGTCCAGAGTCTCTCATGGGTCCCTGTACGGCCTCCCATTGCTGCTGTCTCCATCGCCACACTCTGCCATGTGCCACTTTCAGGTCTCCTCACACTGCTGGTGGGTTCCATTTTTTGTCATAGGGTACTGGCAGATTACGGGCCTCTCATTGCTGCTGCCAGGCCTGTAATCTGCCATGGGCCCCTGTACTGCCTCCTCATGCTGCTGCCAGGTCCAGAGTCTCTCATGGGTCCCTGTACGGCCTCCCATTGCTGCTGTCTCCATCGCCACACTCTGCCATGTGCCACTTTCAGGTCTCCTCACACTGCTGGTGGGTTCCATTTTTTGTCATAGGGTGCTGGCAGATTACGGGCCTCCCATTGCTGCTGCCAGGCCCGTAATCTGCCATGGGCCCCCGTACCGCCTCCTCATGCTGCTGCCAGGTCCAGAGTCTCTCATGGGTCCCTGTACGGCCTCCCATTGCTGCTGTCTCCATCGCCACACTCTGCCATGTGCCACTTTCAGGTCTCCTCACACTGCTGGTGGGTTCCATTTTTTGTCATAGGGTGCTGGCAGATTACAGGCCTCCCATTGCTGCTGCCAGGCCCGTAATCTGCCATGGGCCCCCGTACCGCCTCCTCATGCTGCTGCCAGGTCCAGAGTCTCTCATGGGTCCCTGTACGGCCTCCCATTGCTGCTGTCTCCATCGCCACACTCTGCCATGTGCCACTTTCAGGTCTCCTCACACTGCTGGTGGGTTCCATTTTTTGTCATAGGGTGCTGGCAGATTACGGGCCTCCCATTGCTGCTGCCAGGCCCGTAATCTGCCATGGGCCCCTGTACCGCCTCCTCATGCTGCTGCCAGGTCCACAGTGTCTCATGGGTCCCTGTACAGCCTCCAATTGCTGCTGTCTCCATCGCCACACTCTGCCATGTGCCACTTTCAGGTCTCCTCACACTGCTGGTGGGTTCCATTTTTTGTCATAGGGTGCTGGCAGATTACGGGCCTCTCATTGCTGCTGCCAGGCCCGTAATCTGCCATGGGCCCCTGTACCGCCTCCTCATGCTGCTGCCAGGTCCAGAGTCTCTCATGGGTCCCTGTACGGCCTCCCATTGCTGCTGTCTCCATCGCCACACTCTGCCATGTGCCACTTTCAGGTCTCCTCACACTGCTGGTGGGTTCCATTTTTTGTCATAGGGTGCTGGCAGATTACGGGCCTCTCATTGCTGCTGCTAGGCCCGTAATCTGCCATGGGCCCCTGTACCGCCTCCTCATGCTGCTACCAGGTCCACAGTGTCACATGGGTCCCTGTACGGCCTCCCATTGCTGCTGTCTCCATCGCCACACTCTGCCATGTGCCACTTTCAGGTCTCCTCACACTGCTGGTGGGTTCCATTTTTTGTCATAGGGTGCTGGCAGATTACGGGCCTCTCATTGCTGCTGCCAGGCCCGTAATCTGCCATGGGCCCCCGTACCGCCTCCTCATGCTGCTGCCAGGTCCAGAGTCTCTCATGGGTCCCTGTACGGCCTCCCATTGCTGCTGTCTCCATCGCCACACTCTGCCATGTGCCACTTTCAGGTCTCCTCACACTGCTGGTGGGTTCCATTTTTTGTCATAGGGTGCTGGCAGATTACGGGCCTCTCATTGCTGCTGCCAGGCCTGTAATCTGCCATGGGCCCCTGTACTGCCTCCTCATGCTGCTGCCAGGTCCAGAGTCTCTCATGGGTCCCTGTACGGCCTCCCATTGCTGCTGTCTCCATCGCCACACTCTGCCATGTGCCACTTTCAGGTCTCCTCACACTGCTGGTGGGTTCCATTTTTTGTCATAGGGTGCTGGCAGATTACGGGCCTCCCATTGCTGCTGCCAGGCCCGTAATCTGCCATGGGCCCCCGTACCGCCTCCTCATGCTGCTGCCAGGTCCAGAGTCTCTCATGGGTCCCTGTACGGCCTCCCATTGCTGCTGTCTCCATCGCCACACTCTGCCATGTGCCACTTTCAGGTCTCCTCACACTGCTGGTGGGTTCCATTTTTTGTCATAGGGTGCTGGCAGATTACAGGCCTCCCATTGCTGCTGCCAGGCCCGTAATCTGCCATGGGCCCCCGTACCGCCTCCTCATGCTGCTGCCAGGTCCAGAGTCTCTCATGGGTCCCTGTACGGCCTCCCATTGCTGCTGTCTCCATCGCCACACTCTGCCATGTGCCACTTTCAGGTCTCCTCACACTGCTGGTGGGTTCCATTTTTTGTCATAGGGTGCTGGCAGATTACGGGCCTCCCATTGCTGCTGCCAGGCCCGTAATCTGCCATGGGCCCCTGTACCGCCTCCTCATGCTGCTGCCAGGTCCACAGTGTCTCATGGGTCCCTGTACAGCCTCCAATTGCTGCTGTCTCCATCGCCACACTCTGCCATGTGCCACTTTCAGGTCTCCTCACACTGCTGGTGGGTTCCATTTTTTGTCATAGGGTGCTGGCAGATTACGGGCCTCCCATTGCTGCTGCCAGGCCCGTAATCTGCCATGGGCCCCTGTACCGCCTCCTCATGCTGCTGCCAGGTCCACAGTGTCTCATGGGTCCCTGTACGGCCTCCAATTGCTGCTGTCTCCATCGCCACACTCTGCCATGTGCCACTTTCAGGTCTCCTCACACTGCTGGTGGGTTCCATTTTTTGTCATAGGGTGCTGGCAGATTACGGGCCTCTCATTGCTGCTGCCAGGCCCGTAATCTGCCATAGGCCCCTGTACCGCCTCCTCATGCTGCTGCCAGGTCCAGAGTCTCTCATGGGTCCCTGTACGGCCTCCCATTGCTGCTGTCTCCATCGCCACACTCTGCCATGTGCCACTTTCAGGTCTCCTCACACTGCTGGTGGGTTCCATTTTTTGTCATAGGGTGCTGGCAGATTACGGGCCTCCCATTGCTGCTGCCAGGCCTGTAATCTGCCATGGGCCCCCGTACCGCCTCCTCATGCTGCTGCCAGGTCCAGAGTCTCTCATGGGTCCCTGTACGGCCTCCCATTGCTGCTGTCTCCATCGCCACACTCTGCCATGTGCCACTTTCAGGTCTCCTCACACTGCTGGTGTGTTCCATTTTTTGTCATAGGGTGCTGGCAGATTACGGGCCTCTCATTGCTGCTGCCAGGCCCGTAATCTGCCATGGGCCCCTGTACCGCCTCCTCATGCTGCTACCAGGTCCACAGTGTCACATGGGTCCCTGTACGGCCTCCCATTGCTGCTGTCTCCATCGCCACAATCTGCCATGTGCCACTTTCAGGTCTCCTCACACTGCTGGTGGGTTCCATTTTTTGTCATAGGGTGCTGGCAGATTACGGGCCTCCCATTGCTGCTGCCAGGCCCGAAATCTGCCATGGGCCCCCGTACCGCCTCCTCATGCTGCTGCCAGGTCCAGAGTCTCTCATGGGTCCCTGTACGGCCTCCCATTGCTGCTGTCTCCATCGCCACACTCTGCCATGTGCCACTTTCAGGTCTCCTCACACTGCTGGTGGGTTCCATTTTTTGTCATAGGGTGCTGGCAGATTACGGGCCTCCCATTGCTGCTGCCAGGCCCGTAATCTGCCATGGGCCCCCGTACCGCCTCCTCATGCTGCTGCCAGGTCCAGAGTCTCTCATGGGTCCCTGTACGGCCTCCCATTGCTGCTGTCTCCATCGCCACACTCTGCCATGTGCCACTTTCAGGTCTCCTCACACTGCTGGTGTGTTACATTTTTTGTCATAGGGTGCTGGCAGATTACGGGCCTCCCATTGCTGCTGCCAGGCCCGTAATCTGCCATGGGCCCCTGTACCGCCTCCTCATGCTGCTGCCAGGTCCACAGTGTCTCATGGGTCCCTGTACGGCCTCCAATTGCTGCTGTCTCCATCGCCACACTCTGCCATGTGCCACTTTCAGGTCTCCTCACACTGCTGGTGGGTTCCATTTTTTGTCATAGGGTGCTGGCAGATTACGGGCCTCTCATTGCTGCTGCCAGGCCTGTAATCTGCCATGGGCCCCTGTACCGCCTCCTCATGCTGCTGCCAGGTCCAGAGTCTCTCATGGGTCCCTGTACGGTCTCCCATTGCTGCTGTCTCCATCGCCACACTCTGCCATGTGCCACTTTCAGGTCTCCTCACACTGCTGGTGGGTTCCATTTTTTGTCATAGGGTGCTGGCAGATTACGGGCCTCCCATTGCTGCTGCCAGGCCCGTAATCTGCCATGGGCCCCCGTACCGCCTCCTCATGCTGCTGCCAGGTCCAGAGTCTCTCATGGGTCCCTGTACGGCCTCCCATTGCTGCTGTCTCCATCGCCACACTCTGCCATGTGCCACTTTCAGGTCTCCTCACAATGCTGGTGGGTTCCATTTTTTGTCATAGGGTGCTGGCAGATTACGGGCCTCCCATTGCTGCTGCCAGGCCCGTAATCTGCCATGGGCCCCCGTACCGCCTCCTCATGCTGCTGCCAGGTCCAGAGTCTCTCATGGGTCCCTGTACGGCCTCCCATTGCTGCTGTCTCCATCGCCACACTCTGCCATGTGCCACTTTCAGGTCTCCTCACACTGCTGGTGGGTTCCATTTTTTGTCATAGGGTGCTGGCAGATTACGGGCCTCTCATTGCTGCTGCCAGGCCTGTAATCTGCCATGGGCCCCTGTACTGCCTCCTCATGCTGCTGCCAGGTCCAGAGTCTCTCATGGGTCCCTGTACGGCCTCCCATTGCTGCTGTCTCCATCGCCACACTCTGCCATGTGCCACTTTCAGGTCTCCTCACACTGCTGGTGGGTTCCATTTTTTGTCATAGGGTGCTGGCAGATTACGGGCCTCCCATTGCTGCTGCCAGGCCCGTAATCTGCCATGGGCCCCCGTACCGCCTCCTCATGCTGCTGCCAGGTCCAGAGTCTCTCATGGGTCCCTGTACGGCCTCCCATTGCTGCTGTCTCCATCGCCACACTCTGCCATGTGCCACTTTCAGGTCTCCTCACACTGCTGGTGGGTTCCATTTTTTGTCATAGGGTGCTGGCAGATTACGGGCCTCCCATTGCTGCTGCCAGGCCCGTAATCTGCCATGGGCCCCTGTACCGCCTCCTCATGCTGCTGCCAGGTCCACAGTGTCTCATGGGTCCCTGTACAGCCTCCAATTGCTGCTGTCTCCATCGCCACACTCTGCCATGTGCCACTTTCAGGTCTCCTCACACTGCTGGTGGGTTCCATTTTTTGTCATAGGGTGCTGGCAGATTACGGGCCTCCCATAGCTGCTGCCAGGCCCCTAATCTGCCATGGGCCCCTATACCGCCTCCTCATGCTGCTGCCAGGTCCAGAGTCTCTCATGGGTCCCTGTACGGCCTCCCATTGCTGCTGTCTCCATCGCCACACTCTGCCATGTGCCACTTTCAGGTCTCCTCACACTGCTGGTGGGTTCCATTTTTTGTCATAGGGTGCTGGCAGATTACGGGCCTCCCATTGCTGCTGCCAGGCCTGTAATCTGCCATGGGCCCCCGTACCGCCTCCTCATGCTGCTGCCAGGTCCAGAGTCTCTCATGGGTCCCTGTACGGCCTCCCATTGCTGCTGTCTCCATCGCCACACTCTGCCATGTGCCACTTTCAGGTCTCCTCACACTGCTGGTGTGTTCCATTTTTTGTCATAGGGTGCTGGCAGATTACGGGCCTCTCATTGCTGCTGCTAGGCCCGTAATCTGCCATGGGCCCCTGTACCGCCTCCTCATGCTGCTACCAGGTCCACAGTGTCACATGGGTCCCTGTACGGCCTCCCATTGCTGCTGTCTCCATCGCCACACTCTGCCATGTGCCACTTTCAGGTCTCCTCACACTGCTGGTGGGTTCCATTTTTTGTCATAGGGTGCTGGCAGATTACGGGCCTCTCATTGTTGCTGCCAGGCCCGTAATCTGCCATGGGCCCCCGTACCGCCTCCTCATGCTGCTTCCAGGTCCAGAGTCTCTCATGGGTCCCTGTACGGCCTCCCATTGCTGCTGTCTCCATCGCCACACTCTGCCATGTGCCACTTTCAGGTCTCCTCACACTGCTGGTGGGTTCCATTTTTTGTCATAGGGTGCTGGCAGATTACGGGCCTCTCATTGCTGCTGTCAGGCCCGTAATCTGCCATGGGCCCCCGTACCGCCTCCTCATGCTGCTGCCAGGTCCAGAGTCTCTCATGGGTCCCTGTACGGCCTCCCATTGCTGCTGTCTCCATCGCCACACTCTGCCATGTGCCACTTTCAGGTCTCCTCACACTGCTGGTGTGTTCCATTTTTTGTCATAGGGTGCTGGCAGATTACGGGCCTCTCATTGCTGCTGCCAGGCCCGTAATCTGCCATGGGCCCCTGTACCGCCTCCTCATGCTGCTGCCAGGTCCACAGTGTCTCATGGGTCCCTGTACGGCCTCCCATTGCTGCTGTCTCCATCGCCACACTCTGCCATGTGCCACTTTCAGGTCTCCTCACACTGCTGGTGGGTTCCATTTTTTGTCATAGGGTGCTGGCAGATTACGGGCCTCTCATTGCTGTTGCCAGGCCCGTAATCTGCCATGGGCCCCAGTACCGCCTCCTCATGCTGCTGCCAGGTCCAGAGTCTCTCATGGGTCCCTGTACGGCCTCCCATTGCTGCTGTCTCCATCGCCACACTCTTCCATGTGCCACTTTCAGGTCTCCTCACACTGCTGGTGGGTTCCATTTTTTGTCATAGGGTGCTGGCAGATTACGGGCCTCCCATTGCTGCTGCCAGGCCCGTAATCTGCCATGGGCCCCCGTACCGCCTCCTCATGCTGCTGCCAGGTCCAGAGTCTCTCATGGGTCCCTGTACGGCCTCCCATTGCTGCTGTCTCCATCGCCACACTCTGCCATGTGCCATTTTCAGGTCTCCTCACACTGCTGGTGTGTTACATTTTTTGTCATAGGGTGCTGGCAGATTACGGGCCTCCCATTGCTGCTGCCAGGCCCGTAATCTGCCATGGGCCCCCGTACCGCCTCCTCATGCTGCTGCCAGGTCCAGAGTCTCTCATGGGTCCCTGTACGGCCTCCCATTGCTGCTGTCTCCATCGCCACACTCTGCCATGTGCCACTTTCAGGTCTCCTCACACTGCTGGTGGGTTCCATTTTTTGTCATAGGGTGCTGGCAGATTACGGGCCTCTCATTGCTGCTGCCAGGCCCGTAATCTGCCATGGGCCCCTGTACCGCCTCCTCATGCTGCTGCCAGGTCCACAGTGTCTCATGGGTCCCTGTACGGCCTTCCATTGCTGCTGTCTCCATCGCCACACTCTGCCATGTGCCACTTTCAGGTCTCCTCACACTGCTGGTGGGTTCCATTTTTTGTCATAGGGTGCTGGCAGATTACGGGCCTCCCATTGCTGCTGCCAGGCCCGTAATCTGCCATGGGCCCCTGTACCGCCTCCTCATGCTGCTGCCAGGTCCACAGTGTCTCATGGGTCCCTGTACAGCCTCCAATTGCTGCTGTCTCCATCGCCACACTCTGCCATGTGCCACTTTCAGGTCTCCTCACACTGCTGGTGGGTTCCATTTTTTGTCATAGGGTGCTGGCAGATTACGGGCCTCTCATTGCTGCTGCCAGGCCCGTAATCTGCCATGGGCCCCTGTACCGCCTCCTCATGCTGCTGCCAGGTCCAGAGTCTCTCATGGGTCCCTGTACGGCCTCCCATTGCTGCTGTCTCCATCGCCACACTCTGCCATGTGCCACTTTCAGGTCTCCTCACACTGCTGGTTGGTTCCATTTTTTGTCATAGGGTGCTGGCAGATTACGGGCCTCTCATTGCTGCTGCCAGGCCCGTAATCTGCCATGGGCCCCTGTACCGCCTCCTCATGCTGCTGCCAGGTCCAGAGTCTCTCATGGGTCCCTGTACGGCCTCCCATTGCTGCTGTCTCCATCGCCACACTCTGCCATGTGCCATTTTCAGGTCTCCTCACACTGCTGGTGTGTTACATTTTTTGTCATAGGGTGCTGGCAGATTACGGGCCTCTCATTGCTGCTGTCAGGCCTGTAATCTGCCATGGGCCCCTGTACCGCCTCCTCATGCTGCTGCCAGGTCCAGAGTCTCTCATGGGTCCCTGTATGGCCTCCCATTGCTGCTGTCTCCATCGCCACACTCTGCCATGTGCCACTTTCAGGTCTCCTCACACTGCTGGTGTGTTACATTTTTTGTCATAGGGTGCTGGCAGATTACGGGCCTCTCATTGCTGCTGCCAGGCCTGTATTCTGCCATGGGCCCCTGTACCGCCTCCTCATGCTGCTGCTAGCTCCACAGTGTCTCATGGGTCCCTGTACGGCCTCCCATTGCTGCTGTCTCCATCGCCACACTCTGCCATGTGCCACTTTCAGGTCTCCTCACACTGCTGGTGGGTTCCATTTTTTGTCATAGGGTGCTGCCAGATTACGGGCCTCTCATTGCTGCTGCCAGGCCCGTAATCTGCCATGGGCCCCTGTACCGCCTCCTCATGCTGCTGCCAGGTCCAGAGTCTCTCATGGGTCCCTGTACGGCCTCCCATTGCTGCTGTCTCCATCGCCACACTCTGCCATGTGCCACTTTCAGGTCTCCTCACACTGCTGGTGTGTTACATTTTTTGTCATAGGGTGCTGGCAGATTACGGGCCTCCCATTGCTGCTGCCAGGCCCGTAATCTGCCATGGGCCCCCGTATCGCCTCCTCATGCTGCTGCCAGGTCCAGAGTCTCTCATGGGTCCCTGTACGGCCTCCCATTGCTGCTGTCTCCATCGCCACACTCTGCCATGTGCCACTTTCAGGTCTCCTCACACTGCTGGTGTGTTCCATTTTTTGTCATAGGGTGCTGGCAGATTACGGGCCTCTCATTGCTGCTGCCAGGCCCGTAATCTGCCATGGGCCCCTGTACCGCCTCCTCATGCTGCTGCCAGGTCCACAGTGTCTCATGGGTCCCTGTACGGCCTCCCAGTGCTGCTGTCTCCATCGCCACACTCTGCCATGTGCCACTTTCAGGTCTCCTCACACTGCTGGTGGGTTCCATTTTTTGTCATAGGGTGCTGGCAGATTACGGGCCTCTCATTGCTGCTGCCAGGCCCGTAATCTGCCATGGGCCCCTGTACCGCCTCCTCATGCTGCTGCCAGGTCCAGAGTCTCTCATGGGTCCCTGTACGGCCTCCCATTGCTGCTGTCTCCATCGCCACACTCTGCCATGTGCCACTTTCAGGTCTCCTCACACTGCTGGTGTGTTACATTTTTTGTCATAGGGTGCTGGCAGATTACGGGCCTCTCATTGCTGCTGCCAGGCCTGTAATCTGCCATGGGCCACTGTACCGCCTCCTCATGCTGCTGCCAGGTCCACAGTGTCTCATGGGTCCCTGTACGGCCTCCCATTGCTGCTGTCTCCATCGCCACACTCTGCCATGTGCCACTTTCAGGTCTCCTCACACTGCTGGTGGGTTCCATTTTTTGTCATAGGGTGCTGGCAGATTACGGGCCTCCCATTGCTGCTGCCAGGCCCGTAATCTGCCATGGGCCCCTGTACCGCCTCCTCATGCTGCTGCCAGGTCCACAGTGTCTCATGGGTCCCTGTACGGCCTCCCATTGCTGCTGTCTCCATCGCCACACTCTGCCATGTGCCACTTTCAGGTCTCCTCACACTGCTGGTGGGTTCCATTTTTTGTCATAGGGTGCTGGCAGATTACGGGCCTCCCATTGCTGCTGCCAGGCCCGTAATCTGCCATGAGCCCCCGTACCGCCTCCTCATGCTGCTGCCAGGTCCAGAGTCTCTCATGGGTCCCTGTACGGCCTCCCATTGCTGCTGTCTCCATCGCCACACTCTGCCATGTGCCACTTTCAGGTCTCCTCACACTGCTGGTGTGTTACATTTTTTGTCATAGGGTGCTGGCAGATTACGGGCCTCCCATTGCTGCTGCCAGGCCCGTCATCTGCCATGGGCCCCTGTACCACCTCCTCATGCTGCTGCCAGGTCCACAGTGTCTCATGGGTCCCTGTACGGCCTCCCATTGCTGCTGTCTCCATCGCCACACTCTGCCATGTGCCACTTTCAGGTCTCCTCACACTGCTGGTGGGTTCCATTTTTTGTCATAGGGTGCTGGCAGATTACGGGCCTCCCATTGCTGCTGCCAGGCCCGTAATCTGCCATGGGCCCCCGTACCGACTCCTCATGCTGTGACGTTGCAACAAGGTGGAATTCAACCCTACATATGTTAGACCGCCTTTACGAACAGCGAAAGGCCATCACAGATTTCCTGATGTTACAAGCGGATAAAGGTACTCCCTGTGTAACTTAGATGTCAGCCATTGGCAGCTCATGCGTGACACCTGCCGCTTGCTCAGGCCCTTTGAGGAGGCCACGCTATTCGTGAGTCGGCAGGACTATGGGATGAACGACGTCATTCCTCTGTTGCACGTCCTGGAACAAATGCTGTTAACAATGGCTGGTCAGGGTGCGGTAGACGTGGCGCACAGATCTCAACGCCACATGACCCCTGTCGGGGCAGGACAGGAAGAAGAGGAGGAGGTAGAGGAGGACATTGGTGCTCAGGAATTATTGAGTGAAATGGGTGGTTTTTCCACTCAGCGGACAGGAGTGGAGGAGCAGGAGCATCTGGTAGAGGAGGAGGAGGAGGAGACAGAGGACCCAGACGCACCGTGGCAGTATGCTGTGGAGATGGAGGCAGGGATTCCCTCGCATTCCTTGGCACAAATGGCCCATAGCATGCTCAGTTGCTTGCGTAGCGACAGCCGAATAATAACCATCAGACAGAGGGATGACTTTTGGCTGTCCACCTTGTTGGACCCTCGCTACCGTTCAAAAATGGTGGCCTTTTTCACACCTTCTGAGAGGGAGGCCAAAATAAAGTACTATAAAAACCACCTATATAGTCAGCTGGTCTCTGCCTTTCTGCGCCAACGTCCATCCTCAGACACTGTGGGCCCTGTGCGCTCGCGTTCCGCTGCCATGGCAGCAGGGGAGGGGTGGGGTGGTAGGAGCAGTGGCAGCTCCACCAGCAGCGGCTGCCTCAGTCTGCAGTCGATGATGAGTAGCTTTCTTCACCAGCGCAGTGAGGAAACTACTAACCAGCCGCAGCAGCAGCAGCATCAGGTGGACCTGGAGCAGGACCTCAAACAGGCTTGGGCCTACTTGGACAGCACCCTGCCAACCGAGGTAGACAATCCCCTTGACTACTGGGCAACGAAACTTGACCTTTGGCCCCAACTAGCTGAATTTGCCCTTGAAAGGCTGTCATGCCCGGCCAGTAGCGTGGCATCGGAGCGCGTGTTTAGTGCGGCAGGAGGTATTGGAACTCCGCGGAGGACATGACTGTCCACCCAAAGTGTGGAGAGACTCACGTTTGTGAAAATGAATCAGGCGTGGATTAGTCTGGATTTCAAACCACCAGTTCCTGACACAACTGACTAAATCCACCATGAATCATGCCCCAAACTTGTGCCACTTTCAGGTCTCCTCACACTACTGGTGGGTTCCATTTTGTCATAGGGTGCTGGCAGATTACGGGCCTCCCATTGCTGCTGCCAGGCCCGTAATCTGCCATGGGCCCCCGTACCGCCTCCTCATGCTGCTTCCAGGTCCAGAGTCTCTCATGGGTCCCTGTACGGCCTCCCATTGCTGCTGTCTCCATCGCCACACTCTGCCATGTGCCACTTTCAGGTCTCCTCACACTGCTGGTGGGTTCCATTTTGTCATAGGGTGCTGGCAGATTACGGGCCTCCCATTGCTGCTGCCAGGCCCGTAATCTGCCATGGGCCCCTGTACCGCCTCCTAATGCTGCTGCCAGGTCCAGAGTGTGTCATGGGTCCCTGTACGGCCTCCCATTGCTGCTGTCTCCATCGCCACACTCTGCCATGTGCCACTTTCAGGTCTCCTCACACTGCTGGTGGGTTCCATTTTTGTCATAGGGTGCTGTATGGCCTCCCATTGCTGCTGCTTCCACTGCCGCACTGTGGCTCCACACTCTGGTTTTGGCCCCGTGACTGCCCAAATGAGTGAAGTGTGCGGTGATTCTAAGATCGACGGCACTCATCTGCATGTCATACTGACTGACAGTATTATTTCTCTTCCCCAGCAGACTCCAAGGCATTTAAATTAAAGGTACAGTGTTCTGCAATAATATAAAGGCTCTCTGAAGCCTAGAAACACCCTTTTATAAGTTAAAATCGCAGCGAATATATTCGCATCTAATCGAATTTATTCCTCGAATTCGCCGAATCAGCCGAATCGAATTTTTGAATACTTCGCTCATCTCTAGTTGTAATAAGATAGCGATAACTTCAACCTCAGTTGGGGTCCACAGTCAGTGACTCAATCAGAATGATATCTTGCAGATCTTGTAAAGTTTATTCCATAAACTTAGAGAATCTTACATCAATAAACATTCAACAGGTCGAAAGAACATACCGTTTCTGCTTCATGCCATGAGGCTGTTGCAATGCATCTCTGGGAAGGGGGGAGGGCTAGCTATCCAACATTAGCTAAACTAAAGGAAAGGGAGGAGCAGAGACAAAACACTGAAAACATTTAAAGGCATATGACAATCAACATGACAGTCATGTGAAACATGACAGGAATAATTATTAAACTGGAAACGCATAGACCTGAATTGAATGTAAAGTTGAACAAAGGAAACAATAAACAATGTGGATGGACGAATGGCTATTGCGTCTCATGCATCAAATTCAGATTCCAGTTCCAAAATGCACCACTTTTACATTGTGGCACAATGAATGTACCAATATCAAAATAAAATACCAACAGTTTATATCTTATAAAAGTGGAGGTAATTCACCACTTGCCTACGGGCACTGCCCCCCCCCCCCATTCCTGCCCAGGCCAATTTTCAGCTTTCAGCGCTGTCGCACTTTGAATGACAATTGCACAGTCATGCAACACTGTACCCATATGAAATTGTATCCATTTTTAATATAGCTTTCTTTCGGTGGTATTTAATTGCCACTGGGGTTTTTATTTTTTGCGCAGTAAATGAAAAGATAGCAAAAAATTGGGGAAAAAAGTTTTTCTTTGTTTCTATTATAAAATTTTGCAAACAGATAATTTTTCTCCTTCACTGATGTGCATTGATGAGGCTGCACTGATAGGCAGACACTGATGGACACTGAAAGGCAGCACTGATGGGCACAGATGAGGCGGCACTGGTGGGCATTGATGAAGAGGCACTGATGATGCACTGTTATGCAGTAATGATGGGCACTGATAGGTGGCACTGATAGGCAGCACTGATGGACAGTGATAGGCGGCACTAAGTAATAACAAAGACTGGAAGCACTTACAGATGGCACAGACCGGCGGCACTGCTGGGCACTGATGGGCAGCACTGATGGGCAACACTGCTTGGCACTGATGGGTGCGGCACTGCTGGGCACTGATGGGTGACACTGCTGGGTGGCACTGATGGGCAGCTCTGCTGGGCACTAATGGGCGTCACTGCTCGGCACTGATGGGCGATACTGCTGCGCACTGGTGGGCGGCACTGCTGGGCCCTCATTATTAGTGCAGATCTCCCCTGTCACCTTTGCATCTGTGACAGCATGAGGAAAGTGCAGCCAATAACTGTATTTACGTTGTGATCTGCTATGTCATTGGACACAGCTGATGACGTGGTAAAAGGCCGCTGTGACTGACCGTTTACCTTATCACCAGCATAATGGATTGGAGTCCGATCCATTATGCTCTCCAATCAGCAGATCCGATCCATCCTGCGGGGATCGTTGGCTTGTTTTACAACTTACCTTTTCGTAGAGCGGGTCCGGTGTCACCCCATGTGGTAGGTGTTACCAGGCGCAGCGCGCACCCCCTGCATCTGCCTCGGGACGCCACTGGTTGGAGGTGAGAGTTCTGAGAGCACAGAAGTGGCACCTATTAATGCATAAAATTCACATTCATCATGGATTTGCATTTATGGTGTAAGATCGTGTGTCATTTGGAAACATATGAACTTATACACATATTTATTTGAAGCACTTCAGCATCGATTATATAATTGTTTGTATTTATGTATGATATTTATATTTATTTACTTCATTATTACAAGCACAGTGTATTCAACTTAGTTGGTTATTGTGATAGATTGATGTTTATTCACTAGCATTGCTACATCACTTTATATATATTTATATTTTGGATGTAGGTGGGCTTTGAATGATGATAAGGTGCCAACTGAATCTAAATCTCCCTGCTATGGTTGCTTCCAGAAAACTTTGTGTCAGTGGTGTATCTATTTGCTTCATTTATCGCTGTTGGAATAAAATGTTCATGTATTTTGTGCACATTACTATTCAGTAGAGATATATTCTTCAACCAGTAGATGGCAGTGTTTATAAGTTTGTAGCTGCATCTTTGGTATACTCTTTTATCTGAATAAAGTTTCCTGTTTCCTTGTTGCAGTAAAGCCGAAAAGCATGTGTGGACTGTGCACTGTCTGTTCTGTAGAGGTATATACAGATTTTCTAACAATCACTGACTGACTCTTACCATTCCCAGAACCTGCACTACGGTTTATGTACATAGCCATTGAACTCTGTAGTATGTCAAATACAGCCTTTTGTTGCTTTAAGCTCCATTTACACCTCTTCATTTCCATGCTTTGCTGTTTTAGACACATTTTAAGAGTTACATATGTGAAGGGCTTTTTTTTTCTCACAAAATAGGTGTAGGAACCCAACCACGACCCCCCAAAAAACCCTCCCCCACTAAACACACCCTCTAAACTGCATCAAATAGTGGGTGTGGTCAAATTTCACTAACATTGGCAGGATTTTAAAGGGGCATTAAATACTAGGAGTGAGTGCATTATGTACTGAGTTCAGAGTTGGAAGGGGTGTACAAACAGAGTGCAGAGTTCAGGGGTGCACTGCATACAGAGTTCAGGTTTCTGTGGTGCACTACACACAGAATGCAGAGTTCAGCCTACTTCCACAGCTGCTTAGCTCTGCATCCCCCATCTACATCTCACTTTCACACATCCTCAGCCTCGACCTCTGTATGCAGTTCCCCCCTCCACTGCCCCTATCTTTGCCCGCCTCCTTAAAGGCTCCACGATCTTCAACATGTCTTTTTTGTTGCTGTATTAAGTTGAAGCACCCAGCCAGCTCCAGTACCTCCCTGTACACTTCAGGTGGTTCTGCCTCTCCCACTTGCAGGAAGATCATTCAGTGGGGGTGTAGACATCCGAAATGGGCACCCCCAGGCACCTTCATCTCCCTTGTCCTCATCCCGCACCCAGTGTTAGCTGCTTAGGAGATCAGATCTGTAGGAGCTGTTGTCAGGCAAGCCGTCACTTGTAAAGAAAGAAGCTGGACTTCTGTGTTTACAAGTGATAGTCATGAGCAAGGCCTGAGCCAGATGTTGTGGAACTGAGTTCCACCAATTTCCAGCTGAAAGAAGAGCCCTGCCTATGGGTATATGTTCAATATATGGAAGATGTGTGCATCTTTTTAAGCTCTAAAAAGCTGTAGTATGAGCATAGACTTACTTAAAGTGGAATTCCAGTTAAAAAAAATACATAGCCCATGAACGTAAAAAGTAAAAAAAAAAAAGGAGGATAATACCACTTTTGCTTCAATACTTATGTTCAGTAACCTTCAATCCACTATAGAAATTTCTTTCCCCCATTGATGCCAGTGTTTTGGGTTGAATGATGACCAGTGTCTCTGCACTCAAGCTGTCATGGAACCCTCTCTATGGGTATGTCATCACAGCAGTTTGTGGATTGATCTCTGCGGGTATGTCATCAGAGCAGCCTGTAGACCCATCATTGTGGGTGTATCATCACAGTGGTCTATGGACCAATCCCTGTGGGGGCATTATCTCAGCAGCCCATGGACCCATCCCTATGATTCTATCAACACAGCAGCCTATGGATCCATCCCCTAACATGCAAGTGCCATTCAGTTGGTGCCATTCACACACGCCACAAAGTAGAAACATTTTTCTGTTTAATGCTGAAGGAAAGTCTAATTCATATTGGATTCAAAAAGGTTGAAATTAATACTTCTTTTATCACCTTCAAGCTGTCTTTTCTGCCAACAGCCATATTTGAGACAAACAAAGGAATATAGAATGAATGTTTCATGCTCTCAGTTGGGTGGAATGCCATATCCAGCTCCTACTGTGCTTATATATGAATCATATGAGGTCAATATTAATAATTCAGTATAGTATAAATTGTTTATACCATACAAAGTATTGCTCTCTAGGCTTATATATTTCATACTATATTGATATTGATGACTTACCCTACACAAATTACAGGAAACGCAATGTACAACCAGTGCACATTCTTTGCAATTTTTTTTCATTGCATTTTATATTTTTTTTATTCAGTTGTGAAATATAACATACAGTATATTTTATAGTCACCATAAATCATGTGTCACGGTTACAATTTCCCATAATTCCTCCTGGCATCAATATGTAGTCTAGAATGTAGGTATACTTTATTACAGAGCATAAAGGGGGCTTAAAACAACTTTAACAACTATAATGTTTTATTTTGCTGTGAACAAATTTTAATAGGAACCCAATATCTACACCGAGGTTTAAATCAGTTCTTGAGCTAGGGTGCTGTCTTTTTGGGTTGCTTTGAACATAAACCTTCCACCAATACACTGTTCAAGGCAGGCGATCCACAGATCAAAAGAAGTCATTCTTGTGATGAAAGATGTATGCATCGGCAAACTCAAAAGAGAAACCTTTCATACAATTCCTATGGGGAGTCATGATTTATAAACCAAACACAGCACGGCTGCTGTGCTGATCTAACAATACCACTTAAAATAAGCGCAAAGGTATGAGCACTACTCAGTGGCCCCTTGTACCTAAATACGTCAGTTATATTAGGGACTTATTAATGTATTCTTTCAAATGGAATTGATAGTATGCCTGCAAGCAGAATATTCAGACAGCATAAGTAACCAAACTCTATCCACTTGGCTACATAAGCTTTTCGTATTTCAGAAATACAGTTTGTGTGTGGGGCTTCCAACACAGTTTTTTTTAATCTATTTAAATTGATTTTCTGGGTATAAACACTGCAACAGGTCCAAACTTAGACTAGGCCTGTGCAACTTGCAGCTTTACTGTGGCTGAGAAGGCATGCTTGGAATTGCAGTTACCGTGTAGCTCCATCACACTTATCTCCTCTGGTAATAAGGCAGCTCTGTCAGCTTGTTCCCTCTGATAATGTGACAACACATACCTTATAGCAGGGGTATCAAACTGGCGGCCCTTCAGCTCTTGCAAAACTACAAGTCCCATCATGCCTCTGCCTTTGGGAGTCATGCTTGTAATTGTCAATCTTGCAATGTCTCATGGGACTTGTAGTTTGGCAACAGCTGGAGGGCCGACAGTTTGACACCTGTGCCTTATAGTAAGTCTGTCAGCTTCTATCCTGTGGTAACATTGCAAATGTGTATCATTGCCTCTCTACTAACACGGCATCTCTGTCAGCCTATCCCTTTTGAGAGCATGACTGTAAGCAGGTGCCTACTATGGTAAATATATGTGTGGCATATTAGGAATTAATGGCTGGTGCTGTTGGGGTTAAACATTCAGTGCTGTGATACGTCTTCCCATGCATGACTCAATTTTTTGGGTGCCTTATGCAGAACGAGACAGGCTCTCATGGCTGTCAGTGTATGGGAGGTGAATAGTCAAGATGGGTATTGTGAGAATGTGAGCTGGAGTAAAGGAGGAGTACCCCTTGGCAGGACCTTGGGTATGTGCAGTGTGGTGCGGCAGCAGTAATGGCAGCGAGGCCCAAGAAGCAATTTATTGAGAAACTTGTAAAGCAGTTACTACAGCCAGGCGGGGTAGAACGCCCATCTGGGAACTTAGTCAATGGTCGGTGGTAGGCCCCAGCTGAAGAGAGCACTTGCCAAGGGACCAAGGAAGTTGGAGTGTGGCATGGCTGGTCTGACCTAAGAGAGAGCTTGTAGAAGTGTAGGCATAACCCCTACTTTTTTCCTAATCCTCTGGAACCATTCTCTACCGCTAGTGCTCTCCCTGGCAGACAGGTGAGGCACTTCACAAATGAGCACCAAAACCTGGGAGCAGGGACTTAAAAAGACTCTGCTTGTCCCAAGATGGCCACCAGGTTCACTTGGAGGCAGGGGACAGGGGAAACCCGAAAGAAACATGGTTTCTCTTGACTTCTTCTCCAGCTGCAGTACAGCTCTGGTTGAGTGCCACCTACAGTGGAGGAAACAGACTGCACCTGCCTACATGTTGATACCACTTTTAAGGAGGATGGATACTATAACATGGTATGGACAACACCGCACAGCACAGTATAGCACAGCCAAAACTCAGTAGAGCATTACGATGGAGAAGGATGAGGATGTCATGTCTGGAGGTTGCACTGAATGTACTGCTATGAAACATGTTAAAGAACGGTAAATACAGCTTAGTTCAGTTACTAGTTAAGAGAAATGGTTTGATCTGAGTTACAGGAAGGGAAGAGAAAAGAGCAGCCAGCTTGGGAGATGGAGCAATGGTGGCCAGTGACGAAGGTTCCATAGGTAAGGGTAGCCTGGTACTTGGTGTACCCTACTGGGAGGCAGGATCTCTAACCCTATGATCCGCTGAAGAATGGAACCCTCCTAGAGACCATGCCTAGAACCACATGTGTGTGAGACCTCACAAAGTAAATGCAGTGGCTCCACTCTTTGCCTTCAAGTCTGAACAATAGTTAAAGGTGAAGTGTGTTGTGAAGAGCTGGTTGAGTTCAGTCAGCAATATTACCTCAAAATATCTCTGTAGTCAGTGTCAGCACAGGTGTCACTAGCAGGTGATAAGACGCGATACTTCTGTGTGTGGAGCCTGGTGAAGCAGTTTGGTCTCTGGCCATGGGGTGGCATTTAGTCACACGAGATACAATATAATGTTGTCAGCATGTGTCCCGAATGCTGCCTACACAGTGTCTGTCATCTTATCCCTTGTGGTGACATGGCAACTGTGTCAGCTTATATTCTCTAGTAACATGACAACTCTATCTGTAGGCAGGGATTAATTCACTTCCTCCTTAAGGGTGAACTTTTTTCAAAATCCTTCAAGGAAGTGAGGTAAGTTCATATCCTTCCTGGCAGGACCCCTTATCAAGGCTAGGTGGAGCTTAGCTGTAGGAGTTGGCTGATTCTTCTTACCCCAAGATGGGCACCCCTGATACCGGGTGATGACAGAGGTACAGTACCTAATTAAAGGGGAACAGTTGTGTGTTACTGCATTGAACAACATTCACTGATTATAGCCTGTTATTCTACCTCAAGTACAATAAAATGGAGTTGTACCGAACCTCTGGCTCAACTAAAGGGATTGAAGTGGATGCGTGTTGTCCCTGAAGATGTTAATTGGGACAGCAATAAAAATGGGCCACAGTATAAAACAGGGCCATCTCAGGAAGGAACACACTGTGGGATACAGGATCCTGAGAAGACAACACTAATGCAAACCTGGTCAGATTGGGACCGGTGGTAGATAAAGGATGGAGTCCCTCTTGGGAAAGCTGACCCTTTCAATGTAGCACGTGGCAAGTGGCCTGGGCCCTCATGTCACATGGGCCTCAAATGTGTGGCAATGTGTCTGGGCCCGATCCTGTAACCATTTCTATGGTTTCCAGGAGTATGGTGAGTAAAGGGTTTATAACCCCCCCATATGTGCACACCATTTACAGAAATGGAGTTCTGCTTGGGCTGTGGACCGTATGTGAATGGTGTGTCCAAGCCTTAGTCAGTCATGTTCTGGTGCGGGCCCCCCTATGCTGGTGACTCAGTGTTTGCCCTGCTTTAATGTCAGCTTATCCACTGTGGTAACATTTCAACGTTGTCAGCTTATCCCCTCTGGTAACATGGCAACTCTGTCAGCTTATCATCTCTGGTAACATGGTAACTATGTCAGCTTATCATCTCTGGTAACATGGTAACTATGTCAGCATATCTCCCATGATAGCATGTCTCCTTGATATCTCTATGGTAGCACGGTGACTATGTCATTTTATTCCCTTTGGTGAAATGGCAACTGTGTCAGCTTATCCCCTTTAGTACCATGACAATTCTGTCAGCCTATGTCTTCTGGTGACAGAACACTTCTTTCAGCTTATTTCCTCAGTTAACATAGCAACACTGTAAGCTATCCACTCTGATAACGTGGTACCAATGTGTACCCCTTTTGTAGCACGGCACCTCTGTCAGCTTATAACCTGCGGTAAAGTGGCAACTGTGTCAAGTTGTCTCTCTAGCAATATGGCAACTATGTCAGTTTATGCACTGTGATAACATGACACAGGAAACAAAGGCAGCACTCACTGAGGAACACATCTGTATATTAATGAGGGAATCCAAACCCAGGTGCTTAGGCTCTATAGCGTCCTCCAACCACTGGATCCAACACAAACAGATAAAGAGAGCCAGACACTCCAAAAAAATCCATGAGATGAATTTTATTGAATGTACAGGAGTGACATAAAAACAAAAAAATGGCACACAGCCTTGTTCACAGCTTAGTACTATATGCAAGACAAGACATATAAATACAAAAGGTTCCACCCAAAGATAGGGATGGGTTCATTATGCATATAATTAAACAATTGAGCAAATTCCCAATTAAAAAGCAAAAAACATGAAGCAAAGATAGTGCATGGAAATCATGTCTTAGTGATAGAGGTTATATTAAACAAAAAATATATATGCACAATATTCTAACATGCACAATATATACATTTTTGTAATATACATTGTTAGGTCAAAAATCTGCATCACAGGTCCACAGACAGGGATGTTTATAGGAAATCAAGAGTATATGACCTACAGGAAAAAAAATAAATAAATGAACAAACAACAGATGTATCAGAGTTATTATCCTTTATTAATAAAACTGGATTTAAAAAAAGAGATCAACATCCCATCTTCAGTTTATGCCCACAGGACTCGTAGTAGTCAATGTAAATATCCACCAGACTTCTCTTTCTAGGAGCCTATGATGAACATCACTACCACAAGACGATCTTTTAACTCTTTCCACCACAGAGTTTGGAGTTGCCGACTCTCTTTATCTGTTACTGTGGTAACATGGCAACTCTGATAGTTTATCTTCTATGGTAACATGGCAACTCCATCAGATTATCCCCTGTGGTAATCTCTAGTAAAATGGCACTAATGCTGATAGAAGTAGCAGAACACTTTGTTTGCAGTATAACTACTGAATGGAAAGTGAATGCAGTGACTGCCATTTCTGACCTTCTGAAATAGCTGGTTGCCTGGTATGCTGATCAGCTCGCTTCTGTTCTGTTTTTGACCCAGAACAAGTATGCATAACAAGATAGATAGTTAGAGTCCTTATATGCATGCTTGTTCCAAGGCAGTGAACTCAACATTGGTGCAATGGCAGCTTCCATGTTTCTTAGTTAGGGTTGCCACTTGACTGACATATTAAGTATCTAGCCAGTAAAAATGAGATTCATCACCAATCTTTGTGTATATTGTATTGCCCCTACTTCTAACTCTGCCTAAACATGTTAGTTTCAGAACCATTTTTCAGAGGAGATGTATTAAGTCTGATAAAGGGATCTGAGTTATACAGAAAGCTTGCATCTTTAAATACTCAAGTTAACCAATAAAGAGTAACACCTAAACTCCAAACCTTATCCTGCCTGAATGTCTATACTTATTCTAAGCCCTTCCTATCCACATCCTATCTGCATTCTTCAAACAAACACACTCTATCCTTTTGAATTTTATTTGGCTACACGAGAGGCCTCGGATCCATCGCCATCTATTCCCTTTGCCTAAGCAATTTGGTGGCTTAGCCGTCCCAGATCTGCAAAAATATTTTCAAGCAACACATCTAATTAGATTGGTGGAATGGTGCCTCGTGGTACCATGCTACTTTACGCCCAGTGCTCAAATATTGCGTGTATGCTCTGTACTTTTTAACCACATCCATTGCTTCTAACAGTTCTATTCTCTATTCTCAATCTTGGGCAGTCTTGGGCAATCTGCACTTTGCATCAGGCCTTATGGATGGCTCTCTCTGGACTCTTCTCTGCTGGGCCACTTTCAAGCATCTCATTTCTGGAAGCAGGCTCTTGGCCTTCTATACAGACTTTAATGGACCCAACAGGTTCTTACAAAGTGGACTTTTAGAGGGCTCTACAAATCTATAGTTTTCTTCACTCTTTCACCCCTCTGAGTAGTTTTCAGTGTAGATTGACCACATCAGAGGAACACTGCTCAGACATGGTGTCCTTCCTCATGTTTTGTCTAAGCTATATACTCTTTTGGTCTTACCTCCAGAAGACTTCTCATTGCCCTATTTTGAGAAATGGGAGGCTGATTTGGTGGGGACATTTACGGAGTCACAAAAAACTACCATGGTTTGATTTGCCCTGAAATCATCGCTTTGCACTAGGATTTGGGAGAATAAATTCAAGATCTTGGTGTGTTGGTATCGCACCCCCTCAACTCTGCATAAGCTTTTTTCGGCTATTTCAAATAGGTGCTGGCATTGTGGAAGGGGGTCTGTCAGATAGTTCAGAAAGTTACGGATTACTGTCCCAGGTGACCAGGTGCTTCTTTCTCCTTGATGTTACTAACGTAGCACCAAAAATTTACAAAGTATCTATTCTGCGTTATCTTCTGAATGCTGCCAAATCATGTATCTCCCTTTGATGGAGGGATCCGAAGCCTCTGTCCATTGGACTGTGGCTTCACAAGGTTGAAGGGCTGAATCTAATGTAGGATCTTGTACTGACAAACCAACATACACCCTGTTCCAAATTATTATGCAAATGATATTTTTCTCATTTACCTAAATAATTGATGTAAATAACAGTCAGCATATTTCTCATGTTATCAACTATTAAGAGTACAATTCAAATCTTATTGAACAAACCTCCTAATAACAGTATTTTTTTTAAACCTAAAAAAACTTACAATGCACTGTTCCAAATTATTACGCACAGTAAGTTTCAAAACACTTTATAGGTTGTAAAGAACTGAAAATTGTCATTTGTTGTGTTTGCAGCATATTTACTGAAATCAAAAGCTATTTCAAACTTTCACAGTAATAACATTTTCATCTCATTCGTAATAAATATACAATTATTTCTTATTACTTTATTTTTCCCCTCTTAAAACATTACCCCCCCCCCCAGAACCCCTCCCCACTCTGCATTTTTCACTATCTTTTATCCAAAGCAAGTGTATCCTACCCATCTTTCCATTCTATGACTTTCTACTTTTCACTTTCTCACATTTGCTACAAAGTTTTCCCATTTTTCCCATTTTGCGGAATATACCTCTAACTTATCTTCCTGTATATAATATAACTTCTCCATCTTACTAATCCAGTTTACTCTTTCTATCCACTCCTCCTCTTTCAGTATTTCTTTTTTCTTCCAATACTTAGGGATCAGGCTTTTTGCCGCGTTCAAATAGTACCCTAAACCTAATTTCTTATATTTGCTAACTGATAGCTCTGAACTATGTAACAGGCACATCCCTGGATCTAACCCGATGTTCATTTCAATAATGGTCTCTATTAAATGTACTGTTGTTTTCCAAAATATTTGAATTTTTGGACATTCCCACCAGATATGATACACTGTCCCCACTTCCCCACATTCTCGCCAACACCACTGTGATTTCTCCCCATTTATCTTACATTCTACACTCGGAACAATGTGCCATGTCAAACATTTATAATTTGTTTCTACGTCCCTCAAACTTACATTTTCGTGAACTAATCTGTTTATTTTTTTCTGTTTTTCTTCATCTAATACCACCCCCATATCTCTTTTCCATTTCACTATGTGCATTGGTTTAGTGTTTGTGTCTAAATCTGTGAGGATTCTATATATTTTAGCTGTTCCGTGTTTCCCATCTCCCCGTGCATCCAACAACCTTTCAAACAAATTCCAGTCCTTTTTCATTCTCAGGGGTTTTGGGAGATTTCCCCAAAAACAATTTAATTGGTGATAACGCCACTCGTCTAACCTAGTGAAAATATTTCCCTTTTCCTTTTCAACTCTTTAAAGCTCTTCAATTTCCCTTCCCCCATTATATCTCTAAGTTGGACATCTTCCTTTATAAACCATCTACCTGTTATCTCTTCTCTACCTGGGGGAAAAAATTCTGTATTTCTCAGTGGCATTAGTATAGAGTTAAATTCCCATTTCATATATTTGTGTATTTTATCCCATTCCCTTAACACGTTTACAGTGTACAAACTTAAATCCTCTTTCAATCCTCTATATTGTGCTGGTAACCATATAATTTTATTCAAATTAGTTCCACTAAGTGTATTTTCAATTTTTACCCAACTTTTCCCCTCTAAATTGAACGTCCAGTCAAAAATTCTCCCTAATATTACTGCTTTGTAATATCTCTTAATATCTGGAACACCCAGACCACCCTTCCCTTTATCTCTACTTAATATTTCATGGGACACCCTCGGTTTTTTATTCCTCCATTTATATCTTGTTATCATTCTTTTTATTACTTTAAAAAAGGCTTCCGGGATTTAATTGGGATTATTTGAAATCTATATAAAATTTTCGGTATGATTATCATTTTTACCAGGTTTATACGTCCTAACCATGATGGAATTCCTCTTTCTAAAGTTTTTAATTCCCCCTTCACTTCATTTAATAATGTAATATAGTTTAGTTTATACAAGTTCTTATGCGCCGCACTAAGCCTTACTCCCAAATATTTGATATCTCTTTCTTTCCAAATGAAGGGAAATTCTTTTTGTATTTTCTCTTTTTCACTTTTTGGGATATTTATATTTAAGATCTCAGTTTTTGTTGGGTTGATTTTTAAATTTGATAGTTCCCCATATTCCTTCAGCAATTTCATTAAGTTTGGGAGTGTTATCCTGGTATTCTCCACATAAAAACAGCAGATCATCTGCAAAGGCCGCCACTTTATGCTCTACGTCTCCTATCTGAATTCCCCTTATATCTCCATTCTTCCTTATTGTTGACAGAAAAGGCTCTAATGACATCAGGGCAACCCTGCCTTGTTCCATTTGACATCCCGATGGGCTCTGTTTTTTCCTATTACCACTGCGGAGGGCTTACTGTACAGCTTTCCAATCCATTCCCTCATTCTAACTCCAATTCCCAGGGCTTCTAAGGTATCCATCGTGAAGCCCCAGTCTACTCTATCAAAGGCCTTTTCGGCGTCAATTGAAAGAACCACCGCCGGTATCTCCCCTTTTCTACTTTTCTGTATTAGCATCAGGGATCTCAACCCATTGTCCCTGCCCTCCCTTCCTGGGACAAAGCCCACCTGATCTCCATGTATCCATTCAGGCATAAACTCTTTCAACCTATTCGCCAAGACCTTTGCATATAGCTTAGTGTCTGAATTCAACAATGAAATTGGCCTGTAACTCGAACACTGCGAGGCATCTTTCCCTTCCTTATGTAACAGTACCATGTAAGCCTGTAAAGATTCTCCCCTCATGTCCATCTCTCCTCCCAGGGCATTCATATATTTTTCCAATTTGGCAATCAATATTTCACTAAATTTTTTATAGTACCCTGCTGTGTAGCCATCCGGTCCTGGGCTTTTCCCCGTCTCCATACTTTTTACTGCTACTTTTATCTCTTCTTGTGTAATTTCTGCTTCAAGGGAGTTTAGTTGATCTTCTAGTTTCGGTAATCCCGCATTTTTTAAATATATCTTCCTTTTTTCCCTATTTTCCTTTTCCATATTATCTACTGCGTCGTAATGGTTGATATTATACAACTTCCTGTAATAATCTACAAACACCTTTGCGATCTCCTTATTTGAGTGGACCAATTCTCCCTTGGGGCTTTTTATTTTATCTATATAATTCCTATTTTTCTTTTTCCTTAAGGCTCTCATTAGATATTTTCCTGGCCTATCTCCCCATTTATAATTCTCACTTAGCACTTTGTTATAAACTCTCCTTCTCTCCTCTTCCATCAGAGTCTCTAACTCCTCTTTCTTTTTTATTATCTTCTGCTTAATTTCTTTTGCCATACTATTTTTGTGTATCTGTTCCAGGTCAGATATATCTTTTAAGAGCCCACTAATTTTTTCTCTCCTCTCTCTTTTTTTTCTTGCCCCAATAGCAATCAGGATTCCTCTTATATATGCCTTATGAGACTCCCACACTGTTGCCCTGGACACATCCTCTGTCTCATTCTCTCTAAAGAATCTCTAAATTTCTTTCCCAATCTTCTGTGCAATGTCCTTATCCATGAGAAGTGCTTCATTCAGCCTCCATCCTACCCCATTTGTTTTCCTCCTTCCCCATCCCATCCTCAGTACAACAGAGGCATGGTCTGAAAGTCATTACTCCTATATCTGCTTTAACCATTGACTCTATAAATTGATGTTCTATCAGTATATAATCCAGCCTTGAATACGTCTCATGTGCATTTGAAAAGAATGTGCAGTCTCTATCCTTCATTTGCAAAATTCTCCATGAGTCTACCAATTGAAACTCATGGATCACCTTCTTTAATAGTCTCAGAGATCTACTCCCCTCTCGCTGCACAGAAGAGGTATCTTTTTGTGGATCCATGCAGAAATTAAAATCTCCGGCCAATATCAAACAACCTTCTTTAAAAACCATCAGTTTTTTTAAACACACCCTTCAAATACTTCTCTGGTTTCTTATTTGGACAATATATATTAGCTACTGTGCACTCCACCTCTTGTATTTTACCCTTCAAGAACAAATATCTCCCCTCTTGGTCCACTTTTCTATCCTCCAATTCAAATCTTACATTTTTTCTGAACCCTATTGCCACCCCTTTAGCTCTCCTAATCGGGGAATCTGCATAATACCATGTTGGGTAATCTCTGGATTTTAACTTAACCTTGGATTCTATCTCAAGATGTGTCTCCTGCAAAAAAACCACCGAAACTGCTTGATGATGTAATTCCTTAAATAACCTAAATCTCTTCCCAGGACAATTCAACCCCTTTACATTATAAGTGATAACTTGTAGTTCTTCCATCCTTTTTATATCCCTCTTTTTCCTTTCCAACCGGGGGTCGTGTAACTACCCTCCTCCTCTCTTCCCTTGCTTTAATACCTCTCTCAATCCTACAGAGTGTTAACCTTATTATCAATTTCCCTCCCCCCCTCACCTCCCCCCAACCTCCCTGCTTTTCCTTTGATCTTTCTCCAGATTATTTCTTTATCTCCATAATTGTTGAATTTAACAATTACGTCCCTTGTTTTTTCTTTCCCATTGCCTTGTTGGAGCTTTCCTACTCTCACAATATCTTTCAAGTCAATCACCTCCAGGGCCGGTCTGTCCAATATGGAGTTTAAAATTTTTTTTATTAATTCTTGCAATGTTTCCCCTTTTACATTCTCTGGGACTCCCCTTATCCTAAGGTTGCTCCTCCTATTCCAATTTTCTTGAACTTCCATCTTATATATCAATTTTTCCTGTATTTTCCCCATATTCTTTATTTTCTTTTCTAATTCCACGATATTTTGAGCCTGTTTTTTACTTTTCTCCTCCATTTCTTCCACTCTCACCAGCACCTGCCCTAGATCCTTTCGAATAGTTGCCATTTCTTGTTTTATTATCATCTCTAGATCTTTAAACATCTCTGCCAAACTTTTTAAACATTTTAACAGGTCACATTACATTTTAACATAGGACCCCTTATTTGATAGCAGCTTCACAAGTCTTGCATCCATTGAACTTGTGAGTTTTTGGACCGTTTCTGCTTGAATTTGTTTGCAAGATGTCAGAATAGCCTCCCAGAGCTGCTGTTTGGATGTAAACTGCCTCCCACCCTCATAGATCTTTTGCTTGAGAATGCTCCAAAAGGTTCTCAATAGGATTGAGGTCAGGGGAGAATGAAGGCCACACCATGACTTTCTCTCCTTTTATCCCCATAGCAACCATTGATGCAGAGGTATTCTTGGCAGCATGAGATGGTGCATTGTCATCCATGAAGATGATTTTATTACGGAAAGCATAGTTCTTCCTTCTGTACGAGGGAAGAAAGTGGTCAGTCATAAACTCCACATACTTTGCAGAGATCATCTTTACACCTTCGGGGACCCTAAAGGGGCCGACCAGCTCTGTTCCCATGATTCTGGCCCAAAACATGACTCCACCACCGCCTTGCTGACGTCACAGCCTTGTTGGAACAGGGTGACCGTCCACCAACCATCCACTACTCCATCCATCTGGACCATCCAGGGTTGCACGGCACTCATCAGTGAACAGGACTGTTTGAAAATTAGTCTTCATGTATCTTTCTGCCCAATGCAGCCGTTTCTGCTTGTGAGCATTGGTTAGTGATGGCCGAATAGAAGGTTTATGCACAGTTGCAAGACTCTGGAGGACTCTACACCTTGATGTCCGTGGGACTCCAGAGTCACCAGCAGCTTCAAATATCTGTTTGCTGCTATGTAATGGTATTTTAGCAGTTGCTCTCTTGATCCGATGCATGGATCTGGCAGAATCTTCCTCAATGTGCCTTTATCTGCACGAACCTGTCTGTGCTCTGAATCAGCCATAAATCTCCTAATAGTGCGATGATCACGCTTACGTTTTCATGAAATATCTAATGTTTTCATACTTCGTCCATGGCATTGAACTATTTCACTCTTTTCGGCAGCAGAGAGATCCTTTTTTTCCCCATATTGCTTGAAAATGGTGATCTGCTTAATAATGTGGAACACCCTCTAGTAGTTTTTCCTTAAATTGGGCTCACCGGCCAATCTAATTATCACAGGTGTCCGAGATTGTTTTCAGTGATCAAAAGAGCCCTGAGACACAATGCCATCCATGAGTTAAACTGAAAAACAAAATATTTCATCTTTGTGACACTTAAATAGAATTTGCATAATAATTTGGAACAGGGTGTAAACACAAGGTGTACACCAAAACGTGGACTCTATGGAACATGTTCATATACTCAGAAGAAGGAGAGTGTCTTCTGGTTTCTTCTACTGGTGTTTAGACACATGTTCCTTTTTGCTCTAGATGCATGCCTTTTCCTCTTGTCCTCTCCCTGCATGCTCTTTTATCTATTCTTTCTGATCTTGTCTAAGAAAGGAGAAAACTTACACAGCAGTGTCCTCCATTGTTATCATTCCCTATGATGATCCCAGCCCGGTGTTTTTCTTTGGACTCCCAACTTCCGATAACTCCAGATATCTTTAGGGACCTTATGCATGATACCGGGTGTCTGACATAACATCTGGGGGGGGGTCTACAGATCATGTTTGTACTCTGGTTGTACTTTATTTGTTTTACTTCAATGTTTTATACTGTTAGAAAATGCTGTCTTCAAAGTAAAGAATTTGAAAAGAAAAACATTTTATTAATTGATGCTGTAGAGAGGTGGGTTACTCCCTAAGGGCATCTGAGTGGCACCTCATTATATATCAGTTCAAAATAGACGATGATTTCAGGTGGCATTAACACTTTCATGCTGGAAGCCCTAACGCAATTATAGTAGCACACCTTTACAGTATGACTGTTCCTACCTGTCCTGACATATGATTCCAAAGCATTTTGTAGTATTACTGAGCAAGTACTCATTTCCACCAACCTGTTCCACATTACACTTAACATTCTAACTAGTTCTGCCCTTGGGTGCAAAGGTGGCTCCAGTATGAAGGCCCAATCACTAGGTGGGGAACATGAACTACTAAGCTGTTTGCTCATAACCAGAACCCTCATCTCCTGCTACGAATTCCCCTCCCTCTGCCAGCTGCTGCTTCTCCTTCAGATTTCCTTTCACTGCATAATTACATGTGTTTACCTCTGAGCGATTTTTGAGTTTACTGAATCATTAAACAGCTTACAGTTGAGGTAGAATAATTCAGTGCCTTATAACATTACCTCACATACAGGGTAGATAAGTGTTGCATTTTGCTGTGCACAGATCAGTGATACAAAGATTGTCTTGAGTGTCTTTATTGGGGCAACCCATACCGAACATAAAGAAGTCCTTGCATCAGGTCCATATAAATGGAGACCCTAAAGAATGGGTCCCGTTGAAGGGTATGCTGCAAAGAACCTGGTTGTATGCTGTTTTGGTTAAAAAACTGAAGCTTCAGCTCTGGGCCCCCATACTCAGAAGGGGTTCCCTATATATATATATATATATATATATATGCCCTAAAGAAAATGGGAAGTGGCACACATGCAAGGGAAACCATGCCACAGAATACATTAACTGCCTACAGGGAACAGCTAATATATATAATTTTTGTAATGATTTACTTTCAGTTTTTACAAAATCATACAATAACAGAAGAAGAACAGGCAGTGCAGAACATAGAATGCACCTAAAAAAGAAATAATCATCAGTTTTCACCCCTTGCCCGTAGAAGCTAGCAAGCTTCACATTCTTACATAAAAGTGAAAATGGGTCAACCATGAAGTGTCACTTATGACTCTATCCCCTAACTTAAGGGACTAAAGTCCACAGGTCTTGAAGTGATGCAGAGTAGTCAAGTGTAACACAGTCCATACAGCTCCACTGGGCTGGCCCTGTGATTTGTATTAAAGGTAAAATGGTATAAAAACTATAGTCAAAGTAACTATAAAAAACACATTTGCTTAGAATCAAAACCAAAGGGGACAAGAAATAGAGTTCTACTAATCACAGTATATGAGACAGAGAACAAGAAGACAGCAAGTAAAGAAAAGGGAAAGGGATGAGCGGTAAGTGCACGTCTGGTCTCAAGCAAGCTCCAGGACACTAAAAGGTGAGGTTTGACAAAACCCCCAGGGAGACCCATTGATGGGGCTATTTAAGCAGTCCATTTAGGGTTAAGAGCATAGAATTCTGCCCAACAGAATCATGTTTTATGAAAGCGACCCTCCCTGTGGTTGGCTGAAGCCATATTTCCCTCCATAAGATTGATTTGGGCAATCTTAAGTGGGGGGGAGTTACAGTTCGCTTCTAATAAAGTCGGACACATTCTTTTGCTGCATGAATAAATGTAGCAGTAGAGAGAATTTGTAACATTTCATCAACATTGGCGTTACGTGAAATAGGAAGTCGCGGGATCATCTAGCATTTGGACATCAGGTTTTTATATCCAATATTTCACTTGTGGCCAGAAACTTTTAATGCCAGTACAGGACCAGAAGACAATTGGGAATATTCACCAACCAATATTAAAGGAATATATAGTAATACAAGTAGACACCTGCCTACAAATACAGTACAACACTATACTACTGTATAAATGTTATAAGACAGTTATGTATGCGCTTATCTGTTCTTGTGATAAAATACATGATAGTGGGGCTAAAAATGAATCTACATCCAGAATTCAAAAACAGAATAAATGATTATTCAGGCAGCTAGAGATCATTCTGCAAGAATATAAGTGCATAGGGGTATGACCTTAGGACTTTGCAAATCTGTGGGCTGGACGCAGCAAGCATATTCCAAGGGGAGGGGATAGTACAAAGATCCTTGCCTGAACAGGAGCCAGGCAATTATATTGATTAGACATGGGGAAACAAAGTGGTGTCAACAAAGAACTACTGTTCACTGGCTTATTGGGGGTGAAAATAATGTATTTTTTACATATTTTTGTTTACGGTTTCTCATCCATTGAAAACTAGCAATATACTGTATATGACGTTCTGTACCCTTCCCTTTACAGGTGATACCTTTTACATGGAATTACTTATGCTCCCCGCTTTCCACAGTGATTATTGTTCTTTCCATTTGTTTTCATTCTATGTGTTACGTTATTGATTTTTATCATGTGATGATGGTCTACTAGCAGTTAATATAATAAAGTGTATACATTGCTACTTTATATTCTCTGGAGTCTGCATGTTTCTTTCAATATCCCAGGCACCTCAGGGACACTAAAACCCCAGCTCTCTTATGTGCAAATACAGACTTTGAGCAGGAAAGTTGATGCCTGGCTTCTTAAAATGAAATGATCAGCCTTAGAAACCTATAAGATGGAATGAGAGGGAGCCAGACATCAACATTAAATTCATTTTATAGCTTTACAGATGGCATTGTAGGAAATTAGTTGCTTAAAGTGGTTCTAAATGTAAAACATGTTTTACCTTCATGCATTGCATGCAATAAGGTAGAACAAAAAGCATTCTACCGCTTTCTTTTGCCCCCTAATGTTTATTTATATGTTAATTCTTGTTTAGAACTGTTTTCTGTCTTTTGAATGTAAACAAATGACATGACCATATTTGGTAAATTACATCACCTAAGATATCCCGTGATGTCATTGACCAAATATGGTCATGTTCATACTTGGCCAGTGATGTTACCTGGGATAGCCTGCACCTTTTTTACATTGAGCTGTTGGGCCAGGTGCTGTCAATTGTGGTAAGCATTCAATCAAGAGGGGACTGGTCGGTGTGTGCTTTTTTCAGCCAGTATCAATCATTATGGTTCTAAAACACAACAATACTGATTATGAAGTTAAATTGTGAATTAAATGGGACTTTAATTGTTTTTTTTTTTTACAAACATTCTTGAGCTGTCACCAATATGTGTTTTTTCCATTAAATACATTTTTTTTTTTAAGTTGAGCGTGGGAGGGCTGGTATTTGGGGGCCCTTTATTTTAAACAAGTGTGCCAAAATTCTGATAAGTCCTCCCTCACAAGGCCAGGGTTGTGGGAAAGAGACTCGTGTTGTCATCCACATGGGGACAGGGTGCTTCAACAAAGACGGTTCCTCCTGGAAAAGTACCCTCTTTATTTTGAAGGCATATGGCCTGTTATAGTTCAGAAGGTGGAAGGCCTGAATGCTTGCTGCCCCCTCTTTCCTGGCAAGCCAAACTGTATGCTTGGATAAGGATCTGGTACAGATTTTGGAGACTGCACAGATTTTTTGTGTTTTTTTCATGTCAGGCACCCCAGTAAAATCCATATCAGACCAGAAGGGACTGGTATGTATTATGTGGGCACCCAATTCCATTTTTTTGTTTTTTTCTCATGGAGAACACTTGCTACACCCCCCCCCCCCCCCTTCCCTGGGTATATATTTTGGAGACCTCACACTTTTTTTTCCTTGTATTTTGGGGGGGCCCACGCCATTTTTTTTATGGAGTCCACTTACAATCTATCTCTGGCCCTTATCTGGGAAATGAATCTGGTGTGGAGGAAGGAAATTCCCAATCACTTTGTTTTTAGGCACTGTCATTTAGTGGCTAGAATTGAAATGGTGTTTTTTTCTTTGTAAATGTCACTTTTGCTTGTGAACATCCTCCAAGTGAGCCACTTCATATACAGGTTTAAGGCATCCTCCAAGCATGTTATTTGAATTAATTATGTATTTTAATGTTGCCTTTATACCTTAAAGCTCTGTACTCGGAAATATATTCTAGAAAAACTGTACTTTGCATTTCACCTCCCCATGCCCTGTGTCTAATCTTGGGATGCCCCATGTCATTATTTTACATAAAAAAAAATAACAAGCCAGCAAGGAAGGAAATATTTCTTAGCATTACATTTGCTGTAGTACATCCTAAAGATAATCCACTTCACAGGCAGATTTAAGGCATCCCCCAAGCATGTTATAGAAAGGAACTGTACATTTTAATGTTTTGCTTTATTAAAAGAGCTGATCCCTGCCAAACTGTATGTTTACATTTTTTTTGCATTACTACATGTTCACCTGGCAATGCCCATCTTTTTGAGCCCTTGTTTGACAACCCCTTGCCTACTAGCCTTAAAAAAAATTAGAGGATTGGTTTTCAAGATTCTCCTCTCCTGACTTCAATGGGGTTTGCATTAAAGTTCTCAATTTGTGGATTTTTTGTACCTGTTCTCCAAATCCACTCCTGAATTGAACCCAAGAACATGACCATGTGTGGTCCATGACATCACACAGGATCCCCAAGATATAAAAACAGAAGTAGGCAAGGAAAGGAACTGTCATTCAGCAGTAATAGTTTTTTTTCTCTTTCTAAATGTCACTTTGGCTGTAGTACATCTTTCAAGTGCTCTGCTTCATGTGAAGGCTTAAAGCATTACTAAACCCACAACAGTAAAATCAGTCTGTATATGCAGTAAAGCATGCTTGTGGTACTCACTGTGGAACCTAAGGGGTTAATCCTCCACATTGTGTAAAAAGGCTGCTTGATTCTGTCTTCTCTGATCCTCCACTTCTTTTACTGTCCTTAATACATCTGCTGATAGAACAGAGCTTTGGGGGCAAGCTGCACATGCTCAGTTTGGTGTGTATTCCTAAAGCGTTTTTATCTCTTGGTAGAGTGCAATCTGATAAGCACAAGGACAATCTGCACTGTCCAGACAGAGGATCAGGGTTTATGCAGCCTCATAGGACAATCAGGGGAGAATGAAAACTCCTCCTACAAGCTCTAACCAGTGCTCTGCTAGACACTGATATAAGTCACAAGACTGCTATATACTGCTGATGAGAAAAGGTATTTAGCAGTTTATATTTACTAAAATAATTGCATTTTTGTGTTCTGTGTACTGTGGAAGACCAGATATAGTGGAGGCAGGGTCATGGGTTTAGTAACACTTTAATCCATTCCCTACACATGTTATTTGAACGGATAGTATGTTATTAAGGGCTCTTTCACACTGATCAGTTTTTCAGTTAAAAGCAGCAGAGAAAAAAAAAAGCATGAAAAATGAATCCTTTTCCCTAAGGAACTCTTTAAACCAGTCAGTTGCATTTCAGGTGCATTTACAAAAGTCCTGCTTCCTGCATTTTTGGTGCATGTTTAAAACCACACCAGAAATGCACCTCCCCTTTGAAATGCATTGAAAATGCATCAAAAAGAGCCAGTGGTTGTGTTTTTGGGACACATGTCCATATTTCACAGGTGCATGCTGATGTCAGGCAACCAGAAAAATGCACAGGAAATGCAAACACATATGTGTTTTTGCCACGTTTTTGCAATGGAGCAGTGTGAAAGCAGCCTAATGTTGCTCTTTAAGTTTATTAAAAGACTTCTGTGACATTCTCCATAAATTTAAATTGAATACGAAATCCAGTGAGAAGAGTGGGAAACAACCATAAAGAAATGCCCGTAGCGAATAGGGAAGAATGGAAATAGCGCAGGGCATACATGACTAGGCCCAGAGTGGTGTAGGGAACGAAAAGGGTTAAATTTAGCTCCAGGGGGTGGGGAATTGGTTGGGGAATTTCCGGATTGGAAGATGTGGAGTGTAGGAGGGGTCTTTGGCACCTTAGGGTGGGGGTTCTGCGGAAGGGGCGTCAGTGGAGCTGGACGTGGCAAGGACCAGAGCTTCCCTCCCGCCCTCCCTGTTTGGTTGGGTATAGGGTCTCGTCCGGGGGCAGGTGAGCAAGAAAATAAAAATAAAAATTAAAAAAAAAAAAAAAAAACGACACCAGTTGGAGAGGTGGGGTTTTTCTGTTGGTTCGTGGGCGGTTGTTGGTCTTTGGAGGCGGTTCTCATCTTGGAAGGAAAAACAATGGTGTGGGACCCCATCCGTGGTATGGGGGGCCCGGTGGATATTCCCAGTTAACCAAGGTTTAACTGGAAGGTGGTGGTGCTGCACTGCGGACGGTATGGTTGTCTCCGAGCTGGTTGGTTGCGGTTGGAGGCCTAGTGTATAGGGTTGTCCGCAGGTGCATTTTGGATCGTTTGTGGGTGCCTTTGAAGACCAACAACAATTCTTTGGTAAAAGAATGTGAAGTTGTTAATAAAAGGCCATGTTGGCCATTTACTCCAAATTGGTGTCATGTTTTTTGTAAAGTTTATTTGGTTAAGGGGGGTGTGGAGTGGTATGGTTAGGTAATGGTGGAAGTAGGAGTGGACAAGCCTATCTATGGTGCATTAGTCATGGTCTCAGCAGGATTATGGACCCAAGAACTCAAACACAAATATCTCACTAACAAGAGTCCCCAAGAGGTATCAGGCAGTTTAACATTCCAGCATGTACCAAATAAAATGTCAGTTTTGTCTGGAGTGATCCTTCATTACGGACACTTATGTACTATAATCTGCTATGCTATAAAGAATTGAACGTGTTACTAAAGTCTGATTTTTTTTTTAAATTAAAATAAACATGTTATACTCACCTGCTGTGTACAGTGATATTGCACAGACCGGTCCCGATCCTCCTCTTCTCGGGTCCCCAGCCAGTGATCTCAGCTTCTCCTTTTTTTTGTGTGTGTGTCCATAGCAAGCTGTTTGCTATGGGAACACACACTGCCTGCACACTCCCAACCTATGAATCTACGAAGCTGTGCTCCATAGACATACACAGCGGGAACTAGCCCTGCCGCCCCACTTCCTCTTCACTACATTTGATTGACAGCAGCAAGAGCCAATGGCTGTGTAAAGCTGATCTATTTTCCCCTCTCTTTCCCTTTACAAAAGGGAAGGGGGAGGGGGAGCACAGACAAACAGAATACATTTTTGACCTTCATGCAGGCAATGCATTGAGGTAAAATAAGTTTTTAGGTTTAGCACCACTTTAAAGGATAAGTTCACCTTTCGTAACATGTTACATCCATATTTAGGGTGTAATATGTACCGTATTTTTCACTCCATAAGACGCACCTGACCATAAGACGCACCTTTGGGGGGAAAAAAGTGCGTCTTATGGAAAGCGAAAAATACGGTAATATGTGTCACGTACCTGGTGATGGAGCCAGATGTGGAGAGGAAGGTGATCTCTTACACTTCTGGCTCAGTACCCCTGGTAAAGTGACAAGAGGCATGAGAGTCTGAAATGGCATGAGTGCCTGGCAGTTCTGGTGATTATGACAGCCTGTGTGCACTCGGATGCAGGCTGAATTGTGATGCAGGGCAGCAGGCTGGTAGACACTCAGCAGGCGCTTTGCAGGTTGGCAGGTCACAGGTAGCAGGCACTTGGTAGGCTGGCAGGTCACAGGTAGCAGGCACTTGGTAGGCTGGCAGGTCACAGGTAGCAGGCACTTGGCAGGCTGGCAGGTCACAGGTAGCAGGCACTTGGCAGGCTGACAGGTCACAGGTAGCAGGCACTTGGCAGGCTGACAGGTCACAGGTAGCAGGCACTTGGCAGGCTGGCAGGTCGCAGGTAGCAGGCAATTGGTAGGCTGGCAGGTCACAGGTAACTGGCAATTGGTAGGCTGCCAGGTCACAGGTAGCAGGCACTTGGTAGGCTGCCAGGTCACAGGTAGCAGGCACTTGGTAGGCTGCCAGGTCACAGGCAGCAGATGCTTGGCAGACAGCATGAGTAATGATGGTCACTGCAGGCTGAACACAGAGCAGGGTCAGGCAAAGTGGGGTCAGACATTAGCTGGCATGTCAGGAACAGAGCAGCAGGCAGTAGAGTAGTCAGGTTCAGCTGGGGTTGGAAATGGTAAGCAATCAGACAAAGAGATCAAGCAGGGACATGATCAAAGAGCAAGCCAGGGGTAGGTTCAAGCAGAGTTCCCACGTGGTCAGGTGGATCAGGATGGCAGCAGGAGATCAAGCGCAGGAACAGGTAGCAAGTAGCAGAACACTGTAGACCATAAGGCAAAGGTCCTAGGGCAGCAGAAGTGTTTAAGTGGTCCATTAGGCACCAATGTAGTGACAAGCGTCTGCTCACAATTAGGCATCTGGACACATTTTGGTTTTCCTGACACTGGCTAACAGGAATTCTCTGTCTGCTCTTAATTATGGACTTGGGCACATTTTGCCTTTCCTGACATTATAAAAGCACCGCCCCCACTCCCCACCAATTCACCACTTTGACAGCTAGCAGGGGATCTCCCCCTCAGCTGTCATATTTTTAAAAAACTTAACCGTGAGGGTCTCTGAATGAGAATGAGAAACTACAATTCCTGCCAGCCTTAGCGGCTGTCAGCACGTAGTTCTCAATGAACTACCATGGTGCTGTGGAGTGCCGTGGTAGGTCATTGAATCTTCCTGTCAATATATCTGCTTGCTCATATATTCTGTACGGGCAAGCACATATATTGACAGATCTGCAGGAGACCTGCATGGCACCAGCGATCTCCTGTTTGCTGGTGCAATGCTTTACAGGCTCCTGCAGCAAAAAATAATAACTGTGCATTTTTTTTCATCTCCAAACTTACCAGCATTTATTATTTTTATCATAAAGTGAACTTATCCTTTAACCACTTTCCGCCCGGCCTATGGTGACATGTTGGCCGGGCGAACATCTCGTCCCTCCAGGAGGGCATCATATAACATTGTTCCTGGATTGCGCTTTGCACGTGCACGCAGGGCCAAGCTGTGCGTGAGATCTGTCACCGGCCGTGTACCTCGGGCACGGCCAATGATAGATCTGTGTACCGTCCCGCTGCCAGTACCATGTAACCTGCTGTGACTAATCACAGCAGGTCACATGACAGTTGTATACAATGAATGGCTTCCTTTCATGCCATCCATTGTATACAAGTGTGTCTAGCTGTGAATGGTCACAGTGATCACATGCACAGGCTGGGCCAATTACAGCCCATCTGTGTCATGTGATTAGCCATGGCCAATCACAGCTAATCACAACAAAAAAACCTGAATGAATCGATTTCATTCAGTTAAATGCTTGCTTATAGCAAAGAAATGATTTGCTATAAGCAATCAAATTGTGTAAAAAAAAAAATTAAAAATACTGATCACTTCCCCAAAGTAGTACAATGTTACTATGGTAACATTATACTACTTTGGTCATAGTATAATATGAAAAAAAAAATCTAATAAAAAAACATAATAAAAAAATTATCAATTTTTTTTTTATACTGTCACCAGTCAGTGTCCCTGATCACGGCCAGTTATATGATGACGCTGTACTGCACTGGTCACAGTATGCAAAAAAAAATTATATGAAACTAATTTTTTTAATTTCTTCATTTTCCAAAGAATTATGACAAAAGAATTATAACTTCAAAAAACTCACCATGCCTCCTATGAAATACGTCGGACTGTCTACTTTGCAAAAACGTCTGTGTAATATGACCAAGAATCCACCACCGAATTAAATGAATACACTCACCAGAGCTTCATGCTGGTAAAATAATAAACTCGCTTCAAGCGCTTAAGCTCTGGGAGCATCGATCTGCAGAGGCACACTCCAGCTGATTGAAACTCCTGGATGACGTCAGATGATGCAACGTGTAGGGCGGGGCTGCAGGGGTGACACCACCACCTATGGGTGAGCTGCCGATGTCCAATGAGACCAGAGCAAACCTTTGATCTTTAGTGTTATATGCATTTTATGCTAGTGTTGGCTTTGACACTGTTAAATGTGAATGTATTGGATACTTTTTTTTTACTAAATAAATGCCTGGATGGTTTTACACTATGTGGATTCCTTTCTCTTCCTTTATGATCCCATTCTGAGTATATGAAGAGTCAATTGTCATTTGAAGGAGTTTCAATCAGCTGGAGTGTGCCTCTGCAGATCATTTCTCCCAGAGCTTAAGCGTTTGAAGCTGGTTTATAATTTTACCAGCATGAAGCTCTGGTGAGTGTATTCATTTCATTCGGTGGTAAATTCTCATGGTGTTTTTTGGTAATATTACACAGAAGTTTATTATAATAATTACTGAAGAAGATTTATTGATTCACTAATATTTTTATGAACACTATTATTTATGTGGGCATTTTCATTGGACATTTATTTGTGCATTCACAGAGTTAATAGTCCCTTTTTTCTGTTTCACTTGCTCTGCGTGGGTTTATGTAGTGTCTTAATATATACTATTTTATTTTGTGCACCAATATTATTCTGCTGAGTTCGCATACTTGCATATTATTTTTGAGGAGCGCTGTCTTTAGTGATTGTTTGATATACACCTTGTCCTTCAAGGGTGAGATAAGCTGTTCTGTCTAGTATATAGTTCTCATCTGATATAATTTTCATACAAATTTTTCTTAGTATTGTTCCTAGTGGCGCTTTCCATATTTCTAAATATTAATTAACAAATGTACTGCAAAATGTTTCCCTTTTTCTCCAGTGTGGATTAATAAAAATGCAGCATTTATTACTACTTTCAGCTGAAGATTAGCTACTGTTTTTTGTAGTTTTAAATAAAGAGAGGCAGGATTGGGCTCTCCATTAGGTTGTTATTGCTGACTGTCTCTGAATGATTCCTTTTAGTCAACGTTGTGGTGACAGTATGACACATCTAGCTTGACGCATTGTCACCAGAAGAAAAATTGAGCACTGGGGACAAAACTTTAAAGAGTTTCTAACGCTACCTCTTTATTTTAAACACAAAGTGTAGGGATATAAAGTCTTTGTGCTTGTACATACCTTTTACTATTCTCTCAAGTCAAAAACTTGAATCATTTTGCAAATACCAATTTTGGTTGAAGGTTCCTCCTGTCTCCCTCTGCCTCTCTTACTCAATGTATTACTGTGCCTGCCCATCAAATATAAGGAGGCAGGAGGGCATAGGTCCTTTCAAATTAACTTCTATTTGCACACATATGCTGCTTAGCAGGGTGATCTACCTTTAAGTCATATATTATTAATCTTTATCTGGTAGTTATGACAAATATGGGAATCTGAAAAGTTAATATTTGGACTTCTCTATCATGTCCAGATATTATTTTATAGCAAACCTGTGGGTTAGATTTTTAAGGATGTTATAATAAGGACCACATTTTTGGTTGCTGGTTCTGGCAGCTGCATTTTTACTTCCACTACAGACAAGAGCCAGTGAATAGAGAGGTGGCAAGTATTTTCTGCTTGCAACGCCCTGGTTTTGCTGCAGTGGGTCCCTTACAGGAGATCCTTCAGGATGTGCAGGTATTTGAGGTGCCTGTTCTTAAAGGTAAATGCCAGTTGGCACATAGTTTCAGCCCACAAATGCACATACAGCTCAAGTGTGCCTACAAAAAACACAATTTTCAATATCTTTACTCTTGTTTGCATCATGACCTAGCAATAACCATGAAAAATATTGTCACTAGTAATGTGTCTGAGTTTCGACATTTTTCAAGCACTTGAAAAGTTAATGAATAATACATGCCTTAATTATTGCCTTAATGCATCACTGTACTGCTATAGCCTGGCAGTTTGTAGTCACTGTTATGAATTACATTAAAACAAAACCATAACCTCTACAGATTAAAAAAAACATAAGATAACATAGGTTTCTTACAAGTACAAAAGAACAAGGGAGCTCCAGAGATCTAATATATATTAAGGGGTCCTCTAGTCAAAATGTAACTTTAAAGTAATCGTAAACCTTCACCTATTTTTTAGTTTAACACATTCAACAGTAAATTTGTTAACATTCTTACCCCATTCTTATCCCAGAACTTGCAATTTACCACTTTCAATGCTGCTGGCTCCTGCATTCTTAGTGGTGCTTCCCTGAACTTCTGGTCTTCCCAGGAAAGTGTTAACAGTGGACAGTACAAACCCCACACACAAGTCCATTTATACCCTCCAGTCCATAGAGGTGAATGGAGAGTCTGATAAGTTCCACATGAAAAACTGACAGGCCGACCTGACTGAACTCTTCCAGGGAAAGGGGCCTCAGTGTTAGGCCTCTTTCACATGGAGAGGGCTATGTTTAGATCAGCAGGGGATCTGTCCACTGATTGGAGCAGAGTAGATGGATTATAGGCACTAGCGTAGTGTCAGGGGTGTCAGGGGTCTCAGGGGTCATGCTTGCGACCCTGCCCCTGTTCCATGGGGCTCATATGGCTTCCCCGTCATATTAATATTTTATGCCACGCATCTTGGCCAGCTGCTTAGGAGCTGCTGCCGCCATTCTCTCAGAGCCGCCTGCGGGAGCCAGGAGGGCTCTGCACTGAGGGTGGGGGCTTCCCGTGTTAACAAGCATGTGACTGGCTGTTGGGATGCAAGGCGATCCTAGCAATCAATCACCAGCTTGCAGCTTGTACCGCTCAGCCCTCTGTTCAGACTTGCTGTGCCTCCCGCCCTCGGCACTCAGTAAGGTAAGATGGGTGGGGGGGGAGCTGGGGTCTTTATTGGAGGAAGGGGGGCTGAGGACAATTATTGTTGGGGGGGTTAGGATGTTAAGGAAGGGGGGGCTGAGGTCATTAATAGAGCCAGGGATAAGGATATTAATGCTGAGGACATTCATTGGGGAAGGGAGGCTGAGGATATTAAAGGGGGAGGGGGGGGTGAGGACATTCATTATAAGGGGGGCTGAGGACATTCATGAAGGGGGGCTGGGAACATTCATGGAGGGGCTAAAGACATTAATGGAGGGTGGGCTGTGGTCATTAATGGAGGAGGGAAGGGGGGCTGAGGAAGTTAAAGGAGGGGGGCTGAGGACATTAACCACTTGCCTACTGGGCACTTCTACCCCCTTCATGCCCAGGCCAGTTTTCAGCGCTGTCGCACTTTGAATAACAAATGCGCGGTCATGCAACACTGTACCCTTATGTAATTTTTATAATTTTCACACAAATAGAGCTTTCTTTTTGTGGTTGTTTTTTTTTTTGCGCTATAAACAAAAAAAAGCAAGAAATGTGAAAAAAAAAAAAAAAGTGTTTCTTTGTTTCCATTATAAAATTTAGCAAACAGGTAATTTTTCCTCTTTCACTGATGTGTGTTGATAAGGCTGCACTGATAGGCAGCATTGAAGGTCACTGATAGGCAGCACCGATCGGTGGCACTGACGGGCAGCACTGATGAGGTGGCACTAATAGGCAGCACTGACTGACAGCAATGACTGGCGGCACTGCTGGGCTCAGGAGGGCGGCACTGCTGGGCACTTGTGGGAGGCACTAATGGGCACTGATCATCAGGGTACTGATAATCAGTGCCCTGATGATCAGTGCCGATCCATCCTCTGACAATTGCCAGGTATTGGCAGTACTTTCCTCTCACTGTAACAGTGTGACGAAAGGGCAGCTGATAACCGGCAACTGCATTTATCGGTGATCTGCGGTGTCATTGGACAGAGCTGATCACATGGTAAAACGCCACTGTGATTAGCCTTTTACCACATCACGTGATCAGCTGTGTCCGTAGGACACAGCAATCATGGGGATCGCCGGGGGCATTGCGGGAGAGCACATACTGTGAGGACATCATATGATTCCCTCCCAAACCTGGACATCCGCGCTGTAGCCATCATTCAGCTATAGCGCAGTTGGCAAGTGGTTAATGGGGGAAGCTAGGATGCAGGGGCGGCCTGACCATCTAGAAACTCAGGCACTGCCCGAGGGCCCGGGGTCAGTAGGGGGCCCCATGAGATGCCCCTAGTACCTTTTTCATAGGCTTTTTTGAGTTTGGGCAAGGACACAGGGGGCCCATGATCCCCTATTGCCCAGGGGCCCCATGAGTTGTCAGTCTGCCCCTGCTAGGATGTTAATGGAGGGGGGCTGAGGACATTAATGGGAGAGCTGAGGGCATTAATGGAGGGAAAAGCCTGAGGTCATTAATGGAGGGGAGGCTTAGGACATTAATGGGGGGGGGTGAAGTCATTAATAGAGAGGAGGCTGAGGACATTTATGGGGTGCTGAGGACATTAATGTGGGAGATGAGAGCATTAATGGAGGGGGGTTGAGGAAATTAATTGAGAGGGCTGAGGCCATTAATGGAGGGGGGGGGGTCTGCCTGGAGAACTGACAGGTCTTAATCACACATACTTGTTTTTCCAAAGTTATACAGTCATTAATTATTTTATATATATATATATAATAATTATAGTGACACTGCAAGCCCTTACCTTTGTATGTGTTTAGCAAATTGGTATAAAAAGGACATAGGATTCTCAGAACTGCAGTTTGAGAAGTTCTGGCATGTTTAGAGAAAACATAGAGCATAGCCTTTTCAATAGATTTTGTAGTTGCAGATCAGGGTCTGGAGTATGAAGGTTCCAAAATGTCTTGGGCAAAGCCTTCAATGCTGTGTCCAGGCCTTGCTTGACTCCTGCAGCCTGTGTTAGAGCACAGGTGTGCAGGATCGTTATAAGCCAGGCCTAAAGATAGCTCAGTGCAGCTGCTGCCGTTCAAATACATAGTGCTCCAGCCAGAAGAGGTGACCTACTGGGGAGACAAGACTCCATGTTGGAGAGATTCGTTTACCCATGGGACTAGGAGAGTTGGGACAGCTCAGCAGGAAAACAAAGGACCTAGAGAGCTGTGGCAACCAGAGGGCCAAGAAATGGGGTTCTGTTTAATAAAAGCAGTCTACCGGGCCCTTAAAAATAGTTTAGACTGATGTGAATATATATATATATATATTTTTTTTCTTCATTTATACTGTATTGCCAAAAGTATTGGGACACCCCTTCAAATCATTGGATTCAGGTGTTCCAATCACTTCCATGGCAACAGGAGTATAAAATCAAGCACCTAGGCATGCAGGCTGCTTCTACAAAAATTTGTGATAGAATGGGTCGCTCTCAGGAGCTCAGTGAATTCAAGCGTGGTACCATGATAGTTTGCTACCTGTGCAATAAGTCCATCCATGAAATTTCCTTGCTACTAAATATTCCACTGTCAACTGTTAGTGGTATTATAACAAAGTGAAAGCATCTGGGAACAACAACAACTCAGCCACAAAGTGGTAGGCCACGTAAAATGACAGAGCGGGGTCAGCGCATTCTGAAGTGCACAGTGTGCAGAAGTTGCCAACTGTTTGCAGAGTCAATAGCTAAAAGACCTCTAAACTTCATGTGCCCTTCAGCTTAGCACAACAGCGCATAGAGAACTTTATGGAATGGGTTTCCATGACTGAATAGCTGCATCCAAGCCTTACATGACCAAGTGTAATGCAAAGCATCGGATGCAGTGGTGTAAAGCAAACCGCCACTGGACTCTAGAGCACTGAAAATGTGGTCTCTGGAGTGATGAATCACACTTCTCTGTCTGGTAATCCGATGGACGTGTCTGGGTTTAGCGGTTGCCAGGAGAATGGTACTTGCCTGACTGCATTGTGCCAAGTGTAAAGTTTGGTGGAGGGGGATTATGGTTTGGGATTGTTTTTCAGGGGTAGAGCTTGGTCCTCGATTTCCAGTGAAGGCGGCAGCATACCAAGACATTTTGGACAATTTCATGCTCCCAACTTTGTGGGAACAGTTTGGGGATGGCCCCTTTCTGTTCCATCATGACTGTGCACCAGTAAACAAAGCAAGGTCCGTAAAGACATGGATGAGCGAGTTTGGGGTGAAGGAACTTGACTGGCCTGCACAGAGTCCTGAACTCAACCCCATAGAAACCTTTGGTATGAATTAGAGTGGAGACTACGAGCCAGGCTCTAATCCAACATCAGTGCCTGACCTCACAAATGCGCTTCTGGAAAAATTCCAATAGACATACTCATAAACCTTGTGGACAGCCTTCCCTGAAGAGTTGAAGCTGTTATAGCTTCAAAGGGTGGGTCAGCTCAATATTGAACCCTAGGGACTAAGACTAGGATGCCATTAAAGTTCATGTGTGTGCAAAGGCAGGTTTCCCAGTACTTTTGGCAATATAGTGTGTGTGTATATTGTGGGGTTAGCTCAGGTGGAGATCACCTTCCCTGGGGAAAAAAGGTAGGCCGCACAGCAGGTTTTTCTTCAAAATCTGACTGGTTGTCAGTTTTCATTGTTTTGATATTTTGCAAACCTTTTTAAATAAAACAGCAAAATAAACCCTCGCCATCCAGGCACTAACTAAACATAGGATTTTTCCTCTCTCACAGGTGAAGGGCTTCTCCGTCACCCAAAAACAAAACAATAAGCAACCTTTTCCTTCTTGCTATAACGCACACCTTCATGCACAGCTCACTCAGGAATGGCTCTGAGTCCCAGGCTACAAGCAGCTTCTTGCTCCAGCCCTGCCTTATTTATACCACCTGTTGGTGGTCATCAGTGGAGCACAAAATCCGGTCTGGAACCACCTCTGCCATTGTGGCCCCGAAAACCTGGAGTGGACTCTACCTTAAACTTCAAGGTATGATTGCATGCGAGGTGACACATAGCGTCCATCGATCAGCTCGCCGTTCATACTGTCACAATATATATATTTATACACATACATACACATATACATTATTTAGAGGTTTTCCAAGTTGCGACAGATGTAAATACATCATTCTGACACATACATCAATTTGTTGCATGTTCTGACATTTGTTGCACTACTGAGACCGAGTACTACAGAGAATCTATGACCCTCTTTATGAACTCTCCCAAATGAGTGAAGAGATATCTGCCAACACCCTAACACAAGTGGATTCCTAAGAGGAAAAGTAAAAAATAGTCCAAATAAAAGTTTTTCATATCAGTCATCAATCATATCATTCAGTGTTACAGCAATGCAAATGTAATCTGTGTAATAATCCGTTTAATCTCTCGGCAGTATAGTTCTGTTGCCGTCGCTGATGCTGGCTGATATTGCGACCCTGAAAACTCCCACCAAAACGATGTCATTAAGTGCTTATCAGTGTTACTATGTGCAGACACCAGAGAAATCTGATGCCTGCAAGAAAAATTCATGTCCTATATTCAGTCATGATTTCTGATGGAAATCTGTAATATGTGAAATATTGAAGCCATTTCTGACCACATCCTGTAAAGGCTTGCTGCATGACCTTCACAAGTCCCAATACTTTCTAAATCAGAGACACAATGCAAATGTATGGAGTAAATTTAGAATTACTGATCTGCATATTACATTAATGATACTGTAGTGAGTAGTGAACTCAGCCAGGTAACAAGCATTACCAGAAAAGCAGATGCAAACACAATATTTCTCAAATTTTCCCTAAAGAGCTTGTCAGACCCTTCCTTTGGTCTTAAACTGGGCCTTTGTAGCACCCTCCTAGATAAGATTCCTAGAGAGGTTTGGGCAAATGTAGTCTGTTTGGATCCTGTGTAAACATTGGAGAAGTGTGTGATTATTATTGTCTGTTTCTGGGTCTCACAGGCTGCAGACTCAGCTACTTCTCCCTACCTTCCCTGTGGTCTCTGCCAGTCCCTGGAAGCGGAGTGCCCAGTAGTGGTTGAGAAGGAGACAAATAGTCTGAACCCTGGAGAAGCAGGGTTCTTGTACTGAAGGAGGATATTCCAGCCTGGAGGGCTGCTGCCCTTCTAGGCAGGTTAGCTGAAGCTTGCAGATAGTTCATTGAGTTCCCAGCTCAGTGGGAGCTGAGGAGCCTATAGTTTTCCTGGAAGCAGTTTTAAGTCAAGAAGAGCGGGGGCACTGAGGACCTGGTGATTCACATCACAGTGTCTAAGCAGTATTGGACAGGAGGTATTCAATTATCTGGAGATACAGCGAGTAGAGGCTTGGAAGTGGGATCCTAGTGACTTTCTGCTGTTTAACCCATTGTGTGACTGTGTCAGTGCTGCTAAATTGGAACTTTCCCACTGGAAGTCGCTGTGCTAGGGCCTCTGGTCTCTGCAAAAAGGGGGGTTACCTCCATGAAGAGAGCTCTCCTTGCCCCCCATTCAAGTTTAACCTACACAAAAATTTAAGAAAAGATATCCATTGCCTGGTTATTGTGAGAGAATGTGCAAGTGTTGTGTACCTAGCTGTCTGGGGACCCAGAGGAATAGAAGCTGGAACAAAACAATGGGACCAGTCAGAGGGTCTGTGCTACATCTAACTTGGATGTAATATCACAGACTCAAGTGACACTCAATGCTCCCTTTTTCTCCAACCCTCTAGCTACATAACAGTTTATGTAAAGAGGTGAGGGGAGAGATGGATGAGCTGGGTCAGCACAGAAAGTAATAAAACACTCCCAGATGGCAAAAGGGCTATGATACACAAAGTGGGAGGGGCTGTGTTAGGGAATCAACACTTTTAAAGTAGTCAAATTTTCTAGCAAATTTAAGGGCATAGTGTATGTAAATAAAAAAATTGTTTATGGAAAGAAAGACCTGGATCACAGCATCCAATTTAAGTTTAAGGCCTGCATGACTGAATTAGGGTGTTAATACTGGGCAAAAAGAAGTTATAAAGGATAATTTTTTTTACGAATTAATAAACTTGGTATATTTACCTGATTTGTGCAATGATATTGTACAGTGGCCCCAAACCTCCTCTTCTAGAGTCTCTTGTCAGCATTCTTGGGGGGAAAAGGCCTGCTTGAGAAACGATGAATTGCTTGCAGTGAAGTGAAAGTACTTAGTTTCCCATAAAGCCAGACGCTGGTACAAAAAAGCATCTGTTTATTTCAATTGGCTCCATATAGCTCTTTTGTGCTTTACAAAGCAACTGGACGAAGTGGATCCTTCCTAAAATTCCAGGAAGAGATCACGGCCCTTTTGTATCCAGAAGGTGCTGTGGCCCAAACCCCCAACTCAGATGCAGTTAGCTGGCTGCACGAGAGGCATTTCCCAATGTCATTCTTGGTACCCCAACCTAAAGGACACCCTAAAAAAGATGTGTCTGTAGCAGAGCGTTTTTTTTGTCCCTTCTGTCCTGGCCAACCTGGTCTCTGCCTTAAGGACTGCTTCTGTTGCTACTATACACTAGTGGACTATTAGTATAGGGTACAGCACGGCACAATCTAGGGTACACATTTACATAGGGTCTCGAAAGATGTTAGGTAGTCAAAAAACTGGCTATTGCATGCTGAGAGACATTAACATCTGAAAGTTTAAAAAAGTTAAAAAAAAAAAAATTATAAAAAAATTAAAAACAAAAATAGTTGTCCTTTTATTGTTGTCGAATTATTTTTACTTTTTTACTGTTAACCATTGCGGATTTTTGCAGGAATGCCATTCAGCTGCAGCACCGATCTTTTTTTTTCTGACAGCAACAGGGTCTTGCTCTCAGAATATACATAAGAAAGCGTCTGCAGCACTGTTGGATGAGATTTTTCATCTGCAGTTAAAGAGCTTATAGAGTTAGGTCCATTTATATTTGGACACAGGCACAATTTTCATACTTTTGGCTCTGTATGCCACCAGAATAAATTAAAACGAAACAATCTAAATTCATTTGAAGTGCAGACTTTGAGCTTTAATTCAAGGGGTTGAACTTGAATGTCAAGTACAAATTTTAGGAACTGCAACCATTTTTATTCACAGTCCCTCCATTTTCAAGGGCTCAAATGTAATTGGACAAATGAATATAATCATAAATAAAATGTTACATTTTTAATATTTTGTTTAAAATCCTTTACTGGCAATGACTGCCTGAAGTCTGGAACCCATGGACATTACCAAAGACTGGGTTTCCTCCTTTCTGATGTTTTTCCAGGCTCTGACTGCAGCTGTCTTCAGTTGTTCTTTGTTTGTGGGTCTTTGTGCCTTTAGTTTTGCCTTCAGCAAGTGAAATGCATGCTCAATTGGGTTGAGATCAGGTGAGTCACTCGACCATTGCAGAATATTCAACTTCTTTTCCTTCAAAAGGATTGCTTTTGCGGTGTGTTTTGGATCATTGTCCATCTGTACTGGGAAGCGCCATCCAATCAACTTTGCTGCATTTAGCTGAATCTGGGCTGACAGATATCTCTAGAGATTTAGATATCTATAAACACTGCAGAATTCATGTGGCTGCTTTTGTCTTCTGTCATATCATCAATAAACCCCAATGACCCAGTGCCACTGGAAGCCATGCATGCCCATGCCATCACACTGCCTCCACTATGTTTTACAGAGGACACTGTGTGCTTTGGATCATGAGCTGCTCCAACAGTTTCACAATCTAGTACCAAAGATATCTTTATGGCAAGTGCTCAGGTCCTAATGTAGTGTTAAAGTGGCCAGCCCACTCAAAAGTGATTTTTTTTTTTTTTTAATAGGTTGATCCTGCTGGGCCGAGAAATCCTCTGACATGTTTTATGCCTTGGCTACCCCAAAAAGGAAGACCTCCATGCCATAATTCCCCACTACAGTCCACCTTGGTGTTTTGAGCATTCCTTTGCACATTCAAATGTATATTCTCTATAATATAAAATAAAGTACTAATGCTTTCTCCGTAGTATAAATGAAAATTCAAACAGAGTGAGACACCTTCATGTTTTCAGCTGCAGGTTTGCATACTAAGCAAATCAGTGTTCAGATCTCCCCAATAATACTAGGAAATATAAATAAAAGCTTTTAAATGGTTTAGTTCTCCAGGATCATTAAAAGGTGAAATATAATCTTTTAGTGGACAGATCCACTAAAATGGACTGGTGCACTAAAAAGGCATAATCTGTAAATAGCAACAAAAATGGTGTATTTATATGGTAAGTAAAGCCACAGCAATGCAAATGTAATTAAAAATGATTATGCCACCATTATGTTTTTTTCCCCTATAACTTCTCTTAACTGTATGCTGTAAATTATGTCAAGTTGAAGGTGATGTATGCTTTTGAATTGCATTCTGCAGCTCTAATAATCATTGTTTACCAGATCATTATTGTTTTACCAGATCTTTATTTATAGAAATGATAGTTGGAAACAAATGTAATTGCTCAAATGATCAATTTGGCAAATATATGCATTATATCTTAGTGAACCGAGTTTTTTTTTTATGGAATTATAGGTGGAATGTGCTAACCTGACCTGTCTACAAATAGAGATTACTTTGGCAAACAACATTTTTCGTAAAAGTGCATCACCAAACTATGCACGGCTTTATAAATGGATCTTTTAATCACCATATTAACCAAAAAACATGAGATATGGGGAACAGTAAAGCACAATTAATGTGCAGCTCCACTAAACAGGAATCCTAATTTTATATGCAATAGACATAAAGAAGCGGAAATAAAAATTGGCATTGTACTATTTGGATCATTACTGTAAAATAAACAGATAATATCAAGCCATAAAGGATGAAAATTTAGTCAGACAGGCAGATGGAATACATTTTCTTGTGTTTCTATACCCAAATATATCATATATATATATACCCAAATATATTATATATATATATATATATATATATATATATATATACACACACACACACACACACATACATATACACATATACATACATACATACACACACACACATATTTGTAGTACACACTTGGGAACAGATGTAGCATATGGCCGGTACAATGTGGTGGTTAATGCTATATGCTTATATGTTAATAATCTTCCATGGAGATCTGTTTAAACTCTCACACTATTCACTTTCTGAGTACCATACTTTGATGACGTAAAGGCTCTCTTCTATATTGTACCTCTATATGTCGAGCTCCTCTCAGTCACACTATATATCCATAGTAAGGCCAAAAGGTGAGCCCTTGATAACATCAGCCGTATTAATCCACCAGAGACTAGATTGGGAAATCCATTTGTAGCAATAAGCTGAATATCTTCTTACGTAATCAGAAAACGTCCTCAAGCTAATCCTCTTTCCCTCTGTCTATCGCATGACACGCATCTTACCAGGGCACTTTCCCCAAGTGTTAAATATGGATTTTTTTTTTCCTTTTAATACATTTTGTTAAGGAAGAAATGCATTTGTAGATTATTCTCTTTGATTTTCAAAGAGAGTTCCACACTTGAGAACGCTAATGCATCTGCAGCCACTACAACAAAGGTGAGCATGTGATATTGAAGAGAAAGCACACTGAATAATGATAGAAAATCAATAAAACACATGGGTAGCCGAACTAGAGACACACGAAAATGGCTTCCATATGCTCTTCTGTTTAATTAATGTTAATCCTTCAAATGGTTTGATTTTATTACTTTACAATAGTGTTCTCCCAAGTGGCTCAGGTATCATGTGTGTCATTCAGCTATCTTTGATGTTGGTTGGGTCATTCAATTTTCATTCAAAATTCTAGCATCTTAACTTTGGAAAGATTTTCCCTTTTACTTCCTGTTGTTTCTTTAACCCCTTGCGCCGATGTCACGCAAATATGCGGCCTCACAGAACTGGGCTTTTTTCCATGGCTTTTTTCGCACCGCGCACTCCCAGCACAAAGACCGGGGTGTCACTGAGAGCCCCGGGTCCCAGTCTAACAATTGGAACCCGGGACGCCCAATTCCGGGTCACATGATCACTGTAATAGCCTCTGATTGGCTATCACAGTGATCAGTCACTGTACAGCCCGCCCCCCTTTTTTTTTTTCTCTATGAATGGAGGAGAGAGATACATTTTATCTCTCTAACTCCTGGCATTGAGAAAAAAAATGTTTGTTAAAAATAAATAAATATTTGAAAATAAAACAACAAGGAAAAAATATCTAGATCAAAGTTTGATCTAGTTCAGTGCCAGGATAAGTGTCTGGGTCAAGGTCAGGGTCAAAGGTCAAGGTCAAAATATATATACAGTCAGGTCCATAAATATTGGGACATCGACACAATTCTAAAATTTTTGGCTCTATTCACCACCACAATGGATTTGAAATTAAATGAACAAGATGTGCTTTAACTGCAGACTGTCAGCTTTAATTTGAGGGTATTTACATCCAAATCAGGTGAACGGTGTAGGAATGACAACAGTTTGCATATGTGCCTCCCACTTGTTAAGGGACCAAAAGTAATGGGACAATTGGCTTCTCAGCTGTTCCATGGCCAGGTGTGTGTTATTCCCTCATTACCCCAATTACAATGAGCAGATAAAGGGTCCAGAGCTCATTTCAAGTGTGCTATTTTCATTTGGAATCTGTTGCTGTCAACTCTCAAGATGAGATCCAAAGAGCTGTCACTATCAGTGAAGCAAGCCATCATTAGGCTGAAAAAACAAAACAAACCCATTAGAGAGATAGCAAAAACATTAGGCGTGGCCAAAACAACTGTTTGGAACATTCTTAAAAAGAAGGAATGCACCGGTGAGCTCAGCAACACCAAAAGACCCAGAAGACCACGGAAAACAACTGTGGTGGATGACCGAAGAATTCTTTCCCTGGTGAAGAAAACACCCTTCACAACAGTTGGCCAGATCAAGAACACTCTCCAGGAGGTAGGTGTATGTGTGTCAAAGTCAACAATCAAGAGAAGACTTCACCAGAGTGAATACAGAGGGTTCACCACAAGATGTAAACCATTGGTGAGCCTCAAAAAACAGGAAGGCCAGATTAGAGTTTGCCAAACGACATCTAAAAAAGCCTTCACAGTTCTTATGGACAGATGAGACCAAGATCAACTTGTACCAGAGTGATGGGAAGAGAAGAGAATGGAGAAGGAAAGGAACTGCTCATGATCCTAAGCATACCACCTCATCAGTGAAGCATGGTGGTGGTAGTGTCATGGTGTGGGCAGGTATGGCTGCCAATGGAACTGGTTCTCTTGTATTTATTGATGAGATGACTGCTGACAAAAGCAGCAGGATGAATTCTGAAGTGTTTCGGGCAATATTATCTGCTCATATTCAGCCAAATGCTTCAGAACTCATTGGACGCCGCTTCACAGTGCAGATGGACAATGACCCAAAGCATACTGCAAAAGCAACCAAAGAGTTTTTTTTTTAAGGGAAAGAAGTGGAATGTTATGCAATGGCCAAGTCAATCACCTGACCTGAATCCGATTGAGCATGCATTTCACTTGCTGAAGACAAAACTGAAGGGAAAATGCCCCAAGAACAAGCAGGAACTGAAGACAGTTGCAGTAGAGGCCTGGCAGATCATCACGAGGGATGAAACCCAGCGTCTGGTGATGTCTATGCGTTCTAGACTTCAGGCTGTAATTGACTGCAAAGGATTTGCAACCAAGTATTAAAAAGTGAAAGTTTGATTTATGATTATTATTCTGTCCCATTACTTTTGGTCCCTTAAGAAGTGGGAGGCACATATGCAAACTGTTGTAATTCCTACACCGTTCACCTGATTTGGATGTAAATACCCTCAAATTAAAGCTGACAGTCTGCAGTTAAAGCACATATTGTTCCTTTCATTTCAAATCCATTGTGGTGGTGTATAGAACCAAAAATGTTAGAATTGTGACGATGTCCCAATATTTATGGACCTGACTGTACATATATGGTATATCTGTGATTGTCAAGAGCAGAAAAATGTATTTTGGGTTGTTCTTTGGTGGTAGGTTATAGTAGTAACAAGAAAAACACAGCTAAATTTAAAATATTTTTTTTTTTACTATTTTGGGCCAGTTTTCCTTTGATAATAAAAAAAATCAGAAGATATCCATTACCATTAACCACCAAAGGAAATCCCAATTTGTCCTAAATAAAAAACAAGGTATAATCCACCTGGATGTACAAAGTAGTTGTGATGATATTTATGGTTTTACTAACAGAAGTCAACATTGCAAAATTGTGCTTAAGCATTAACATTTGTTTTAACCTTAGTTGTGAAGGGGTTAAACAGCAAGTGAATGGAAATGTCTTCAGTTGGACACAGACACGCTTTATTCTATTCAAAAATAAAAAGATAAAATTTGACTCCAAAAAAGAGAAAGGTTGTACAAGTTGAGGACGGTGATCTTGTTTCCATAAAGCTGAAGCAGATGTCCTTGCATATAGCAAACTGTGGACTTGGCTTGTAGAAGAAACAGTTAACAGCACACAAGCTTCTTCCTTTAGAGCAACAAGAGTTCCTCCACAGAGAACTAGATAGATTAAACTCTTCAGAACACGAGCTGATGTTCTTTTTGGCAAACACACCACTGACCTTCTAGCACAAGAGGGGTGGCAGCAACCCAGAAGTCTCTAAGATCTCTCACAGCCGTCTGTACTCATAAAATGTCCAGAGACAGTTTGGTTGCCTTCCAAGCAACACTTTTCTCCAGGGACACCAGACTTGATCTTCAGCAGACAGCCCCTTAATCAGCTGTCTGTGGCTTCAGCATCCAGGCCCTTTGGTCACCCACCTGAGGCCTCACAAAGAGCAAGATCATGGCAATGTTGCTCTGAAAGGTAGCCTCCCTCCAGGCTGGACTGATCCTCAGCAGCGAGAGACCCAGAAGCACAGCCTATCAGAATATTTATGCAGTTAACCAGAAGTCTCCAGGGCCCTGCTACCTGAGATTAGCCAGGGCTGCATAAATATTATTACAGGTACTTATATAGCGCTGTCAATTTATGCAGCGCTTTACATTTATATTGTACATTCACATCAGTCCCTGCCCTCAAGCAGCATACAATCTAAGGATCCTAACTTGCATTCATACACACACTTACTAGGGCCAATTTAGACAGGAGCCAATTAACCTACAAGCAGGGGCGGACTGACCACTCGAGCACTGCCCGAGGGCCCAGAGTCAGTAGGGGGCCCCATGAAATGCCCTGGTACCTTTTTTTATAGGCTTTTTTTAGTGTGGGCAAGGACACAGGGGCCCCATGATCCCCTATTGCCCAGGGGCCCCATGCGTTGTCAGTCCACCCCTGCCTACAAGCATGTCTTTGGAGTGTGGGAGGAAACCCACGCAGTCACAGGGAGAACATGCAAACTCCAGGCAGGTGGTGCTGTGGTCAGGATTTGAACCAATGACCCTAGTACTGCCAGGCAGCCATGCTAACCATATAGCCACTGTGCTGCTCATTCATACTACCATCTGTATAACTCCACACCTATATTCCAGATAATTCTAACACTATGGAAACAGAGAGAGCTACCAGAATAGCAGCAGTTGAGAACACTGAACTGACCTAATTGATCATCTGCACTGCATACAGTAACACACAGCTAGTTTTGCCTAACACACTAATTACAGCCACACTGGTTACAGTGAGCCAAGCTAAATTTACCTAACTGAAAACACACCTAGCTCCACTGAACACAGTGAGCCAGCACTATATCTAACCAGTCCTAGCACCCATCTAGGAGTGTGTTACATAACATATTGCAGCTTATTGGTCATTAAAGGTGGTAGCTGCATTTGTTTTTTTAGGCTTTTTTTCCCACTCTGTTTCCACCATCTGGTCAGCTCCTGTATTAGAGTGCCCCCACAGTACAAGGGGCACAGCAGACAGCAGCATTGCCAATCTGGGGGGACGGTAGTGTTAGATGTACTAGCAGATTTAAGTACACTAAAAAAATTGAAGCTGAACTCAAGCCCACACAATATAATTGTTACAGCAAACATTTTTTTTTTCATTTTAGGGCACAGGTATTACATAAGAAAATAAAAACTGATCATTGTAAGCACCCCCGCCAGTGTAAATAGACTAACATATCTGGAAGAAAACTTGTGCTTTTGAAAAGCAACAAAACTGGAACTGAAAACTTGAGCAGCTCTGAGGAAAGGGACTCGTCCCTGAAACGCGTCAGCCTCCTGACCGCACTGGCAGTTGGAACACCTTGCCCTCTGTTGTGGCCATCTCCATTATGCAAAAGCTTTTTATACATGCTTTGTGAATATGTTTTTGTCTTTTATATCTTTGAATAAATCTTGGTGTGTGCGCCACCTGTCTACTCTTTTGAAAAACAACAGACTCACTGGCTGGATCACTACATGAAAATAGAAGAAAGAAAACCTAAAATGAAAACTAATTCATATATCACATCTAAGAATCGGTGAGCCGTAACATAATAAATGTTTGAACATATATATACACATATGTATAAAATCATGCAAAAAACATAAAGTGATGCTGTGCACTCATATATATGCCACTATACGGTGGCTAATATAATGTGAGGAAGAAATTACTGTGTCCACAGATAAGTCCAACGTGAAAAATGTGAACAAGATCCCAATCGATCCATGGACTTCCAAACAACATAGACTGTGCACGCGGTGAGACAGTGAGGATACAGATTACGCACTCACCAGATGCGCAACCTTTATGCGCCTTTATATATTATAGAGACTTCCAATATGTCATCAGAGGTCTGGTCAGGTCTGGTCAGGTCCCCTTCGTTATGCCATAATCTGCATACAGCCTTCTCTTTAGGCGATGACCACTCTGTAGATGCACCTGGCTCCCAGAGGAGCTCAGAAAAAACAGAGAGGGCCAATAGTGCGGTATGTCTATGGCTATAGCCAAAACCCTATGACTAAGAGCTCTTCGCTATAGCCAAAACCCTATGACTAAGAGCTCTTCGCTCGAAACGAGTCAGGGTCGGCTGCAGCTGTTTGACGCTAATACCGCCGGCACCACGAGGGGTCCCGGCGGCAACTTTTCATTGGGTCAGTAGTTCATCTTATTATTATCCCTTGCATTGTATTTGATTATCATCTGTCTCTGTATGTGGGAATAAAGCATCCATAGACATACCGCACTATTGGCCCTCTCTGTTTTTTCTGAGCTCCTCTGGGAGCCAGGTGCATCTACAGAGTGGTCATCGCCTAAAGAGAAGGCTGTATGCAGATTATGGGATAACGAACGGGACCTGACCAGACCTGACCAGACCTCTGATGACATATTGGAAGTCTTTATAATATATAAAGGCGCATAAAGGTTGCGCATCTGGTGAGTGCGTAATCTGTATCCTCACTGTCTCACCACGTGCACAGTCTATGTTGTTTGGAAGTCCATGGATCGATTGGGATCTTGTTCACATTTTTCACGTTGGACTTATCTGTGGACACAGTAGTTTCTTCCTCACATTATATTAGCCACCGTATAGTGGCATATATATGAGTGCACAGCATCACTTTATGTTTTTTGCATGATTTTATACATGTTCATTTATTTGTACTCTAGCGCTGCACCTTTTTGTATATTATTGTGTATTGGAAGGTTTTATATGGTGCCTTTGGTGTACAGCTGCTACTATTTAGAAGGCGCTCACTTACTTACACGTTGTTAATATAATAAATGTTTGCTTTTGGGTTTAAAGTATAACTAAAGAGAAAACTTTTTTTGAGTTTTGGATAGAGTGGAGATGGATTAGAACCCCTGTCAGTTTTTATTGCTGTCTGTGTCCCCATTAGGAAGATTCATCCTATTTGTCCTGTTTATCAATACCATTGAAAGAGAAAGTAAAATAAAATCCCGAATTGTGGGTTGTCCCCAGAAAAGTAATAGAGACAAATCTTCCAAAGGGGATGCTAGTTCTGGTGACCCGGGGTTCCCCAAGGAATTCCCCTAAATTGCAGGGATTTCTTCTAATTTCCTGTTTGGCTATGGGATAGAAAGTTAAGGGAAATCTCTCCAATGGGACACAGAGGGCGGCAAAAAAATCTGACCAACACGAAACCCCCCACCACCACCACCAAAAAAAACTGTTTTGCCTATAGTTCTTCTTGAATACAGCTTTAAAATATTTTCAATTAATAGTTTAAATTTTATATATATATATATATATATATATATATATATATATATATATATATATATATATATATATATATATATATATATATATATAATTTTTTTTTTTTTTATTTAAATGAACACAAATTTACTAGGTAATTATTTTCTTTTTTTAATATCTGTTTGCTATTTGGCTTTAAAATGTCTATGAAAATAAATCTGCCTTTAGAAAATTCTTAATTTCCATTTACCCATACATTTGACACTTCATCCTGCCACAAAGGAAGGCTGTCCAAATGTTACAATCCCAATGGTGATCAGGAAACACATGAGCAATTGCCCAATAACACTGACACAATAAAGACTGTGAACACAGCCATAACACTTCCGTCCATCTTTTGTGGTAAACACTCATTTGATGAGATCTGCAAGGAAAGTGACAGCTGAATATAGATTATTTTGGCAACAGGAAACTGAGAAGATAATCTCATTATTTTAAAGGGATTCCATTGGGTCCATTTATCAATGAGGGCAGCAAAGCCTGGAGAAATCATCAGGTTTAGCTTGGGAAAAACGGCAAGGTTTTACATCATTGTAGAAAATGTAGGTCAATACAACACATTAGATAGTGAAGAAAATGTCCCTTAGAATGAAAAAAAAAAAAAAATCAATGGTTTAACTGCAATATTTAATTCTCATATATATATATATATATATATACACACACATACATACATACACACACACTATATATATATATATATATATATATATATATATATAATCATGGCCAAGAATACTGGCACCCCTGCATTTCTGTTAGATAATGCACCACTTCACCCAGAAAATTGTTATTAGAGTTGCAATTAGAAATGTTTAGGCATTCTTGTGTTTTTTTCTTTTGTATGTATTGGTATGACACAGAAAAGTAGAGAAACAAAAGGCCAAATCTGACACATTCCACCCAAAACCCCATATGGACTAGACAAAATTATTGGCACCCTCAATTCAACATTTGTTAGAACACCCCTTTGAAAAAAAATAACTGAAATTAATTGCTTACTGTAAAAAACAATGAGTTTCTTACACCTCTCTACTGGAATTTTGGACCACTCTTCTTTCGACAGCTGCTCCAGGTCTCTTGGGTTGGAAGGGTGCATTTTCCCAACTGCTGTTTTGAGATCTCTCCACAGGTGCTCCTATGGGAGGAGGTTGACAAGCAGAGTTTCTCCTTTTGGGTGGAACTCCACTTTAAGAAAACTGGACAGTGCACAATCAGGTGCAGCTATGCATAGAAACCAATCAGCTTTCAGGTTTTTTGTCAAAGCTTTATTGAGCAAGCTGAGTCGATAAAATGCACAGTTGCACCAGATTTTGCACTCTCCAATTCTCGTAAAAAACCCCATTGTTGTTGACTACTTGAATTCTGGTACATCCAGAGCTCAAAGGGTTTAAACAAGTTTGTTTCTGTGTATCTCTGCTGGTTCAGTGCTTCTGTGTAAAAGTGATCAGTCAGCCATTTTCTGATCTCCTCTGCAGACAGTGAACCCTGAAGTGCTCAGCTCTGAGCATTTCCAGGTTCACAGCTGTCAAAAACATGACTAAATAGGTAAACAACTGACCAAGCAAAGTCCTGTGTTCGTTTGGCTGAAACAGAGGGCAGGGGAAAAATTAAGGGTCAAACACATCCCAGATGCCTCATAAAGAGTACCTGTCATGTACCCAAAGCTCCTTGTGATAGCAATAAAGAAAAGTGAAAAATAATCAGCATAAGTGTTCAAAAATGTAAAATATAATAAAATAAATAAAAAATAAAATCACTTCCAAATGGCATTTAAAGCATTGAATATTGATAATTTTGGGTACAGCAATTTTTCACTGCTTGTCAAGCAAACAGAGTTTTGAATCTGAACATGTTTGGCATCTATTTACTTGACAGAACCTCATCTTTTATTTCATACACAAAAGTAGGGGATAAAATTGTGTTTGTATTTTGTATTGTGTTTTTACTGAAAATATCAATTTGATAAACAGTTGTGTAGATATGCTGTAACATAAAAAAAATGCACCTGCCATCTTTTTAGTCTGCACTCTTTATTCTCTGCTTTCAAAAAATGTATCTATTACACATTTCTTACCTGGAGATCCTGCCAGCATCAACACTTCCTGTTGCAGGCTGACATAGCTAACCCACTGCCTCATAATTAGCAGTGCTGTCATCCAGCTGCCCGTGCTTCTTTAAGTGGTCTCTGGGCTGTTGTAATTCTACAGCTGTATACATTCCAGCTGCATTATAATAAAAAGGTGTCCAAAGTCCTACAGTTTCTTTAAAAAGCAGTCACAGCTCAATAAGAAAATCTTGTTTCTGGGCAGCACGCGTAACCACTTGCTTACTGGGCACTTTTACCCCCTTGGTGCCAGGCCAATTTTCAGCTTTCAGCGTTGTTGCACTTTGAATGAAAATTTATGCGGTCATGCAACATTGTACCCATATGAAATTCGTATTTTTTTTTTCACACAGAGCTTTCTTTTGGTGGTATTTAATTAGCACTGGGTGTTTTAGTTTTTGCACTATAAACAAAAAAAAGAACAAAAAATTTGAAGAAAAAAAGTTTCTTTGTTCCTATTATAAAATTTTTCAAACAGGTAATTTTTCTCCCTGACTGATGTGCGTTGATGAGGCTGCACTGATGGGCACTGATGAGGTGGCATGGATAGGAGGCACTAATGGGCACTGATAGGCTGCACTGATGAGGCGGCACTGGTGGGCATTGATGAGGAGGCAGTGATGATGCTACACTGATATGCAGCAATGATGGACACTTATATGTGTCACTGATGGGCACTGATAGGCAGCACTGATGGGTGGCACTGATGGGCACAACTGCTGATGGGTGGCATTGCTGGGCACTGGTGGGTTGCACTGCTGGGCACTGATCATCACGGCACTGATTATCAGTGCCCTGATGATCGGTGCAAATGTCCTCTGTATCAATTGCCGGTTATCGACAGTACTTTCCTCATGCTGTGACAGCATGAGGAAAGTGCTGCCGATGACCGGCAACTGTATTTACTTCGTGATCTGCTGTGTCATTGGACACAGCTGATCACGTGGTAAAAGGCCACTGTGATTGGCCTTTTTCCTCATCATGTGATCAGCTGTGTCCGTAGGATACAGCAACCATGGAAAGTGCCAGATGTGCGCCGCTGGGGGCGTGTGGGAGGGTGCATTCTGGGAGGACGTCGTATGACGCCTTTTCAAAACTGGAAAACTGCGCTGTAGCCGTCATTTGGCTATAGCACAGTTGGCAAGTGGTTGAAGGATAAGTTCACCTTTCAACAAAAATAATAAATGCACATTTGTGTTGCAGGTAAAAAAATGTGCATTTACTATTTTTTGTTTTGGGAGCCTAGAAAGCATTGCACCCACGATCAGCAGAGTGATGGTGCCATGTAGGACTCCTGCAGACCTGTCAGTGTATCTGTGTGCTAGTACCTTGTACAGGCACACAGATACACACTGACATGAATTATCAATTAACTACCACAGCACTCAACAGCGCCATAATAGTTCATTGAGAACTACAGGCCGACAAGCTCAAAGGCTGTTGGAACTCGTAGTTTTCCTATTCACAGAGTACTGTGAATGAGTCCCACACGGCAACGTTTTGTAAATTGTGACAGCTAGTGGGTGGAGATGATCCCCCACTAGCTGTCAAAAAGAAGGAGCGGAGGTTGGTCCTTTCATAACATTTTACACTCTGGAGGGACCGTTGCTTTCTGTGTGGAACCAAAGGTCTAACAAACCCTCTGGTTAGAGCTAGAGCCCTGCAATCAGCAAAATTTATTTCCCTTGCTATTTGCAGTGCTCTAGCTCTGATTCAGTGGGGCATACCTTTAGTCTCAGTTCACACTACTACGACCTGAAAGTCGCGCGATGTACAGTGCGACTTTGCCAGGTGACTTGAGTACTACTTTGAAGCAACTCTGAAGCAGTTTTCAGAAAATGCCTTGTTATCTTCCTTTAATATCGGATCCAAATCACATCAATATAGATGAGGATCCAACTTGGAGGCGACTTCCATTAAAGTCTATGGGCACAAGTCGGATAGAAGTCGCCTTGAAGTAGTACAGGAACCTTTTCTAAAGTCGGAGCAAATTCAGTAGTACTATTTAAGACAGCTCTCATTAACTAACATGGGGTTTCACATGCCATGCGACTTGGGGTCTCATAAGTCGGATCCAAAGTCACGGCAGTGTGAACCGAGCCTTACAGAGAGACCACAGCTTCTCCACAAAGAGCAAGGCTCTTGAGCATGTTGGCAGGTGAAAGGCTTTTCTACTCAAGTTTTGGCTTCTTTCTAAAGAAAATAAACTAATATTTTGAGCATCTTTTGATTTTATGCACCTGGAATGTAATCATTTGACTTAAACTGATGTTTAGTTGGGCTTCAATCTGTACTTTATGTGGACAAATGGTAAAAAATAAATCCCCCCACCTGCCAATCTTGTTACTCTACCTACTGTAGGTTGTGTTACCTCAGTTCCTTGTCTCATTGTGAACCAAGGGCTTGTTGGCATTAGGTGTACCCAGCCCTGCGCAGTCCCAATGCAAAGCAAGGCAAAAAGCCTTATTTTCTATGGTGTCCGTTCACTTCACAGCATTTTCAAAAAAGTTAAAAAAAAAAAAGGAAAAAAGTGCAATGTCATATCGCTGTATCGGGCACTGTTCCTGCCAGCTGACACCAGCAGCCATGCATTCACTAACACTGTCTGGTGTGGATGAGCCTTAAAAGAAAAAAATCTCTTTATGTTGAAGAAGAAAACATTAGGGTTTTTTTGTGGCTGTGCTGATCAGGACATCATTTTTTAATGTGTCCTATTAAGCTGGCCACAGATATTAAAAGGCAGCTGCAGGAGCAATATATCTGCCCTCAGGCTAAAAATTCCTCAAAGTTTAACATAAACTTAGATGCTCAGCTCTGAGAATACAGATTGGTTTGAAGAGGGTAGGGGGCAGGGAAGAGAAAGGAAGACACTGGAAACATCAGCGTATTGGGGGAAAAGAAATCAAGATAGAATAAGACCCGGAGCTAGATGAGCAGCATAGGCGGAAGACTTGACATGACTAGGTTGGCAGGATAGGCGGAGCAACGTAGGGTTAATAGAGGAGTTTTTGTTTAAGAAGGGAAAAGTGTTAGCTGATTGGAGGGGTTTCTGGTGTGGCTTAAGAGGGGCCTGGTGGCTCGGGTAGAGAAAGTTGGGCGGTGTTAAAGTGGTCGAAGTCATTCAGAGCTAAGACAGTGCAGAACAAGTTTCTCCTGGCCTCCCTCCCGGACGACTTGTTTGGCAGCTCTGTGTTCGCAGGGCTCAACTTGTTTTGTCTTTTCCAACTTTTCGATGGTTCTCGGGCAGTTTACTGGATGGGTGACTGCCTGGTCGTGTTCCTGTGTTTTGGGGGGTGGCTTATTTTTATAAGTTTCTTTTGTCATAGCAATTGGCAGGGGTCTCAGGGTCTTGGAAGGCAGTGATGGTTTAAAGATTTTGGAGAATGGTGGGTTGGGCCCATTACAGGTATGGGTGTAACAACCCTAGCAAATTTATTGCAGTAATGGTTCAGGAGTAAGTTGGCTGTATCAAGGGTAATTTTTATGAAATTTTCCCCAAATCGGTGTATTTGTGGCTGGGGGCCTTGAAGTCTACGCTGGTGGTAGATACAGCTAGTTGGTCGATATACAAATTGCCCTCTAGGACCCTAGACTTTAATGAGGTAATCCAGAATAACAGTAAGGTGATTAATGTTCAGTGAGTTATATAAAGAATTTGTATTTTGATAACAAAGTTGTAATCTTGTTGTTTAATAAAAATGGCTGCTATGGCCTTTTCAACTCCAATGCGGGTCAGTGTCATTTGTAGTTTGGGGAGGTCACAAGAGTAGGTGGGGGTTTAAAAGGTTAGGAGCAGCCATAATATCTGCAATACCTTAGTCAAGGTTTTTCAACAATCACTCACATCCTACAACAACAGTAAGTTAGAGACTGAACAGCTACGGACATAAGATTGTCACTGAAAATGGCCAGAGAGACGTCTGCAGTCTTATGCCTATAGTTACATTTTTACCTGAATTTGCAGAGCACATTGATCCCTTTCAGTGGTTTGATTAGATTCATAGTTGGGGCTGAATCAGCCTCTTTGGTCCTGGTGACTTATTTCATTTTATCCAACATTAAAAAGCAGTTTTTGTAACACTAAGATAGACAAACTATGATAAATTTTTAAAAGCTAAGAGCTAATTTATAGAAGATGGCCAAATACGATTTTACCTTTGTGTTGCATACAATAGGACTTTTTATTGAGTTCTGATTAAACTGCTTTGAGCGTAATGAAAAAAATGAATTTCACACTCACACAGATGAGGCATTTTTCCATACAAAAGCCCCCCTTCTCTGGAATCAATGCATCGTCTTTTATTTGACAGCGATGTGCCCCTATCTGCTGCTTTGTGTCATGTCATCTCCACCTTGACCTCATACAGCTGCTTGTGAATCAGCAGAACAAAAACAAATGAGACTCGGTGGTTAGGGTACATTGAGCACGACGCAGCATTTCAGCTGTCTTACTGATGCTGTTAATCTAATGATACAAGGAAGAACTGTCACCAGCTTAAATTTATCACAGCTGAAATGGATTGTCATGCGTGTCCCTTGCCCAGAGCCATGGTCTACCAGCACAGCCTTCCATTACATTTACGGTACTGGAAAAAAACAATGCATTGTTCTCATGTAATATATGCTATAACTCTTTGGAGTATCACAAGCAATCTGCAGAGAGCTGACCATCTATTGCATAAGATTTCATTAAAGGTTCATGCCAAAGAAAAAAAAATTAAAATTAAAATTTGTAATGTGGGTACCAAAATAAATCCACGTCTTACCTTTTCGTGCACTTTAACTGCTTGCTGACCGACCTATAACAGTTTTACTGTTACAGGTCAGCCGCTCTGTGCAGAATCATATTTATATATGTGTGATTCTGCACTTCCGGGTAGGGGGCACTCACCACTTCTGCTGTGAGTTATCACTGCAAAAACCGATCAACGGGTGAGGGCCAATGGATGATTGGAGAGACACAAAAGACGGTACTGTATACGTAAACAATGCAGAGCTCTGTCCTGTCAGCGGGAATGTGCTAGATTTTGTTTCCCTGCAAAGTAAAATTACCTAAAAGTAAACACAAAACACATAGTTAGGCACACAGTTAACCCTTTGATCGACCTAGATGTTTAACCCCTTCCCAGCCAGTGCCATTAGTACAGTGACTGTGTGTATTTTTAGCACTGATCAGTGTATTAGTGTCACTGGTTCCCACAAAGTGTTAGAGTTAGATTTTCTGCCGTAATGCCACAGTCTTGCTATAAGTCATAGATTGCCAACATTACTAGTATAAAATAAATAAATTAAATTAATAAATATTCCAGTATGTGATAGGAATCAGCCTATGTCTGTAGCCTCCTGTCCTCGTTATTTTCCCCACCAGGCCTGGGAGAAATAAAGCTCTAGACACAGAAGTATGCAAGCTAAATCTCTGAAGGTTTAATGCGAAACGAGAACTGTTATACAGAACTCAGTAGGCGTGGCTTAATCTTAGGATGACCAATGAAACATTCCATTCTTATCAATATAGTTACGTGAAGAACAGAAACAGCAAATAGTTGAGGGATACCATATAAGGTAGTTCCATTTATACTGAAATGAAACTAATCTCAGAAAATCAGAGAGGAGTTACAAGCGAAACTAACTGTTCACACATCTAGAATTGGAGGCATTATACAAAATGGATGCCAGTTAATAAGATATTTCCTTACAGTATGTATCCCATGGTTTGTAGACGCTATAAGTTTTGCGCAATCAGTATAGGCTTATTGGGATATTTTTTTACCAAAACTATGTAGCAGAATACATTTTGGCCTAAATCTATGAAGAAATTAGATTTTTTTTTATTGGGTATGCTTTATAGCAGAAAGCAAAAAATTCGTTTTTTTTTTCAAAAGTTTTTTTTGTTTATAGTGCAAAAAAATACAAAAAACCCAGTGGTGATCAAATACCACCAAAAGAAAGCTCTATTTGTGGAAATAAATGGCACAAATTTCATTTATGTACAGTTTAGCATGATGGTCAGAGTAACAGTGACGAATAGCAAAAAAATTGCCTGTTCAGGAAGGGGGATAAATCTTCCAGAGGTCAAGTAGTTAAAGTATAATTAAAGGCATGGTTTTGGATAGTGTGGAGATGGATTAGAACACCTAGTAGGTTTCATTGCTGTCTGTGCTCCCATTAGGAAGATTCACCCACCCTATTTGTCCTGTTTACCATTATCATCAAAAGTTAAAGTAAACAAAAAACCCAAATTATTGATTGTCCTCAGAAAAGTGATAGAGGGGACGTTTTTCAATGGGGACACTGGAGGTCCCCAAGGAATTCCCTTAATTTGCAGGGATTTTCAATCACTTCCTGTTTTGGCTGTAGGACAGAAAGTCAAGGTAAATCTCCCCAATGAGACACAGACGGAAAAAAATAAACTGACAGGGGTAATAACCCTCTATTACTCTATCCAAAATTAGAAAAAGTTTGGCTATAGGTCTACTTGTTTATGTGTTTTTTTGATGTTTTTGCCATTTAAAAGGACCAGATCGATCATTGTGCATTGTAAATGCACAGACTTAAAATCACATTTATGCTCATTCATAATGCATTGTATCCCAGGCGATTTTGATCTGTCCATCTGGTAAGCACTTCTTATTGCCATTTTTAATGCCATTTTCATTGCCATAATACAGTGACAGTCCCTTACTATAGGTCTATCCAAGTTTGGTACTTGGAGAGGTTACTCACAATATGCTTATTCAAGTTTGGGGACCTCTCCTCCTTTTTTCAGATTTACTTGCAGTATTTTATATATATAAGAATCATTCTTATGCATTGTGTTTTTATCTATTGCTCTGAGGAACGGAGTTAGACTCCCGAAACACTTCAGCACTTCACCCGAGGACCCATGTTGCCCATGACTGGCATCTTTTGACTCCTTGTCTCTGTTTTTATGACCTTTTTGGCTTGTGAGTATGCATTTGTATTTTTATAATACATTTCTTACTATCACAGTAATGCACGAGGAGATTGTTTTGTCCTTTTCTGATAGGTCTACTTGTATTGTTGTCTTCTATTTTCAACAACATAACCAAAGTCAGAAAGTGTCTGTTGGGATTTTTTTTTAAACAAAGAATGTTCTGAAAAGTTACAGAGATACATTAAAGACAGACATAAATAAACCTGTCTTCTGCCAGCCCCAGTCTCTGAACTTATTCCTGTTTCCTTGTGTAGCACACCCCTAGTTGAATGCTACTAGGCATATGTCAGTTTAGTTTCTTTTTGAGCTTCACTGTACTCATTTGAACTGGGTTTGATTAGTAAAGACTGTTCTGGGTTCTGCATCTGTGGGCTCACCTACTTTCCCCTGTTCTTCCACAATGTGCTGGAACACAGGGGGTTGGAAGAGGCAGAGCCTGGACTGATTGCTCATACAGCCTCAGCCAACCCCTGGTCAGGAGAGTGACTGAGGGGTGAAAATGGCCTGAAGCCTGGAACAGCAAGATCCTTTGCCTGCTAGAGAGTGGCCCAGTCTAGGATGGAGTTGTCATACCTTCTGAGGTGTTCCAGGGAAATCTGCAGGAAATTCTGTGTGATTCCAGCTCAGGGAGAGCTGGAGAACCAACTACCAAGCTGCAGGACCAGTTGGAGCAAAGTCTGAAGGGGATTTGGCTGGTAGGCTCATGGTGTCGTGTTTGGTTGATACTGGAAGGAGGCATCCAGGTATGCCAGAACCAGCAGAGGCCTGTGAGAAATCCTGGGGAGAGGCTGTTGTGCTCTTTTGTTGGAGAGATTGTTCCATATTCTGCTGGCCAGTGCTGTTTCCAGTGTAGGATCTCCCCTGTTCTGAATTGTTCACGTTTTTCTACACCAAAGGCCTCTTCTGCAGAAGTTAAAGCAGAACTACATTGTATCTGAGCACCGCAAATCAAAAGCGCTATTTAATGAAAACTCCCCCATCCATCCATGCCTCCATGCTTTATTTTGCTAAGAAATCACTAAGAAGCAGATGATTCATGTAGCATTTACATCCTGGAATCCATCTGCCCTTGGCTCAGGCATTGGCTAAGCTGAGTACCCTCCCCTCCTGAAGACTCCTGGGATGCATGACATCATTTGCCTAGGCAATGAAACTAGGGAGTAAGTAAATTAATGTAACACTCTGCTATTATTGAGACTGCAGGATGTTAAAAGAGACACAAGGGGGCAGTGTCCTTTAACAGTGACACGTGCTAGTAAAAGCTTTATTGATCTTAAACGCTGAACTGCATGACTTTTGTTAGAAGGCTGCTAATTGGGGGACTTCATTTTCCCAGAAGAGCTGGCGTGTGGGTGGAAGCATATAAATGTAGATGCCTGGGAATAGTAAGAGGAAGTGAGGGGGGAAAGAGCTAGAGAGCAGAAGTGAAGAGAGAGAGCTCTGTGGGCCGCCAGAGTACCAGGCCACAGACAGAGAGATGAGAGGAGCCAGGAGGGACTGCTGGCCACCACCATTGCCAGCCTAGAGAAAGCGAGAAACATCCTGTCGGTAACCCAGTGTGATGTGACTGGACTGAGCGCTGCAGTGGGGATTGGAGAACCGCTGGGGCCCTCATCCGCTGAGAGAGAAAAACCACCATGAAGCGGCTGGAAGCCACAGATCGGGTGCACTGACATTTCTTTACAATCGGTCACTTTCCTGCCCACAGTTGTGTACAGTGCATATAGTTAACACGTGTTGCGGCCTAGTTCCCCCTACTTTTGAACATATTTGCAGCATAGTCCTATCATCAAAACTGTCCGCAGTGTAGGCCAAACCACATCATTGTTCACTTAACCATCAGCCTAGCCTCCTACAAGAACATCTACCACCATTGCCATTAGTTACTGAAGCCCAGAGAGAAGTTGCTCTTTGCCAGCAAGTGCTTCTACCAACTTCTGACACCTTTTTGCCTAAAGTTTGCAGCCTGCTTAGTGCATTAACCACTTGCCTACCAGGCACTTATACCCCCTTATTTACCAGGCCAATTTTCAGCTTTCAGCGCTGCCGCACTTTGATTGACAATTGCGCGGTCATGCAACATTGTACCCATATGAAATTTTGATCATTTTTTTCTCACAAATAGAGTTTTCTTTTGGTGGTAATTAATCGCCACTGGGCGCTTTACTTTTTGCGCTATAAATAAAAAAAGTGCAAAAAAAATTTAAAAAAAAAAAAGTTTCTTTGTTTCTATTATAAAATTTTTCAAACAGGTATTTTTTCTCCTTCACTGATGTGCGTTGATGAGGCAGCACTGATGGGCACTGATAGGCGGCACTGATGGGCACTGATAGGCAGCACTGATGGGCACTGATAGGCAGCACTAAAGGGCACTGATAGGCAGTACTAATGAGGTGGCACGGATAGGCGGCACTGATAGACAGCACTAATGAGGTGTCACGGATAGGCGGCACTAATATGCAGCACTGATAGGCGGCACTGATAGGTGACACTGATGATGGGTACTGATAGACGGCACTGACTGGCAGCACTGACTGGCACAACCCCTGGGCACTGACTGGCGACACTGACTGGCAGCACTGCTGAGCTGCACTGGTGGGCAGCACTGGTGGGTGGGCACAGGTGGGTGGCACTGGTGGGCACAGGTGGGTGGGCACAGGTGGGTGGCACTGCTGGGCACAGGTAGGTGGCACTTCTGGGCACAGGTAGGTGGCACTGCAGAGTGGAACAGGTGGGTGCACTGCTGGGCACAGGTGGGTGCACTGCTGGACACAGGTGGGTGATCTGCAGGGCACAGGTGGGCGGAGCTAGTGGGCGCACTGCTGGGCACAGGTGGGCGGAACTTGCGGGTGGCACTGCTGGGCACCGATCATCAGGGCACTGATCATCAGTGCCCTGATGATCGGTGCCAATCCCCGCTCTGACAACTGCCGGTTCTCGGCAGTACTTTCCTCACGATCTGACAGCGTGAGGAAAGTGCAGCCAAGAACCGGCACTTGCATTTCCCTCTGATCAGCGTGTCATTGGACACCGCTGATCACGTGGTAAAAGGCCGCTGTGATTGGCCTTTTACCACATCACGTGATCAGCTGTGTCCGTAGGACACAGCGATCACGGAGATCGCCGGGTGCGCGCCCCCTGGGGCGCGCAGGAGAGCGCGTTCTGGGAGGACGTCATATGATGTCCACTCAGAACTGGCCGGCCGCAGTGTAGCCATCATTCGGCTGTCTGCGGTCGGCAGCTAGTTAAAGAAACATTGCCCAAATTAAGTGTCACTTAAAGGAAAATAATCTGTTTTTTCCTTTTTCTTCCCAAGTATTAATCCTTTGAGGGAATGCAACTTTCATCTTTTTCCTACTTAAAAAGTCTGGTTCATTGTAGTGTACCAGCTGGGCCCCAACACGCATGCAGAAGATTCCTCACTGCATTTAAAGGGACCATAACTACTCTAATGAAAAGGAGCTCCTTTCTATCTCAAATTTAAATCTTGCCATTAGATCCTGAGGGCCCAAAGTGAGCTAGTTCCACCTTTGATAGTTTCCTTGCTTACTCGGGACTAGAAGCTCCTCAGATTTGAGGTTTTGGGTTAACTTCTGAATAGCAGGCCTGCCAAGACTGATTGAGATTTTGCTGTATGTGTTGTTTTCTTTGCTTAGAGTTACTAAGAGTGGTAATTGTCATTACATACACATACTGTATACCACTTTTTACTGTTTGACTGAGCTTAAATCCAAGTTTAATATAAACATCATATCACCTCACTCCAGTCTGTGTGTTAGTCTATTTTCTGGTGATAATTTACTCTGGTCAGAGGAGTACTGTGGTGTCAGCAGGGGTTGGGCTTTCAGAGAGGGTTTCAGAGTGACAAGGAGCCTGAAAATAACTTAGCGACTCCTAAGAGGGTAGTGCTACATGTGGGGACTCATCCAGGATTTCACTGTCCAAAGAGTCTGTAAACCCCAAGAAGGAAGCATGGAACCTGAGCCCTCTACCTCAGCCAATGTCGCTGAATTGGGGAAGTTTATAGAGACTTTGTTGAAAAACTCCACTTCTATCACCAGTCATAACTACCAGAGGCTGAAGTTCTTCTCAGGTAGGGCACCCACACGTGGGTTGATCAGAAGAGTGGGAAGTAGCAGATTCTGAAAATAGACAGAAAATATTGGAAAGCTTACGGACTCCTGCCCCCAACATTGTGCAGAACCTCAAGCAAGATAAGTCAAGTTGTACCACACTTGAGTGTCTTGAGGCCCTACAAGTAGTCTTTAGGTGAGTTGAGAACTGTGCTGAACATACATATCAGCAAGAAGATGAGAAGCTATGTGAAGAGGCTGGACAAGATCTTGCACCAGGTGGTTGTCCAGGAAGGAGGAGTGAAAGCAGAGAGTGCCGGTAAGACCCTTTGGGCCCAAGTGCAGAAGGGGGCTCAACCTTTAGAGCCAATTGCAAAGAAGCTTAGGGTCCGTTATCCTTATGGCTCAGTGACTCACTCAAAATTGCTAAAAACCATATGGGGAGAGGAGGCCTTAATGGCAGCCAAAGTCAGGAAGGCAGAAGTCCAGAGTTTGACCCAGCCAAGCACCTCCTCCTGTGTCACCCAAGCTATCCCATGGGGGGTGCCTGATTGTCCCCAAATGGCCTATTTAAATAGAACCACTACACTGGCTAATTGCTGTTTGGTCTGCAGATTCTGTGTGCGTTATCCTGATTCCTGTGCCTGACCTCTGATTCTTACCTGGCTTGCTCCTGACTCTGCTTGTCTGCTACCTACCTTGGCTTTGGCTTTGGCTTGTTCTCCGGATTCTGCCTCTGCTTACTGTCTCTGCCTGATCTGCCTGTCTGTTGCTGACCTGGTTTGCCTAACCATTCATCCAGCCTGCTCCAGCTTCATAGTCCAGTACATTTTCATCTGACACGCCTGCCTGTTGTGGCATCTGCCTGCTGCCAGCCATCTGCTCTCAGCCTGCCTGTTGTGCCATCTATCTACTGTCAGCCTGTGTACTACCAGCCTGTCTGCTGTGCCATCTACCTGCTACCAGCCTACCCTACTGAGACATCAGCTACCACCAGCTGCTCTGTTCTTGTCATCATTTCAGCAAAGTGACTGCTACTACCTACATAGACTACTGAACTGATCACGGCACTCATACCTCGCCACGTTCTCATAGTTACTGTTCCACTAACGGTGACCCATGAGCCACAGCTGTACGAGAGTCCTTCCTGTGCATGGCAGGCTCACTACCAGGTACGTAACACATACTGTATATAAATATATACTTTCATTAAAGCATATTTTGAAGACTAATAAACTGTTTTTAAAAATAGGAAACATTCAGGTATAAAAGCAAAATGTTTGATTTAACTGTTAAAAGCATTCTCATAATGTTACTTTTGTCCTGTCTATAAACCATTACTTTTAATTAAATATTAATAGAACAAGCCTATTAAACATGTTGACTGGACTACTAAAATAATATACCATATTTTCCTTTACTGGTAGCATGTATTGCAGTCACTTCTTGCAAAATTCAGAAAAAATATTACCTTAGATAATTTAAAAATAAGTAATATTTGCTTAAGTCATTGATAGTTATGTTGTTTAATTTTTTTATCATACACTATAACAAACTCTACCCATGCTCAGTCTTGTCTTTTCATACCAAAGTACCCTATAGTTAAATTATTATAGGGTCTGCGTGGACCAAACAGCGGTGGCAGAGGCACAGGGAGGCTCAGGAACAGAACAGGCACACCAGGACAGGCTTAGTTAACTCATGGAGGCTCAGCATCACTTGGACAAACATTGCATTGGCATCTGTCCATGGAGTACTGCAGCTCTTTAAGGATAGGGCCAGGATACCTTGTCAAATTGTCCCCAGCTACAACACCTGAGATAGAACCACAAGACCCTTGCCTTTACAAAAACTAAAAGTTAATATACAGTATATGCTATTGTTGCACTCTTCCTTCTCTATGAGTGGTTGAGGATGACCCCCTAGATCAGGGCTTAAAATTTCAAGTCCTGAGCTACTAGCCAGGCCTTAAGAGTTACTCGCCACCAACAAACACACACAAACAGAGACACCTGTACACACACACAGACATGTACGTACACACACACACACATATACACACACAAACATGTACACATATGCACAGAGACACATGTACACACACACACATACAGACACATGTATACACACACAGGCACATACAGACACGCATACACGTACATACACAGAAATACACACGCACAGACACGTACATACACACAGACACATGTACATACATACACAGACACATGTACACACAGACACATGTACGTACATACACACAAACACACACACACACGTACACAGACACATGTACACACACACACAGACACATGTACACACACATACATGTACATGCATACACAGACACATGTACAGATACACAAATGTACAGAAACACAGACACATGTACACACATGTACATGCATGCACAGACACACACACACCCCTATAAAAAGTTGCAGTACACTCATAGAGCCGGGTACTGCACTCTAGGGGGAGGCAGAGAGCACACACTCCTTCCTTTGCTTTCACTGCACTCAGCTATTGAGCAGTCTGTCGACTCCCAGTGCCAATGACAGATCTGGCCTGAGCTCTGAGCCTGCTCAGCAAGATGGTCCTGGGGGACACACTCACCCCCACCATAATTTCCACTCGCCACTGGTGAGGAGGCAAGTGGAAATTTCAAGGCCTGCCCTAGATCACATGTGTCAAACACAAGACCCGCAGGCCATTTCCATCATGCCATTTCATGTGAGCCTTGCACCCTTGCAGCTACTGCAAAACCCCATGCCCCCCCCCCCCCCCCGACTTTGCCCCCATCTTGTCTTGGCAGTCGGCAGCAGAGAGGAGGACAGAATACCTTTGCCAGATCCTGCACCTCTCAATGCAGCTGCAGCACCCCCTGACTCCTCCTCCCCTGGTCTCAGCATTCAGCAGACTCTGGCAGCTGACTCCAGCCCTCCACCAGTCCTCCTCTAGACCTTGACCATTATGCTTCCCAGCTACACCCCCAGCTTCTTCCTAGCAGCAGAACAAGGTAAGGAGGGTGTAATATAATGCAAAAGAGGGTGAGGGACTCTTGACTTCTGATGGTGGATGGAGGGGGGGGGGGCTCTTGACATCTGCTTATAATTTTTATGAGAATGCTACAATTTTATGCCGGGTTAAAAGGAGGATTGCACACTGCTGGTATGGTATCATCCACAAGAGACTTTATTGGAGACTGGTCAGACAGAACACCAAGGCAAAACCATGTTCTGTCTATACATTCTCTGGTAAAGTTTCTTGTGCATGATACCAGCGGTGTGCAACCGTCCTTTTCAGACTTGTATTATCTGCTACAGGAGTGTGGATGGGCTACATGCTGGTCTGCACATGCCCTCCACAGTTTCTTAAGTTATTCCGGCTGTCTTAAGCCGGTGGTTGTGGAGGTCTGCTGGTGGTGGGCTTATCGGAATCTGGAAGCCCCTTTTAACAAGGGGGCCCCCAGATCCCACCCCCCCATGTGAATAAGTGTGGGGTACATAGTACCGCTGCTCATTTGCAAAAAAAAACTCCACTCTCAACACTAGCTCCCACTGTTTGACAGCTGCGCCGGGATGACAGTTCTTAAATACTGTGATGATATCACAAGGGGGCGGGGTCACCCAAACCCCTTGTGACATCATCATGCGCTGCGATTGGTCAAAGTATTGCACCTGACCTGCGGTCAGGTGCAGGGGCGGACTGACAACTCATGGGGCCCCCGGGCAATAGGGAATCATGGGGCCCCTGTGTCCTTGCCCAAACTCAAAAAACCCTATGAAAAATGTACCAGGGACATCTCATGGGGCCCCCTACTGACCCCGGGTCCCTCGGGCAGTGCCCGAGTTTCCAAATGGTCAGTCTGCCTCTGGTCAGGTGCATTGCTTTAGCCAATCACAATGCACTGTCAGGGCACAGTGCATTGTGGCGCATAGTGGGCGAATAGCCTGCCAAACATTCTTACCATTTGTGTGTTTACGGAACACATGAACGGCTGCTGTTCGAGTCAAACTTCATGCCCATCACTACCAATTAAATGCAGAGAAAAATTATTTAATAAGATAAAGGATAGATAAATATATATAGTCCTACAGATACAACCTGTCTTTTGAGGGCAACCATAATGCTGATGTGGACCCTCTAGAAGTTTGCACCTAATGTCTCATCTTCCCTCAGCTCATGCTAGTTGACATTCATTGTTACCCCTTGCACTAACTGCTGGAGACAAGTCATTAGCAGTAAGCAGACATAAGCAATGTTCTGAGCTTAAGAGAAACCTACAAAGCACAGAAATTTTAAACAAGCTCAGACTGGCTGCAGCCTAGCTACAAAATGAATATTACATTTAACTAGGGACACTTCAACTTATCTATACAAACATGCTGTAATTATGTATGATGTATACATGGTGTATACAATGTATAAATGGCGACTGGAATTGCCTGGCATGCTATGAGTGTCAGATATTATTTTAGAATGACACTCCTTTTAATTTCTCAGAGTGAAAAATGTCAACATTGTCAAAAGTTTCAGCTTTTCTGTCAAGTAAAATAATGCAGCTTGAGCTCTAATTACAGGAGATACTAAAATGTTATGGCAATGTGTGGTCCAGTATAAAAATCTTCTGAAAATGTAATAGGGTACAAGGACATATGACTTGCATATGAGTTTAATGTGACTCTTCTGGGCAAAGGTTCTGGCTATCTCCAAAGGCATACATGATAATGAGCTCTCTAATTCACATCACACTCTTATCCTTTATCCCAGGATCGTACAAAGATACCGAAGTGGCCACTTTTTGGCTGCAGCTCATGCCACCATTTCCAGACACTGGAGATCACTTGAATCCCCATCAGTGGCAGAGTTGGTCTGGGAAATGAATCAAATTGCTCAGCTTGAGCAGATGCTCTCCTGGGAGGTGGACAATTACAACAGATTTGAATTAGTATTAATTCCTTGCCCAACTTTGCATCCCATCTTTAGGATGCTTGGAGTCCTAGATGCCTACCTACCTTTTTTAATGGGGGGCAAACAAAAGAGAAAAGTGCAAAACGAAATGTATTACTAAAAGGGGGAAGGTTGCACCAAGGACCCTCCTACCTTTTTTTCCTCTTTCCCCCCTTTCTTCCCCTCCTGTCATTCCAGCACCTTCTACACCACAAAACAAAATCTAGTCCTTTTCTCTTAACCCCCCCCCCCCACCTTACTGTTTTTTACCACTATATTCCCATTTCCCTAATTCAACCATGGTTACCTAGTTGAATATCTCCCCACATGTTGGCATTGGCGGACTTCTTTATAAAATTGTTGGATCCAGGAGGAGATACACTTGTCACAACAAACTATAATACAATAGTATAATACAATAGTAAGGATTGAGAATCTTTAAGATATAGACATGTTATTTATTTTTGTTTTTATTATGACTTTGATTGGATTATAAGGGAATTTTCATGTACTTCCATGGATCTTGCTACGATTATGATATGGCACATGCCTAAGATCCTCAGGGCACATAACAGTGTTTCATGTTAACTGCTGGTCTTTATTTTTTGTGTGAAAAGTAATAAAATTTGATTTTACATACAAATAAACCCTGGTTTTTATTGCTGCCATACCTTTGCTTCATCAGTGTTTTTGGATGATCTTTGCCAGCTGCCTTGGCCCTGTTCAACTAAGCTGCTTTGGTGACCAGTAAGATACTCATGGTACAGGAGTGACAGTTAGTGGAGATTAGCCATGAAGTAAGGGACAGTCCTATGCCAGTAAAATAAAAAGTAAAACTAGTTCACAAAACTAGGAAAAACTTTTTTTTTCATTTTGGATACAGAAAGGGAGGTTCTAATTCCTGTTATTTCCTTTTTTGCCTTCTGTTTCCTATTCAGATTTACCTTCACTTCCTGTTCCAAAGCCAAAACAGGAAGTGAGAGGAAATTTCCGCCACAGTGAGGGAATTTGTGGTTGTCACCAGGGTCACCAAAACTAGTGTCCCCATTGGATTTTCCTTTACGTTTGGTGATAACAAAACAAAGAGGATGAATCTCCCTAACAAGGGTACATATAGCAATAAAAACCAGGTGTCCTAATCCCTCTTCACTCTAACCCAAAAAAAGTTTGCTTTTAACTATACTTTAACCGCATTCCCGCCACCCTCTAGCAGAAATACTGCTACAGGGCGGCAAAAGTGTGCAAAATCACGTACATATATACGTGATTTTGCATTTCCGGGTAGGGGTGCGTGCAAGCTGCGTACGCCCTACCTGCGCCACCATTCGTGGCCGTGGCTGTCAATCATCAGGTCCCAGCCGTTAATTATTCGCTGGCACCCGGTGATTTCTGACGGGGATGAGGACTGCTTTGTTTATTAACAGTCCTCCTCCCTGTCAGCTCGGGCACATTGCTCTGGATGGCTGTGCACAGCACAGCCATCCAGAGCAGTGTGATTATAGTGAAACACACTGACACGGCCCCCTAGTAAAACACTCCCAGCACACAGTTAACCTTTTGATTGCCCCTTATGTTAACCCCTTCCTGCCCAGTGCCATTGGTACAGCGTCAGTGCTTTTTTTTAGCACTGATCACTGTATTGGTGTCACTGGAGATGTCAGTGACACAAGTCAGTTCCCGCCAGTGTCAGAATGTCTGCCGCAGTCCCGCTATAAGTTGCTGATTGCTGCCATTACTAGTAAAAATAAAACATTTTAAAAAATTCCAGTATATATATATATTTGTAAATACTCTAACTTTCACGTAAACCAATTAATTTACACGTGTTGGGATTTTGTTTAGCAAAGACGTCACAGAATACATTTGGCATACAATTATGATGAAATTTGATTTTTTTAATTTTTTTACTGGATGTGTTTAATAGCAAAAAGTCAAAAATATTATTTTTTTCTCAAAATTGTCAGTCTTTTTTTTTATAGCACAAAAAATCAGAAACACACAGGCAATCAAATACCACCAAAAGAAAGCTCTATTCGTGGGGAAAAAAGGACATAAATTTCATTTGGGTGCAGCATTGAATGACTGCGCAATTGTCAGTTAAAGTAACGCAGCGCCGTAACACAAAAAATGGCCTGGTCAGGAAGGGGGGTAAATCCTCAAGTGGTTAAAAAGGACATTTACTTTTTAGGACTCATTTTTATAAGTAAACAGGCAGTCAAAGTTTAAATGGGCTAGTAGATTAACATTAGGCTAAGTAGTTTTTCCTTAATATTGTGCACTTTACCTTACATGAGCTTGAACACCATTATAATTATCTAACAAGAAGTAAATATAGTGAAGTGTAGTTATTAATAATATGTATATTATATGCAACATGCACACAGGCTTTGCTTAGGGATATGATACAAATATAAAGTAGCACCGCACTGTTGATTCACACTTGTCTTTCAGTAAAGGAGATTTTGAACAGATTTTTCACTTCTTTATTTTCACAGCTAGAATCAATTTATCTGATCTGTAAGGTGTCAAAAACTAATAAGCTTTTGTCCATGTCTAAAATACCTTTTGTGTCACTATATCCAATTTTTGCCACCTTTTTATTTGAGTTCAGGGTTTGAAATAAATGATTTTCAGATCAATTATCATTAGTAGAGAGATGGATATGAGCAGCTGTTAGTGTTGTTGGACATCCATTGCTATGGTAATCCAGCCTCTCAGAGCTCATAGATAGCGACCTAGATAATGGAATCAGTCATACTGGAAAATCAAAATTAAAATCCTTTTATCAGGTTTAGCAAAGATTGGTCTAAATCTCTGTGTCTTATCTATGGAATGAAATTTCCAATAAAGCTAAAATGTAGGTTGTATTGAATCAAAGAATTATCAAAGTAGAACTCCAGCCAAAAAAAAACAGGATGACAAAATGAATAGCTCATTAAATGCTAACAAAAAAGTTCAATACTACAAAAAAAAAGATAAAAAAGCAACTTACTTTTTTTTTCGCCACTGGATTATGGACAGCATCTTTCAACCCACTTCTGAGCCTGGGCTGTCCTAAACCAGCACTAGGCTGTGATTGGACAGTGGAAGAAGAATTACTTAATTTCTCTGTCACTTTGTGCTTCTTGTCATAACATAAACTGATTGGCCACACTGGGACCAAGGTGACATTAAACTTGGTGTAACATCTTCTTATGGCAGGGCTTGCTAATACTGTATATATGGACATTGTTGTATCACTGTTAATATGCATTTATTGTAAATATATCAAATAAAATTTATTTATTCACACATAACAATGCATGTATATCCCAAAAACAGTTGGGGTGACATCTTTATAGCAGCCAATGACTTTGTGGCTGCTATAAAACTAACACCCCACATATAACACCTAGTGTTAACATACAAGCACATTCAAAGACAGGCTAACCCTGTGGTGGTGGTGGGGGTGGCAGTGGTGGTGGTGGGGGGGGGTGTTCAGGTTATACATGCATTATTATGTATGGATAAATAAATTATATTTGATATATTTGTAGGCATTGGTGGCAGCAGTGTGCTCATTCCTTATCAACAATGTGTACTCTTCTTAGTCAAATTTTGCTAAATTGCTTCTTAGGTTGAGAATAATAAATTGTTACGCCAAATTGGCCTTGAACTACAGGAAAGGTCTAAAATGTACCTAAGCCAACCTTTATTTATCCTAGGATAGAGCAAGGAACCTCTGTCGAGTTTTTATTTTTGTATCCTCAGGAGACATTGTCACCATTGCCACTGGGATAGAAAAAGAGATAAAATCAAGCAAAAATGTATAGTTTGCTACTACAAATCTTTAAGTTATTCTAAAAGTTCAGTGTTTTAAAATAAAAAACATGTCATACTTACCTGCTCTGTGCAGTGGTTTTGCACAAAGTAGTCCTCCCCCTTGACCTGTGCCCTTAATAGTAATCCACTTGCTATGGGAGCATTGGTGTGTGCTCATTCCTGAATCCCACTCTATGTATCCATAAGACACATAGAGCAGTTCTCTCCTCATTGGCTCACTGGCTGTGCTTGACAGCCAATGAGGAGAGAGAGACCCAGGACAGCCGAGGCTCCTGTGCATATTGCTGGATATAGAGCAGGCTCAGGTGAATATGGGGGGGGGGGGATGGAGCAGCATACATAAGGTTTTTTACCTTCATACATAGAATACATGAAAGTAAAAAAACGTGAGCCTTTACAACCACTTTAACTTATGTTCTTCATCTAAAGTTCATTAGAAATGTTCCTATTACAAGAACAATTAGTCTAGTTGCTTGCTAGCATTCTCAGTCACATTTACAGCTCATCACAAAGCGATTCTAAAGGCTCAAATTTTTTTTACCTACCTGCAGCATTCTCACCCAGCCCACCCTAATACTCACCTAAGCCCCCTCTCAGTCCAACAATGAGCACTGGCGTCTCAGCTATCCCGAGACTCCCTCTCCTCACTGGCTGAGACAGAAGCAGAAGCCATTGGCTCCCTCTGCTGTCAATCACAGCCAGTGAGCCAATGAGAAGAGAGAGAGGGGCGGGGCCGAGCCATGGTAAGCTGCTTTCTGTGGGGGCACCCGACAGGAGGAAGGGGCCAGGAGCACTGGCGTGGGACCTGAGAAGAGGATCCGGGCTGCTCTGTTCAAAACCATTGCGCATAGCAGGTAAGTATAGACATGTTTGTTATTTAAAAATAAATAAATAAGCTTTTAGAATCACTTAAAGAAAAAATCCCACCGGGCCCATAGTAAGAAATCTTGAGATTACACTTAATGGGAGCAATGTCAGGAATTTACTCAGCAAAGGGCCTTGGAACTACCTTAAACCCGAACAGCACACATTCCAGTATGAGCTACATGCACCCAGGAAAGACACACCTACAGTACCTGCTTACTGCTAGCCAGGGAGGTGCAAATGAGCGATTTCTGTTCAGCTATTTTGTATCCATTGCTGACCCATCCTAACCTCCAACCTAAACCTCTTCCCTTGATTTGGTCCTTCATCTGCATCTTTATAATTTGCTACTGACTCTGTCTTCTAACATACACCTCTGTTTGACAACTTAGTATCTCACCTGGCCACAGGGATCTGTTGAAAAAGTCCGGATGTGACGAAACGCGTCCGGGGCACGTGACGTGGTGACGTATTGACGTTTTTTCCGGAAGTGCCGTGGCGGCCATTTTGGGTTCTGGAACACGCGGTTGTTCCAACCCTGGAGAATTCCATGTTTGCCTGGCTTTCCCTCTGAGTAATAAGGGTTTTTTTGGAAAAAGAGTTACCGCTAAGGAGTGGGTTTCTTTTTGGATTATCTCACTACATGGAAGCTGTTCTCATCTAATTCTAATGTAAGTTGCTACAATAAAATATGTTTATTTTTTAATACACATACTGATCCCTGGTCTGTTTATGAGGTCTATGGGCAATGGCTGGAGAAGATAATAGAACTATGTTTGGAGGCATTCTCATCTATACTATGGATTCTATGCTGATTTTATCCATGCTGGGGTAATTATGCACTCTTTATATTGTGTGCAGTGGAGTTACTAATTGAATTATTAGCCCTGAGATCTCACGAATGCTGTGGCACTTTTTGTTTTATTTGCATGTGACACGTGTGGCACTTTATTTAATATCTGGGGTAATATACTATGTTGAGATTTTTTCTTTGAGGTATTTGAAGATTTTCTGGAGTATATCCGGGGATAAAGATTAATTGAGAAATCACTTGCAAAGATCTTTTTGGACATTTGAACTTTACCTTGGACTTTAGGTGTATGGGACTTTATATTTTTGTTTATTCACTTATTTTAAGTTTGCTTATTACTATTATTACAATATGCAAACTGCTACATATTTTTGGTAAAAATATCCCAATAAGCGTGTATTTTGATTGGTTTGAAAGTTATAGGGTCTACAAACCATGATATATATACTGGAATTTTTATTTATTTATTTATTTATACTAGTAATGGCTGTGATCGGCTACTTATAGCAGTACTGCAATAGTATGACAGGCAGTCTGATACTAACTGACACTTTTGACACTTTGTGGGAACCAGTGACTATAATGCAATGATCAGTGCTAAAAATATACAGAGTCACTGTACTAATGACACTGGTTGGAAAGGGGTTAAACATCTAGGGCGATCAAAGGGTTAAATGTGAGCCTAACCAGTGTTTATGTGTGTACTGGGAGGTGCTTTCACTAAGGGATGTGCCGTTTTTTTATTACCTGATTTGCAGGGAAAAAAATACTGGCACTTCACCACTGACAGGACAGAGCTCTGTATTGTTTACATTAATAGAGCTCTGCCCTGTCTTCCTCCTCGTGAATCAGCGGGTGCCGGCAGTCAGTCATTGGCTGCCACCCATTGATCGGCTTGTGCTGTGACTAATCACAGCACAGCTGGCATGCCCTACCCAGAAGTGCTGGATCAGGATCACAGACTAGATACGTGATCTGGCACAGGAGTGCCACTCTGCTGCCGTACTCCTACAGGAGGTGGTCGGCAAGTGGTTAATCTGTGTATTACAGAACAGATATATGAGTGAAGCCATAGGGCCCAGGATACTTATATGAACACTAGCCCAGTCTACTGAACCATACTTGCTGTGATTGGCCAGATTAATAAACATTTATAACCCCTAATGTAAACCTCTTTTTTCATTCCCTACTCAAAGTCAGCAGTGGTTGGCAATACCAATGGACTATATGGAGAAAATTTACTAAAACTGGTGCACACAGAACCTGGTGCACCTGTACACAGAGACCAATCAACTTCCATGTTTTATTGCCAAAGCTTATTTGAACAAGCTAAAGTGAGAAGGTGATTGGTTACTATGCATAGCTGCACCAGATTCTGTGTTCTCCAGTTTTAGTAAATCCACCCTTATGAGCTTAGAAAAATGTAATATCTCAAAGGTTATGTAAACCTACAATGCCCCCCAAAACTGAAAATTAGTACAGAATAATAGAGCCCAGGGAGGGTCTGGTGAAAATATATTTGTCTAATAAAATATTATAAGTGGATTGAGATTAAAAAAAATATGTAGGATACTCAGAAGACATTAGTGGCAGGTTTGAATGTTTGGCAGAAAAGGGTTCTTAGTTATTGTAAACTGCAATGAAATAATAGTAAGGGGAGAATTAAATGACAGCATTAATATACACTGTACAGTCTGTGCAATTGTGAAAAGGACAGAAAAAGACATGTAAAGAAATAAATTATTGTAAAAAACTGCAATGGAGTAAAGCTTTCCAGCAAATAAAGAGCAATGAAAATAAAATGTGCAGAGATTATCAACAGAGGACATATACTGTAAATGCAAAGGTTTGAATTATTACTGACCCTTTAATTTAAAATCCATTTCACAGAAGTTGAAAATGTATGCTGCCTTAAAACAGGAAGTTGTTAAATCAATTGTGTAAATCAAAGATTCACATTAGGTAGTGTATATGTCTCTGTCTATGCAAATGTTTATGTGTATGTCAGAATACATAGGTTCTTTTTTATTTTTAAAAATTCTTTTTATCAGTCTTTATACATAGTGAAGTCTGTGTCTATCAGAATTATTTATTTATTTTATTTCAGGTACTTATATAGCGCCGTCAATTTACGCAACGCTTTACACATACAGTTGCTTTCCAGCTTCATGCAAATCAACAATTCTTGATCATAGGTCTTCTGAGAGCTCTTTTCTGCGAGGCATGGTTCACATCAGACAGTGCTTCTTGAAACCAGTAAACCCAAAACAGGTGTGTGTTTTTTAAGGGCAGAACAGCTGTCAGCAACACATCCAATATCATCACACTGATTGGAGTCAAGGTTGGCTCACTCTTGGCTCCAATTAGCTCTGGGAGAATTCATTAAGCTAGAGCCTCACATACTTTTTCCTCCCTGCACTGTGAATGTTTACATGTTATGTGCAATTAAACCATAGCAACATCTAATGTTTGTGTAGTATTATGTTCAGCAGACTGTGTTCTTCTATTGTTGTGACTTAGATGACGTTCAGAGCACATTTTATGCCCAATTCATGCAAAACTCCATGTAATCCCAAGTGGTTTACATACTTTTTCTTGCAATTGTATATATTGTACATTCACATCAGTCCCTAACCCTCAAGGAGTGTACAATCTAAGGTACCTAACTCACATTCATACATACACATACTAGGGACAATTTTAGACAGAATCCAATTAACCTACCAGCATGTATTTGGAGTGTGGGAGGAAACCGGAGTATCTGGAGGAAACCCACGCAGGCACAGGGAGAACATGCAAACTCCACGCAGGTGGTGCGTGGCTGGGTTTTGAACCAACGATCCTAGTACTGTCAGGCAGCAGTGCTAACCATTTAGCCAATGTGCTGCCCATAGAATTGCCAGTTTCTGGCTACTCATGTCTTTTTAATCAGTGACTACCTCAGCATAGCCTTTCATGGCATTTTTAAGTAGGAAAGGAGACTTTCAATAACGTTCTTTGACAGTTTCCTAACCATTTTGTCCCCCCCCCCACTAAGCACATTTAGCATATGCGTCCAATAAGCCAACCATGTGACTTCCATTAGCCAGTCATGTGACTGCCGTAAGCCAGCCATATCAGTTATGTGACTTCCATATGCCAATTATGTGTTTGCTGTGAGACAATTATGTGACTGCCATAGGTCAGCCATGTGGCTGCTGTGAGCCAAATAGGTGGCTGCCTTGAGTCAATCATGTGACTGCCAGGAGCCAAACGGCTGGGTCTGGACCAGTGTTTGGCTTTCAACACTATCAAAGGTCAAGTTTCTGCATAGGGACAAGGTGATGTTAAGGGCTTTCTAAGGTAGTACCCAGTTTGCATTGCTAGCTCTGCTGGTGTTTGCTTGACCAAGACAGGAACTGCCGTACATGGAAAGAAGAAATTATTTAAAATAATGTTTTAAAAAATGAAAAAAATATAGGAAAAAATTATTTAAACCTGTAAATGTGGTTAAAAAAACATAAAAAACTCCATGCAAGACTGCAAAACTTCTGCCCCTGACTTTAGGCCTGAATTACTTTTTAAAAAAAAAAAAAGGAAAAAAAACCTACCAAATTTATGGAACATCAAAATCAGCAGTTCTCTGTGTTTTTATTTTCTCTCAATCAGGTGGTGTCAGGATCAGGACCTGAACCCACAACCTCTGCTGTGTCCAGCAGTAACTGTTCTTCCTGAGCCACCTGAGATGCTGGACAGCACTCTGTCTGATCCTATGGACAATCCTGCCTTATTTCTCCTGAACCTTGAACTCCTTGCTCCTTCGATGAGCTTCCTTTTTAAACCATGCCTTAGCACTTCCTGTTTGTCAGATTATTGTGCCAATATCTTGCTCCTTTGGCTTGTCCTTTGACTACCCTTCCACTTGATCCCGCCGTGCAACCAATCGTTATTAATCTTTGGCTTGGTCCTGGACTACACTTTGCTTGATCCCAACCGACATCCACCTGTTATCAACCATTGGCTTGTTTACTGACTAAACTTCTGCCTGATCCTTACCTGCTATACCTGCTACTAGACCTCAGCTTGATCAACTCCTGTTGGGGAGACCTTGAGGACCGCGATCTGGTACTAATATGCAGCAAAACCCATCTCTACCATCAGGAGCTCTGATGAATACTGGTTAGTGCTTAGACCCCACACCTTGGGTGAGCCTCTTCCAGGGCGACTTGCTTGTGCACTTATACAGCTAGTCCTTGGGAGCCTCTATACTGCTATAGCTACTGGTCTCTGAACCTGACCATGACAGAATAATCTAGCCCAAACATGGAGGCCACTACAGCAAATGCTGTGGCTGCTTTCAGGTAGCAAATTTCATAATTGCAGGAGTTCTGTGATACCTACCAGATAGAAAGATTTGCAGAACTTGAATGTTCTGACTCCAACTGTTGTTTTAGTGACTTATCCCTTGCTGAGACCTCTATGCCTGGTCTGTATAAGCAGATACAATCACAGTCTTTATCAGATAGCTGAACTCACCAAATGCCTGTTTTCTCATCCACAAAATCTTTATTGCATGCAGCAGTTACAGCAGACAACAGATGTGGTAGATGATCGAAAGGATGTTATTTGCAGGTCAAAAGATGGTCATGTGTCGCTGGATGCAAGGAGATTGCATGAGGCCTGGAGACAAGTGGCCATATCCTTCCCAAGAAGACAGTGAACAAGAAGGAAAAGGAAGTGCATCACAGATGGGAGGGTTCAAGATGGAAGACAGAAAATGAAGGTGCAATAACCAAAATGTCCACAAGATGGCAGTATATTAACACTAACCATAACAATGCCTTATATTGTTACACAATAAGTATAACAGTACATGGAAAGTCTGGTAAAAGGGCAACAGGAGGAAATCCATGCTCTACAGAAACAATTGTTGGACTTACATTCCCGAGATGATGCTTACATTCCAGAGGTTTCCTTAATCAGTGTTGCTTATATTTCTAAATGCAACCTGCTGCATTTACTTCTCAGAAAAAGATGGTATTGTTTGTTATCAAATTCCTGACTGAGAAAGCCCTAGCTTGGGCCCTTTTTTATGCAGAACAAGACAACAACACTCTGAATAATTTTGAGACTTTTGTGATCGTGATGAATAAGGTTTGTGATTATCCCAACCACTGCTGTGGCAAAGTTGCATAGTTTGCAGGGTAGACAGTCTGTTGCTGGGTACATGTCTGAACTTTGGATCTCGGACACCACTTGGAACCCAGCAGCACAAAAGTGTAAGTTCCACCAAAAGCTCTATAAACAGGTAAAAGGTGAACTCGAGACTCCTAATGATCTCAAGGCTTCCATCCAATTATGTATCCAAATTACTCAGACGTACAGAATGGAGGAAGGATGCTGGAAATGTTTATAAGTAGCGGTGGCATGCATTTCACTATTGGTGGCATTTTTTTGTTTTGCATGGAGTATTGTATCTAGCCATCCAAGAGGTACCAGATACCTTAAAAGGGAACCCATGCCTGTGACAGCTGATCTTGTGGGAAGCACTATTAGCTTCATATTCAACCACAATTTTTTTAAATGAAAAAACATGTTGGTATTAGGTGGTTACTTAATGGTGTTTGGTAATGGTGCTCTAGATACAGCAGCAGCATAGATCATACACAGAGGGAGGAGGAGGTGAAGGGGTATTGTACAGGTCACATACAATGGGAGGATGAAGATGAAGGGGGTAATGCTTAGATGTTCAGGGGTTTATATACAGATCAATAGAGACAGAATAGAACTGGGGAGGAGGGGTAGGTGAAAGAGTAACAAAAAAAAAGCAACGATCACACAATCAACCCTCCTTCCACCTTGAATCTACTACTGCTTGTGCCCTGGAACTAATGAATGAGCATTCTTTTTTTTGTTCCTTCTATCTCCTTTTTAAAAGGAAGGGATGGACTCTTCTATGTAAACATCTCTCTGTCATCACAGCAGCTTGGGTCGGCCCTGAGCCATTAAAGTAATTGTAAACTCTCACCCTAAAAACATAATATACACATTTTTTCACTTTTTTTTTATAAGCTGGGGGAGGAGAAACAGCAGAACACCGATCTTTCCAGTGAATGGCTGTGCAGGGGAGGCATGTCAGGACAAGTCTGATATTTGAAGGTGAGCACACTGAGTCCCTAAAGTATGGTGTGTTCTCTTGCTTAGTGTGGTCAGTTTTTAATATTTTTTTGGAACTCCCTGCCCCAACCCATCAGATTATCACCTACTCTCCTCTCCTTTAGGCGCACCCTGAAAACCCATCTCTTCAGGGAAGCCTACCCCACCCCCTGCTAACTTGCCGACCTCCTCCACTCTTCCTACCACTCCATCCCCCACAGCTATCTCCTCCTGTGCCACCACCCCCTCCCTCCTAGATTGTAAGCTCGAAAGAGCAGGGCCCTCGATCCCCTCGTGTATCACATTGTATTGGTATTGTTCTGTCACATGTTCTGTCCCCTTTGTAATGTACAGCGCTGAGCGAACTATTGGCGCTTTATAAATACTGTATAATAATAATAATAATATGAAAGCAGAGAGACTGACAGGAACATCAGGGATTACACACAAAGGAAGGAATACAAAGAGAACAGGATACTTTTTCATACAAGTACAGGGTACAGCAGGCACATATCAGGAATATTTTGGGTTTACATATTCTTTAACGGATGCACTGGCCAATTTAAGACTATTTCTGAAGTGTTGTTTATAAACAGCACTCCAGAAATAAATGTCTGCTTCCCTCCCTGACATTTTTTTTAACATTACAGTAGTAAAGAGGTGGTAAAAAATATAATCAATTTTTTAGCAAATAAGGATACCTGGGTTCAGTTCCAGAAGGTTTCACAGAACAGGACAAAAGTGCGGATGCCAAATCTGAACCCCAATGTAATCCAAGCATGCAGAACAGTAAATGGCCATTTTATAGGCTAATAGGAAAGTGGAATTTCAAACAAATGACATGGAGGGCTGGGCACAGTCCTGGGGAACATTTACCACAGCAAAAGCACATTAAAAAGTTTAATTTTGCAGGTAGCAGCGATTTCCATAATGCTTTAGGGTTAATATTAAAAATGCAAAATTCCTTTAGCCCTTGCCACCCAGCCCTGGCATCCCTTTAGCTATTAGATGCTGAGGGGGAAGGGGGTACTGGAAGGTCTGTCTGACCACATGGCCACTTTGACTGACTGTCACAGTGGTCACACGATCAGAAGCCAGTTTTGCCCATCAATACTAGAGACCAGGAGCTGTGCTGGAACTTTGCAGCAAGTGTATCCTCAGCACATAAACCTTTGCTGTCCATCCATGTGCACATTGGAAGGGGGAACCCCCCAAAAAAAGTGGAGCCCCCTAAAAAATCCATACCAGAACTTTATCTGATCATGCAGTCTGGAAGGCCATAAAAGGGAGAGTATAAGCATGCACTCCCCCCCCCCCCCATTCCTTAACCATACCAGGCTACAGGAACCCCCTGGCAAAGCACCTTATCCCCATGTTGATGAAGACAAGGGCCTCTTCCCTACAATCCTGGCCTAGTATTTGTAGGGGCCTGTGGGTGGGAGGCTTATCAAAATCTGGAATCTTTAACAATAAGGGGGCCCCAGATATTGGCTCCTCCATGTGAGTAAGTAGTACATAGTACCCCTACCCATCTATACAAAACAAGTAAAGTGTTGTCTCCACCCTGCCCTAAGCAGAAGTATCTATTTCAATTTTGTGGTGCTAAGCTGCAGTCAGCTTAGCCAAATTAATAGTTCAACTTTCTGGGGTTTCTCCCCTGATTACTGGGTGTGTTCTTCTGTTGGCAGTAGGTTGCACTGCTGCCTCTGGTAATAGGTTGACAGCTACACTAACCAGAGTTATGAATATTTAATTTGCCCTGGCCAACCAGTATGAGTTCCTTTGTCACTGGTGCATGCTGTGAGAAGGTATAAACATTCAGAGTGTGACCTTGGAAAGTCAGTCTGTTCTCCCCAGGGCCTCCAGCCTGAGGGAGAGGCATGTTGTGTTGCTGAAACCTCTTAGGCTTGCTGCCTGAGAGGGTGACTACATGGCTGGACAGAGGCCTGGATTTGGGGCTTAGACTGTGGAGTCTGGGGATTAAGGAGCCATGGCTGACCTCCAGATGTGATGTGGGTGTGGAGCTTGGACCTCACTGGAGTATGGAGTCTTCTACCAGGGGTGCTGGCAGCTGATTCAACAATTATTTTACAGTCAGGAGCTACAATCCCAGAATGCTGGGTAGGCTCCAATGTTCTTTATCTTTGAGAATTGTGAGTCCCTTGTTAAATTTTTTTTGTGGAGTCTGCTACTTTATGGATGTCCTGTGCCCTATCCCTCATCCCACTTGCAGTAACTGGCACCCATATTTACATCCCACTATTTGCAATTTAAGTAATCTACAACACCCTGAGGTGAATGTCAGCCCATTCTGTCTTTGGAAGTACCACCATGCCTCTGGGGGTCAGAGGGTGTTAAACAGTAAATAAAGGCACAAAGTTTCATTAAAAAAAGGTCCCATCATCAGTCGCATCATCCAACAATGCTAATCCTCGTCGTTCATGATGATTGACGCTGACGCCCTCCAAAAACACAATAAAAAGTCCTGCTTACCAACTGACATGTCCAAACTCACCGCTGACTGCTGAATTACATCTCCTGGACCCCACCAGTAAAAGTAAGCAAAGGGGGCAGAGACATCATTGACCAAATATAGCTGCGGCCACAGCTCATGCCCAATAGCAAAGATAATAGCGGCAAAATTATGTGGAACAAAAGAATTTGGACTTGAAACAGCTACTAGGTTGAATTGTCAAAGATTTAATTTTTCAGCAAGGGGGAGTCACATTAGTAATTACCTCAATACATGGAGACCTCCAAACATAGTGATTTGCATGTGACACGTTTGTTTGGCTTGGGATTCTGCCCTGGTTTCTTTGCTTTCAGACTATACTTAATATGCATGCAGGATTTGTAGAGCATATAGATTTTGCTACAAATCCACTTTTGCATAGATCTTGGTGAACAAACCTGAATCTTTATAAGCATGAGAAAGCATAGCTGAAGGAAATAGAAATCTTAGAGCTATAGACCATAAGCTGCAGAAAATTCAATTTAAAAGCAAATTATATGTGTCCTAAAACAGTGTCACCGATATATGTTTTGGAGCTGGAGTTAATGACCGCACTATGATACAGTCATTTTTGATGCGTGAGACACTAATCCCATAGGGGCAAAACAATTTAAACCAATTATATAACTGTTATTCCTTTGTGACATGACTAATGCTTCAAGATTTTGCTGTGTATTTCTTAAAGAGGCAAGGTTTATAAATTAGAAAGGAATAATGTGTTCAGTAGGGAACATAAATTTGAAAAAAAGTGGAACTATGATATTAGAGGATGAAAAAAAAATGTCTACACTGCAACAATTTTAGCAAATTTAATGCACATATTTACCTGCTAGACATTGGCTGACATCTATGCCAATTAGTATGCCAAGTTCTGAGTGAGTGAGTCTTTCTTTACTATAATTACAGGATAAGTCCCAATGTTGTAATAACGAACACTGCACCTGCAGAATCCATTTTGACATGGATCTCACCAAAGATGAGACTGTTTCAGGTGTAGTAAACCTAAAGGCTCCTTTCACATGGGCATCCATGGGATGGTAAACAGGCGGTTGATCCATGTTTTACCACCCACCCACAAGTGGACATGGTGCCATAATCGTGAGCACACATAGCCATGGCCATAATACCTTAATACTTTGCATCAAGGTGCTGTAATTTAAAAACTCTCTCATGTAAGTTAATGGGATCATGCTACAACTACGCCCCAAATGCTTGGCTCGTAGTTGCAAAGCCCACTTGCAATGCAACATGCAGACAGGTGCTGGTATTTGTAATGAAAATGCATACTGAGCCCTCACTGAGCTGTGTGGAAGGGCAAGGATGCCATGTTGTTCAGATTCAGCCATGACAGTTTGTAGCACAAGTTGGTGATTAGAAGCAGTGGTTCCCTTCTCTTCATCCCCCCAGGATGTTAACGTATGATAGAGTAGTCTTATCAGGCCAGGACAGATACAAGCCCCTTCATGCCTATTAGCCCAATCATCATTCCAGTCTGAAAACCCTCATGATACTGTCACCCTCGCAAGCTTGGGCAATCCAGAGACCTAACAGACCTTAGATCATAAATACCTTAGAATACACTTTTCTGATAGATGGCTTATCAGCCAAGATTTTTAAACTTTAGCATGTTTCATAACTTCTGAAATTATGACAGTGTAGCCGAAATAAAGTCATATTCACTTTCATCAGTTATTGGGTAGCATTTTGAACCCAAACCTCCCTATGCTAGGAGGTACCAGAGTGGATTAGAGTGGATTAGGCCTTCACACTTCTACGAGAAATGGATATCTGAGACCTGCCATATTTATATCCATTTTGAAACTAATTTCATGGTGGACAATAATCTGCATGGTAGCAGACTGGAATTGGTAGGTATTCAGAAATATGAAACTGCATGTGGGGCTTAGTCATAAACGTGGTGAGCTCCCAGAACCCAACCCTTAAACCGAATGATTGGTCAGATGGTCTCTGTCAACACCCCCCTTGATGTCAGGTAAAAAAGAGATTGCAAGCAGATTTGATAGCTCTCGTTTTAACATCAAACAAGGAACACCTAACCGGACTTGAGAGAGCCACTGAGCCATTTTTGCTTGGACAATTGGACTCTGCTTAAACCAAGAACTTTGCAGGTATTCTTCATTTTCAACTCCTTCTTAATTCTCTGCTTTATTGTTTTATTCATTCTTTATAATTTCTTTTTTTCTGTAAATATTTTAATTTCACAATTTTTTTGTGAAAAAAAAATATTTACCTTTTCATTATCAAACCCTATTTTGAAAAGTGTTAAAACTGTCCCTAAGGCTTTTAATGAAAACTAAAGAATTCCTGTCTTTTGAGGAGTGCTACTGTATAGGACAAATTTCTGAATATACCTGTCTGTGGTGACAGTGCATGTACAGACATTTATTTTTCATATTTGTTATTGCTAAGATTATGAATTTCTGCCTTCTCAGTCAAAAAGTGGTGGTGGTAGCATAAAGAGGTAATTGCTTAATTAACTTAACTCAGTGACAATCACTTTCAGACTGCTGGCACCTAGGTTGTGGTCCCGCTAGCTGGAAAATGCTTGTGCCAGCTGCAGTTGAGAGTGGCATTGTAAGTGACAGCACTGTGTAAGATTGATTGGTCCTCTGTCACAAGTTGGTGAGAAGGGTAGGGATCGGGTGCCACATCCATCACAGTATTGTCTCCTGAAGTTACATTTAGGTATTTACTTTACTTATATAAAACAGCTGGTCCTGTTTTACATATTTTCATGTGCCTGGGGGGGGGGGGGAGTTTTCCAGCTGCTGGGACTATATTGACTTTTTTCTGTGCACTAATACCGTATACTTCTTTATACTTACTTTGCTTGCATTTAAAAAAAAGCATTAATTAATATGTATGGTTATAGGGACACATTAAAGTAGTGCTTTTTACCTTATTGCAGTCACAGCATTAAAAGAGAAGTATGGCTTTTTTGCTATACCTCTCTTGTGGATCACAGGAGTGCACTTACTTTTGCTCTTCTGTGACTCAGAATCAGCCACTGTCAGCTGACATCACAGAGCTGCTGCAGGCTTTGGAAGTATCCTGTGGAGGGGATGGGAGTGACTGGCTAAGGCTCTCAGTGGCACATTGAGAGCCTGAGCCAGCGGCCAGTCAGTAATCTGGGTGGATCCTGACATTAAAATCAGGATCTCTCCGGAGCCTGGACCAGCTGAGTGATGTCAGCAGACAGCGGACTTTAGCCCGCAGTTCGCTGAAAACCGATCACAGGAGTGCACAATGAAAAAGGTCTTTGGGGACTTTGGGGGGAGGGAAGGGGGAGAAGGAGGGGATGGGGAGAGATGGATGGGGGGGAGGTCTTGTTCTAAAAATTTGTTTACTTTTACCCCTACAAAGGATGTTAAGAGGAGAGCAGTTAAACAAGATGGAGGAATATGGTTAACTTTATGACATATAATGTAAAAAGATTAAATACTCCAACAAAAAGACATAAGGTACTAAGTGAAATACATCAATGATCTATTGAAGTGGTGTTTCTTCAAGAGACACATATATCCCAGGATTCAAATATTAAGCTATACTCTGCATATTTACCAACCTGGTATTATGTGGATTCCCCAATAAGACGGGAAAAGGGAGTGGCAATTGGGTTCAGGAAAAATATAAAATCTACTCTGGATGAAAAGCTGGTAGACCCAGAAGGCCGATATTTATTCTTGAGAGGAATATTGCAGGGAAGAGTGTACACTAGCAAATATTTATTGCCCTAATAAGAACCCAATTATATATCTGGATGTAATATTAACAAAACGTATAGACTTCAAAAGGGGTAGTGTGATTGTGGCAGGGGATTTTAATTTTAATTATTGCATGTCCGGAAAGAAGGAGATAGGAGTCTAAAGAACATAAAAAAAAGTTACATCAATGCCAACTGACGGATGCTTGGAGGGTTAAACACCCAACTCTTGGAGTCTTTGACGAAAAATAATATTGAAATAATATCTTTATCGGTCCATGCCTCCGTCACAATGAGACTACAGTTTGGAAGGGAACAGAATAAAATAAATTTGTGGCGATTAAATTAGTCTATATTACAAAACCCCGAAGTAGAAACTAGAGTAAAGCAGGAAATAGACCAGTATTTTAAGCTAAATGAGTCCGAGGAGGTTTCTATCGCCACAGTATGGGAAGCACATATTGCCTATATTAGGGGTATATTGCTTGCAATAGGAGCAGAGATAAAGAAAGAATGAGGAAAAAGAATTAGGATATTAATGGAAGAACTTCATCAGCTGGAACAATTACACAAAAAGAAAACTATAGAGTTACAAGAGATAATATTAAAAAGAGAGGAGCTAAAGGACTTTTTGGAACAAGAAACAAGGAAGATTTTTAATAGGGTCTTGAAGGAAAGATACCGGTGGGGGAATAAACCAGGGAAATATCTGATGAAGAAGTCGAAGGAAAAGAAATCAAGGAACATTATAGATAAAATAAAAAATGAAAAAGGTGAAATGGTTTATTCAATGATCGATATCACTAACACATTCCAGAAGTACTATAAGAGTTTATATGGAGTAGAAGGGAAGACCGGAAGGAACCAGAGGAGGAGAGGAAGAAGAAGAGGCAGATCTATCTGGAGGAGGCCGGCCTACCTAGATTGGATAAAACTAGACTAGCAGCTTTAGACAACCCAATATCAATAGAAGAAGTCAACTTAGCACTAAAGAGTACGGCTGCAGGAAAAAGCCCTGGACCTGACGGGTTTACTGCAGGATACTATAAAAAGTTTAAAGAACACCTAGTCCCTAAATTTTGCTCATATATGAATGCACTAGGAGGGGAGACAAAGATGGATAATAGAGTTAAACAGGCATCCCTCAGCTGACGTGAAAGTAAACGATTAATTATCAAACTTTTTTAGGATGTATAATAGAATAAGACAGGGATGTCCCCTGTCCCCGTTGTTGTTTGTGATCTCTATGGAACTGCTACTAGCAACTGTTAGAAAAAACACTGAACATAAAGTGGCAGCATATGCAGATGATATGCTATTTTATATTAGAAACCCCAGGTTAACATTACTGAATTTAATGAAAAAATTTAAAGAATATGGAGAGCTAACCAATTTGGAAATCAATCCCTCGAAAAGCAAAATGTTGAATATAAACATTGCAAAGGCAGAGAAACAAATTCTACAAAAAGAGTTCCCTTTTAAATGGAGAGAAAAAAAATTAAAGTATCTGGGAATAAAACTAACATCATCTATAAAAATCTATATCAGACAAATTATATCCCATTAATAAATGAGATAAAGGATGAACTGAGGAAAGCTGCTACGGGCTATCTTGGATAGGACGGATAAATATAATTAAGATGATTATAGTACCAAAAGTGTTATATAAATTTAGTATGCTTCCAATACATCTCCTGGGGTCTTTCTTCAGGCTTCTCAAAAAAAATGATACTTAGATATGTGTGGACTAATAAAAAAGAGTTAAGTATGAAGTTTTGTGCAGCAATAAAAAAAAAAGGGGGATTAAATATGTCAGATTTTAGGAGATTTTATAATCCAGTGTTACTATCACAAATTGTTGATTGGATACACAATATGGAGGAGAAGTTGGGTAAGAATGGAAAGTTCACTTAGCAAGGCACTGCTAGAAAAGTTTATTTGGATACCACAGGAATTTCGCACTTGGGATGAGGATACAAGCACTTTGACAGGAATGTATTTAAACAGAAGTATTGGAAATGTAATTCATTGTCAGTTGGTGGGAATTCCCGTCCAGGAATGATAATATTTCCAGGAAATGGATAATAGATAAAAATGCATGTTTAAAAGATATTATGGATAGAGGATTTTTATGTTCTTTTCACAAGTTGAAGAATAAGAAGGAAATATTTTCTACAATGGATGAGTGGCGGTATTGTCAAACAAGACACTTTGTTGCAAAGCTCCCACAACCACTAAGGAATGAGGATAACGTATCCTTTAGAGCAACTGTTGAGTACAAATAGAATACAGAGACACATTACCTCAAGGATATATAGAATATTTACTGAAATAGAGGGACTAGTACCCCAAATATTTTTGAAGAAGTGGGAAATGGAGCTTGGAACAAAGTTGAACGAGCAACAAAAAAATAAAATGGTGAGATAAATATTAATATAGTTGAAACGAATTACAAGTGCCTAGTAAGATGGTATATTACACCCAATGTGATGCACAAACTAAAGCCAGAGGATTCATGCCAGTTCTGTAGGGGACGCGGGAGTAGGGGCACAATGGCACATATCTGGTGGGATTGTCCCAAAATACAGAAGTTTTGCAGGGAGAGTAAAATGAAAAGGAGGGGAAACAGCGAAATATATCAACAAATAAAGAACAAGAAGTAAATAAAAGGATTAAGAAGACAAAGGGAGAGAGGAGAGTGCTGGAAGGGTAAAATGGGGACTCTAATTAAATATGGATTTTTATATTGTATGTTGTTGGTTTAAAATAGATTTATATGGAGAAAATTAATAAAGATATTTTTTTAAAAAAGAGGAAAACCTCCTTTCGAGCACAAAAAAAAGTGCACTGCTGTGATGAACAGAAGTAGGGCCACAAGAGCTTTGGTCCTACCTCTCCTTTAAGTGCAAAATTGTTACATTGGACTGGAGTATAACATGTTCTTTTATAAAGTGCAGGCATGGGTTTAGCAGAATCTGTGGTAAAAAAAATCATTATGCATTTCTTTGTTTAGAATAAAGTGATCAGAGGCGTAGCTTAAAGCTTGTGGGCCCGATGCAAAAGTTGTGGCCCTCACCCCACTACCACCCGCCGCTTTCACTCAGTGCCAAGATACTCCCACTGTGTGCCAAGATATTCTAAGTGGCTAAGAAGTTAAGCAGCTGACAGATAATATAATTTTATTTCCTTCTACCACAGGTCAGTGTTGAAGGGGGAATCCGTCCTGCAGCACTATTGTGTTCTGCCGCCCAGTGGGAAGCCTTCCCAGCAGGCAGAGCACAATGCTCACTGCTGGTGGCTATAGCCACAGCAGTGATTGCATGTATCATAATCTGACAGACTGATTATACTGAAGTTGATCGATGGATCAATGAAAGAAATCTCTTTTCCTGCACGCACTGCTCTCTCCTGTGTGCATTACCCCCCATCCTGTATGTACTTCCCTCTCCTGCGTATATTGCCCCTCTACTTGTACATGCTGCCCCCCTGCACAAATCTGCCCTCTCCTGTACATACTACCCCCTCCTGTACACATTATTGCCTCCCTATACACAGTGCCCCCTCCTGTACAAAATACCACCTCCCTGTACAAAATGCCCCCTCCCTGAACATATCACCCCCTCTTAGTACACAATGACCCCTCCTCTACATATTACCATCTCCCTGTACATATTATTATCCACTCCTTGTATATTTTACCCCCCTCCTGTACATATTACGCACTCCCTGTACATATTACCCCCCTCCTGTACATATTACCCCCTTCCTGTACATTCCCCCCCCCCCCTGTAGACATTACCAAAGCAGTAGCAATACTATCAAGAAGCCATGACAGAGCAGTAGAAAGTGCTGATTGGAGGTTTCCCAGAAAGTGGTCTGTTGCTTAACTGGGGGCAGTCACAGCGTGTGGGATCCGACTTTCTATTACACGAAGTGGCTGCAAACTCAGTGCAAAATCACTGTACTGGACCTGCTACGGCCACCCGAGCCCCCTGGAGCATGGGTGGGGTCACAGGTGCAACCTCTGAAGCTACGCCTATGGAAGTGATATTCATGATCATAGATAGATAGACAAATGGTTTGATCCCATTTTGGGCATCAGAAGATGACCTCACATACACCAGTAGTAATGGGCCAAACGCCCCCTGTTCGATTCTCGGTAGAACATTCGAACCTAACGAAAGTTCGACCGTGAACTTCAAACATAATGCAAGTTTACCTATGGGATTCGAACTTGTAAATTTAAAAGTGCCAATTTTGAAGGCTTATATGCAAGTTATTGGCCATAAAAGGGGTATGCGGGACTGACATTTTTTTTTTAAATGACATTTGTATTAAAAAAAATAAAACATCATGGCCCCCCCCAATCCATACCAGATCCTTTAGGTCTGGTAGAAAAGTTAGGAGGGACGCCACAGTAATTTGATTTTTATTTTAAGTGCGTGGGCTTCCCCCTAAAAGTCCTGCCATGCCCTTTAGGCCTGATAGGACTCCCAAAAATGGTGGCAAAAGTGTGTGGGCTTCAACTTAAAAGCCATTCCAGGCCCTTTAGGCATGAAAGGACCCTTGATCCGAGCACAGGCTTTGCAGGCCCGGAAAGAGGGGGGACAAATGAGTGCCCCCCTAAACCATACCAGGCCACATGCCCTCAATATAGGGAGGTGCTGTGGGGTAGGGTTTTTTTCAGTGAAATTATCAGATGTGGAGGACATTATGGGGTTGATTTAGTAAAACTGGAGACTGGAAAAATCTTGCGCAGCTGTGCATGGTAGACAATAGACATGTGCCTTACCCAGTCCCAATGGGGATAGAAGGATTGTGTGTTCCTAGTCTGTCCCTACTCATCAGGAACCTTTCCCTGCCACTAATCATTTTCCCTGACTGATGAGTGATCTTTCCCTAGTCTTACCACTAGCACTACCACTAGCAAAAGCTCACCAAAATCTGGGGGAAGAAACTTATAAAGGTCCTGCTGACCCAAGACTGCCACCATGGGTCTTCAGGGACCAGAAAACCATAGAGACTTCCTCTCCAGGTTGTTGCGCCACTCCAGACGAGCACCGCCTACTGTGGAGGAAGCAGACCGCATCTGCCTACACACAGAACCAACAACAATAATAAATGCTCTCAGAAAACGACCTAGCACATAAACTCAAAAATCCATATAAAACATAACAACTTTACAATACTGAATGAAAATGAGTAGTCACTGTAATTTCTTTAAAATTTCCCTTTAAATGCTGGAAGTAGTTTTCACTGTGCAGAAATTGTAGTAAGCTTACACTAGCAGTTATTTTTAGAGAGGGTGAGATACCTGAAGACTGTTTGTTGTGAGAAGTCATTCTACTTTAAGAGGTGTGAAGCCTAAAAACAGCATCAGTCATTTGAAGATGAAAATGTGAACTTGTGTAATGACTAACACACTGCTGGTTCTCAGTGAGTGTTCAGCACTCAGTCTTTCAGAAAAAAGCATCTTTTGGTTCCAGCAATACAGACTAGTATAGACCCACCTTATCCTTATTAACCTGGCCATACTAGTGGACTGTGTAAAAAAAACAGTAATCATACTAAAGCCAAATAACAATTTTGTTATATATTTGAGAACAATTCACATACTCTGTAAGCTTTTAAACTGAGGAAGCAAAGGGCACAGTGTTGGAGATTTTTTCATAGTATCTACGTGGTGCAGGGGTGGACTGACCATTTGGAAACTCGGCACTGCCCAAGGGCCCGATGTCAGTAGGGGGCCCCATGAGATGCCCCTGGTACCTTTTTCATAGTCTTTTTTGAGTTTGGGCAAGGACACAGGGGCCCTATGATCCCCTATTGCCCAGGGGCCCCATGAGTTGTTAGTCCACCCCTGTCGTGGCGTACTTATGATTTCAATCATCATATTATGACGTCATGCCATAGTTCTTATTTACTGTCAATGTAGGCTATATAATCAAAAGCTTGTGGACACCTGATACTCTCACATACTATATGGCAAAAATTACTGTATGTGACACCCCATCCTAATTATTGAGTGCAGGTGTTTCCAATAAAGGTTAATGTCACAGCTTACAAAGAAATATTAAACAACGGTGTGCTTTCAACCTTGTGATGACAGTTTTAGTACGTGACTGTGACCAAAAGTCAGGTCCAAAATTATATGGTTTGATGAGCTTGATGTGGAGGAACCTGAGTTGGCTTCACAGAGCCTTGACCTGAACCCTATAGAAAATCTTTGGACACTCAGTTGCGTGCAAGACATTCTCATTCAATCTCAGCACTAGACCTCACAAATGCTATTTTTACTAAATGGGCCTAATTCCCACAGACACGCTTTCCAGTTGAACCTGTTATAGCCCCAAAGTGTTCAGCTGTATATCGATGCTCATGGTTTTGGAATGGCATATTTAACAAACCGTTATACTGTAGGTGCGATGGTCAGGTGTCCACAAACTTTTGATCATATAGTGTGTATGGGCACTGCAACTCACAATATCATGCTAAATCTTAGACTAGGGCAAAACTTTAAGGCCTCATGCCCACTGTGTAAAGGTGAGTTCAAGAGCTTCTTGCAGTTAAGTATTTTAGAAAGTAGCCACAGCAGGAGTATAAAAACATGTCCCCTGCCAGCAGCTGCAGAGTGGGACCCTTGCTTTCTATGTGGAAGCAGTGATCTTTTTTCTACAAAGGCTGTTTTAGCAAGAATATGAACAGTAAGACTTTAAAGAGATACTAAAGGCTCTTTTTTTTTCTTTTTAGTAACAAGCATGTTCTAATTACCTACTTACCAAGTTTTGCACAGAGCAGTCCTGAACCTCCCCTTCTCGGGTCCCCCCATAACTACAACCTTCGGGGCCCCAGTGCAAGAAACCATGAAGTTTTTCCCTTCCCTCTGAGATTGGAGCCCTTTACTCCCATCTGGGGTCCCTTTATTCCTCAGGACAAGTCCTCCTCCACTTTCCCCAAATCTCCCCTTCCAGTACAATCACCCCTTCTTCCTATCCCAGCACTTATCTCCACCACCCTCATTTCCCACTCCCATCACTAATTCTCCTTCCCCAAATCTGCCCTCCCAGAATAAATCCTCTTCCACTCCCCAAATCCTCCTCCCAGCACAACCCACCATTCCAGTACAAATCCTCCCCCACCCATTGTCCCTTTCCAAATACCCTTAGCACAAATCCTCCTTCACCTAAATCACACTCCCAGCACAACTCCTCTTCCTACTTCTAATACAATTCCTCTCCCCCAAATTCCTCTTTCCATCACAGCCTCCCCTCCATCCTGGAACAAATCCTCCCCACTCCCCTAATCCTCTCCAACACAAATTTTTTCATCCCCCCAAATCCCCCTTCCCCCTCCATCCCGGCACAAATCCCTCCTTCCCCATCCAAATCTTGACAAGCAAAAATCTCCCTTCCCCCACTGGGCTCCAGAATCTAGCACAGAATGTCCAAGCCAGCTTATGCTGGAGGAGGGGGGGCAGAGCTGATTCTGGTGTGGTTATATTGGATTTTGGAGCTGGCTGTGGCATCCTGAAGAATCATAGCTGGCTCCCCACTGCACATGCGAAAGATCGCATGATGTAGTGAAATTGGTCTTGCAGGTTCCTAGGAAATTTGACAAGTCCCAGGAGACTGTGGGCAGGGAGGGGAGGAGGATAAGCATAGACATTCCAACCTAGAGGAAAATTGAGGACATGGGTACCTGTCAAAACAGGTAAAAGAAAGAAGTACGATGAGTGGTACTGCATTAAGAACTATTGTGTCAAGATGACTGCCCAAATCTCTAGGGATTTCCGCATCCAGTAAGAGATGCTGTCCTCCCCAGGTTGGTCGCCTACAGCCCATAACAGAGGACAATTTTGTCCTCAATGGTCTCCTTCCAGCCTGAAGAAATGGCAAAGTGCCACCTTCACATATACTGCAGCAAAACACCTACAAGCTTCTATGGATAGTCAAGTTTGCATGTTTTTTTCCTGCTGTAATGTTCTAACAGAGATGTTTTTGAACCACAGTTTCTGTACTGCCAATGTCATTGTTGGGATCTATACAGTACTAACTTTCATTAAAAAGAGCAGTGCTGTGTAGAAAGTCATAGGAACCAATCAGTAGTCATCTTTAAGCAACCCAGGGTGGGTAGAAATGTAAAAGGTGATTTGCCAAAGTGGTGTATTACCTCAGAAGGCACAAGGCTGATGGCCAAGTCATCCACATGCAAAAAGAGTCTAGGTTTCAGACAGAGCACAGATTGCCAATAGCAGTGGAAGCAGGCTAAACTCTTTTTGCATAAGGGGCACAGACAAGCTAAACATAGGTATAGTCCAAACGATTCACAGCAGTGGAGTCACTAGCACTGGGCACCTGGGGCAAGTGCCCTGCACCTCTCAGCTGGTGCCTCAGGTGCCAAGGACACCTGATATGCTTTCTTGCAGTCAATGGGTTGTGTGTGCACCTTCCAAAAAGACAACAGCATCTCTATATTGTCCTGTCAGATATTCCTGACCTCTTCTTAGGTCTGCCCATTGTGCACCTTCTGAAAGACAACAGCATCTCTAGATTGTCCTGTCAGATATTCCTGACCTCTTCTTAGGTCTGCCCATTGTGCACCTTCTGAAAGACAACAACATCTCTAGATTGTCCTGTCAGATAATCCTGACCTCTTCTTACATCTGCCCATTGTGCACCTTCTGAAAGACAACAACATCTCTAGATTGTCCTGTCAGATAATCCTGACCTCCTCTTACATCTGCCCATTGTGCACCTTCTGAAAAGACAACAGCATCTCTAGATTGACCTGTCAGATAATCCTGACCTCCTCTTACATCTGCCCAATGTGAGTAAGGAAACAAGTATTCTCCTCATCCCTTTTCAGCGGACTAGTCAGCTAGCTTGAAAAGCAGGGGGTGGTTCCTAGACCCCCTCCTCTCAACATTACAGTGCTGGTAGTGATAGATGTAGATCCAGCATGGAGAGCAACAGCAAGGGCAGGAAAAAGGAATCCACGGTGATCCAGGGGTCCCCACTGGGGTAAAGGTTAGATATGACAGCCAGCACTGGAGAGTAGACTCATCTATAGCACTGGGTGGCTGTAAGTGGGGAATATATTAGAACGGCACCAGTTGTGGCTGCCGTAAACTCCTTCCTTACAGTGGAAGGTGGGTAGTGACCCTTGGATGGGAGAAGGATTTTGGGATGTGGAAAGGTAAGGGCTGTGGTTGGAAAGGGGTTGTTAGAAGCTTTCCTTAACCTAATATCTAATATCTTCTTATTAACAGTACTAACATAAGTATGAATGAGTTGGATCTTAATAGAATAATTGAGTTATTATATTTATATTTGTTCTAGATTGGGAAAAGTAAGTAATTAGACTTCATAGTCTGTGCATATACATATGAACATATATCTTGGGTTTTCTTTACATTCAAGCCACACATGTGGTGTGTGTGTAATACATCTAATTTACTCTGATTGATGGAATGTCTAGGCCTTCTTAGGTTACACTCAGACTTTAGGAGAAGTAGACTGGAGGTTTGTTATATATACACATCTGTTTCCAATTATGTTGGTGGGACTACAAGGAACACAAGAGATCAGCCCATTTTTAGGAGATGGTGGGGGCTGGATTGCTCTTTTAAGAGCAGAACAAAGACTTTTTAAGGACACTCTTTGCTAGAAGCCTTGAGACACACACACACACACACACACACACATATACATATATACAATCTTATTATCAAGAACTTAACTATATTTTTTGGACATTATTTAAACATTCTGTATGCCAATATTTTATTTCTAGTTTTATGCAACGTTATTATTAAATCATCTTTTTGAGTTTATGCAAGAAGTGGAAGGACTTTCTATCTGAACATTTCTCATCAATACAAGTTAATAAAATATCGAGACAATACGATATTTTACAGGGGTGCAGATGTGAGAGCTGTGTATGGAGGGGGGTTGGGGGAGGTGACAGGAGTCTGTGGAGGAGCTTGGTTCAGAGGTAAGAGCTGTGAATGGCGTGAGAGGTGCACAGGTAAGAGGTTCAGAGGTGAGGTAAGTAAAATGGGCCTGTTTCAGAGGTGAGAGTAGTCTATTAGGAAAGCTTGATTCAGAGGTGGGAGCTGTGGATGGCGAGTGGGGAAGAGGGGGGATACAGAGTTTAGAGCTTTGGATAAGAGGAGGTGGGGGTTTCAGAGGTGAGAACTGTGGATGGAGAAGGGCTGGTCTCAGAGGTGAGAGGAGTTGATGGGTGCCTGGTTCAGAGGTGAGAGCTGTGGATAGAGGGAGGGGGGTTGCTGAGTGCAGAGGGGAAGGCTGCGGACGTAAGGGGGTACAGAAAGTAATAAAAATCCAATAAGTGAAATCCAGTAAATAAAAAGATACGTGTCAAAACAGTGCAGTGCCTATATTCAAAACCATGGTGTAAATGAAAATTGACATACAAGTGATACTTGCAAAACCCACCAACCTATCATACAAAGTAAATAGCACATCTCACATGAAAATAACATATACAAAAAAATTATTTATGAAAACACAGGCTATTTGTGACCAATTGATTGTATCAACACAAAAAGTCCTCACTCTTCAATCCGTGAACCTAAGTGCAAAAACCATGCAACTGTGCACCAACACATACACTACAGCCTCAACACGGATTATTTTTGCCATTGTATGCTAAAATGGTAAATTTTAGCATACAAAATCGATAGTCACAAATTGTTCTGTGTATTGGCTACTTTTACTAAATATTTTATATGTATTGTATGTATTTACAGCTTTAATAATCATATTCTCTATTTATTTTATTATAAAAATGTAAATGTCCTACATTTAAAAAAATATATATTCTGCAAACATTCAGAAGTGCTGTGATGTTTCATGCCGAAGCAACTCCAGTCCATGCATAAAATCAGTCGGTGAACATGCCACCCATGAATCACTGCAACAGTAATAAAGTCAGAAAGTTCATTTCAATTTAACTTGAATCTGAGTTCTTTATGATCCCTGGTGTTTTGTGATCTTATTTTGTCATTTTTCTAAAGATTATTTGTAGCTTCTCACAATGCACCTTGCAGGATCTCAGGAGAATGTGAATTCTGGTTAAATAGGGCAAGAAAAGTCACTGTTTCTGTGGTTTGAAGATAACTTCTTCACTGAAGCAGTGTTGCCAACCGTCCGTGTTTTTAGGGACAGACAGTAAAAACCTGGCACTTTTCTCCTGCCTGTAAATGCCCATAACGGAAGAAAAGTGCCAGTAAAATATGGCTGCGATAGCTGGGGTTTGGAACTGCATATGTGCAATTCCAGAGCCACCTGAGACCATGATCCGAGTGTGTTTGTGTCAGCGGGGGGCAGTCGGGTCTGGCAGAGGCTATGGCAGAGGCTATGGTTGCAAGGCAAGCATGATGACACCATGACGCATTTCCCGCCACACTGTGCCAGTCGTTAAAAAAGCCAGAAGCTGAGTGGCTGATGCTGGACGTGGAGTGGAGCCTTGTGTGAACTGACAGACTCTGCACTGTCTGCGTGTAGCAGCATCCAGCGGGACAGATGGAAATGAGTCGGACCATCACAGACCAGGCATTAACCTGGGTAGTTCCATAGTTATCAAGCATAGGCGAGCGCTGGAACTATAAAGCAGCTAGCACCAAGGTATAGGTAACAACTCCTTATGGATAAATATATAAAAAGTGCAGCACTAAAATAAGTGAATGATATTATAGTGAAAATAAAGTGGAAAGTCAATCTGACATACTGTATAGTGAAAAAAAAATATATATATATATATTTTTTTTTTTGTGCTATATGTCAGATTGACTTTGCACTTTATTTTCACTATAATATCATTCACTTATTTTAGCGCTGCACTTTCTATATAGTTACATAGCTAGTCTGGCTGTAAAAAGACAAAAGTCCATCCAGTTCAACCATTAAAAAAAAGATATTTGGTGTTTCCCAGTCTGAACAGTGAAGTGGTTGGGGACAGGCGGAGCAGCAATAAAGTATATGCAATTGCCTCCAAACACCAGATATCTTGGGGACACGAGAACAAAATTCTCCCTAACAGGTCCAGTTGGACGAGAAGAAATTTGGAGTCATAACATCTTGTGCCAGAATCTGTTAACTATATGTTTTTGAGTAAAATTGGCCACACATAAGTTCAGTGGATACATGCTCCTTGTTTGATGCTGCCCAGTATCTATCATTATACATACAGTATATATATATATATATATATATATATATACAGTGCTGATCGAAAGTTTGGGCACCCCAGCTAAAAATGTGTATTAATGTGCATAAAGAAGCCAAGGAAAGATGGAAAAATCTCCAAAAGGCATCAAATTACAGATTAGACATTCTTATAATATGTCACCAAAAGTTAGATTTTATTTCCATCATTTACACTTTCAAAATAACAGAAAACAAAAAAATGGCATCTGCAAAAGTTTGGGCACCCTGCAGAGTTAATATCTTGTACTGCCCCCTTTGGCAAGTATCACAGCTTGTAAACGCTTTTTGTAGCCAGCCAAGAGTCTTTCAATTCTTGTTTGAGGTATCTTTGCCCATTCTTTCTTACAAAAGTCTTCCAGTTCTTTGAGATTTCTGGGCTGTCTGTCACGCACTGCTCTTTTAAGGTCTATCCATAGATTTTCAATTATGTTGAGGTCAGGAGATTGTGAAGGCCATGGCAAAACCTTCAGTTTACGCCTCTTGATGTAATCCCCTGTGGATTTCGAGGTGTGTTTAGGATCATTATCCATTTGTAGAAGCCATCCTCTCTTTAACTTCAGCTTTTTCACAGATGGCATCAAGTTACCATCCAAAATTTGCTGAAATTTTATTGAATCCATTTTTCCTTCTACTCGTGAGATGTTCCCTGTGCCACTGGCTGCAACACAACCCCAAAGCATGATTGATCCAACCCCATGCTTAACAGTTGGACAGAGGTTCTTTTCATTAAATTCTGTGCCCCTTCTTCTCCAAACGTACCTTTGCTCATTCCGGCCAAAAAGTTCAATTTTAACCTCATCGGTCCACAGAACTTGTTTCCAAAATGCATCACGCTTGTCTATATGTTCATTTGCAAAGTTCAAACGATGATTTTTGTGGCGAGGAAGTAGAAGAGGTTTTCTTCTGATAACTCTTCCATGAAGACCATATTTGTACAAGTATCTCTTTATAGTGGAATAGTGTACCACAACTCCAGTGTCTGCCAGATCTTTCTGGAGGTATTGTGCAGTCAAACGTGGGTTTTGAATTGTTTTTCTCACAATCCTGCGAGCTGTTCTGTCTGATATTTTTCTTGGTCTTCCAGATCTTCCTTTAACTTCCACTGTTCCTGATGACTGCCATTTCTTAATTACATTCCGAACAGAGGATATTGACATCTGAAAACGCTTTGCTATCTTCGTATAGCCTTCTCCAGCTTTGTGAGCGTCAACTATTTTCAGTTTCAGTTTTCTAGACAACTGCTTAGAAGAACCCATGGTGCTGATTGTTGGGGCAAGGTCAGATGAGTCTGGCCATTTAAAACCTTTGAGATTGACATCATCTGGTCTTCCCAGACGATGATTGAGAACAATCCATGACACTTTCAGGTCTCAGCTTTGCAAAGGGGGAAGTGCATGCTATAAATTCTGCAGGGTGCCCAAACTTTTGCAGACACCATTTTTTTGTTTTCTGTTATTTTGAAAGTGTAAATGATGGAAATAAAATCTAACTTTTGTTGACATATTATAAGAATGTCTAATCTGTAATTTGATGCCTTTTTGGAAATTTTTACATCTTTCCTTGGCTTCTTTATGCACATTAATACAAATTTTTAGCTGGGGTGCCCAAACTTTCGATCCCCACTGTATATAAAGAACCAGCGCCACGGAAATTATATAACACAGTAAGCTGCAAAACTTAGCCTATAATCTTATAGGATATACAAAACCTAAAAAAAATAGGTTGCGCTTAAATACATGCAAAAGTATAACAAGAAAATAAATAACAAAACAATAAGAAATAATATTATAAATCAAAATAAAATCCAGCAAAAACAAAAAAGTCCAAAAGTTCAAATAATCAATAATGTCCAAAATAATTTATCACCAAGTATATCCACCACCAAAAATGGTTAAATAGAACTCACCAGAGTAATATGCTGATTGTTGAAAAACCAGCATATAGTACTTGTTATTCTGGGAGAAATGAATAATATGGTGACAACAACACTGAAGAAATGAGGGATGAACTCCAACAGATGATGTGCTGCAAAGTAGAAAATCCACTCCAAAGGTGATTTAGTATCCAAACTGAGAGATGATCAGACCGTCACTCACAAGAAAAAAGCGAACAATCATGGTGCAGTATGTTTTAAAAAGCATCAAACTTTAATAAAGAAATGCACTTACAAGCAAGGTGTCCAGACTGACACCAGTGTAAACAGCATGTATAATGAATATAGGCGACTCAGACCCAGCCAAACATGCACATGCAACGTGCAGACAAACCAGGAGTATTTTGAACTTCACATCCAAAGGCACCGCCCTAAGCTTTTCATGAGGACGTCGATGACGAAAAGCTTAGAGCGGTGCCTTTGGATGTGAGGTTCAGAATACTCCTGGTTTGTCTGCACGTTGCATGTGCATGTTTGGCTGGGTCTGAGTCCCCTATATTCAATATACATGCTGTTTACACTGGTGTCAGTCTGGACACTTTCTTTGCAAGTGCATTTCTTTATTAAAGTTTGATGCTTTTTAAAACATACTGCACCATGATTGTTCGCTTTTTTCTTTTGAGTGACGGTCTGATCATCTCTCAGTTTGGATACTAAATCACCTTTGGAGTGGATTTTCTACTTTGCAGCACATCATCTGTTGGAGTTCATCCCTCATTTCTTCAGTGTTGTTGTCACCATATTATTCATTTCTCCCAGAATAACAAGTATTATATGCTGGTTTTTCAACAATCAGCATATTACTCTGGTGAGTTCTATTTAACCATATATATATATATATATATATATATATATATTTATATATATATGCCTTTTATACCTGGGCCATTTCCTGCAATAAAGCCCATGGGTAATTGTGTTATGAACTGATTCTCCCTATATTTTTTGGGATGCAACTATGCATTTGATTTTTTTGACACAGACTGCCACATTGACTTCATTAGGGCCTGGCCCAGTAATTTTCAAAGCCCTAACACTTTTTGGTCTAATTTGGTGCACTTTAGCCTGCTTTGATCATTTGGGCCCCCAAGGATCCCAGATTCATACATGGGTGCTACCTTTATGCATTATTGTAATCTACTTTTGCATCATGTTGTTGCGGTATGCTGTTCATGTATGAATCTAGAAGTATCCGGAAATGGTCGTTTTAATCTATGTTTGTCTGTCTAGTCTGTTTGACCTATTCATGTCTTTCATGTGTTGAATTAACAATGTAAGCTGTTTGAACCCATGCTGGAGTTTCACTCAAAATTGAGCAATAAAAACTTGTACTTTATGATACCTGGTATTTAGGTGTATTTCTCATTGAGTCCAGCTTAGAAAATACTTGCCACCAATAGCAACCACTTTTGCCCACTTTTGGGCAGTTTGCTTTTTGTGTCTGTTTTCTGGTTACGGTGACAGCCATGATTTTGGTTTAATGTGCAAGTGTTTTTCCATTTGGTCTTATCTGCTTCCCCTCACACTTAGTTATTGTGGTTTTAAAAAGTGGAGGTGTCACTCCTATTGCATTCACTTGCAGTCCACTAGTGGTCCTCTCTGGGTACTGGCAGTGGCCACTCAGGCCCTGTGATTATGGAGCTCCTTGGTATTCTTGGCATGGCGCAACACATGCATAATAAGTAGTACATCTTCTGATGAAGCTAATCACAAAAGCTACTTACCAATATTTATGAACAATTATGTCCACCTATGAAAAATCTATATTGTTCCGCTGTGGCTAAATAATACTGGTTATATTGTGCAACAAATGTATGTGATGTGTTGGGAGCAATCAGTCCCTAGCTCTTTTATGATGATGGATTTTAATGAATAATACATGTTAGAATAAAGTATCTTTTAAGCACTTTTGAGTTTTGTATTTTCCTGCACCTTTGAAGTCCTACTGTCTATAATAAGAGATCTATTTATCTATTTAATCTATCTATTAATTGTAACCATGTTAAATATATCTCTTTTGTTTTGGTAATGTAATTATTAATGCATGTATTTATGTTATTTATCTATTTATTATTTTAATTGGTGGTACCCACTGGAGTGCGCACTGCCTAGAGCCAAGCCTGCAAACTGTGGATTAGCTGCTGCTGAGACCCAGGGCATTATTTGATATGTAGTAAAAGAGAAAAATGTCACTTTTATGCAAACAGAAGCAATAACCCCCTATCCTCTGAGTCTGGTAAGCCAAAATTACAAATTAAAGGCCATGAAAGAACTAACAATAATATAAATTCTGATATTACTGGCTTGACTTCACACATTCTCGGGAATATCAGGAGCTGCTGCCTCTTATACAGTGATACACCATAGAACATAAATATAGTCTGGCTAATACAATACCCATCACTCTCCCAAAAAAAATCCCTCTCACCAGCACACTGCCCTCTATTTTTTGTCTCTACTCTTTTCTCCTCTTCTCGTCACTTCTATTTACTCTCCTCACTTTTAGCTTCTTATTCTAGCCTTGCAGACTTTCTACTGAATTTTTTGTAGCATCCTCTGTCTACAGTGTAGGAAAATTTAGTTGGGCTCCTTTGTTTAGAGTTAGTTGGCAGAGCTCCAAGGACTGAGTCTCTGTTGCCTCCCCCTGGCTTCTGGAACTGCTGGAGAGTTCTAGAACTTAGAGGGTGGAGGGGCAGACATGAGGCCGGAATATTTATGGAGTCTCCTCCAATCCCTGGGCGGGGACAGCCCAGAAGGTGGAGAAACAGTCCATAAATATTCTGGAGTCTGGCCACATGGGGGCAGTATCCAGGGTCCAGTTGCCTGGAGAGGACCCCTATGCTGGGGAATTCTGCCCCTGGGCAGAAGAAAGAAGCCAGAGAGAGAACGAGAAGAAACAGAAGCCTCACACTCTTCTAGCCTCAAATAAGCTTAGTTGAAACCATCCTGGGAGCCATTGGGACCTGTCCAGCAGGAGACCTGTGCAGCAGTCACATCTGCTTCAGAATTCACCAAAGGGACTGATGGAGTAGCTTCAACCACTAAACCCCAGAGCCTGTTAGATCAGAAGCAGTCAGGTGCAGGGGCGGACTGACCATTTGGAAACTCAGGCACTGCCCGAGGGCCCAGGGTCAGTAGGGGGCCCCATGAAATGCCCCTGGTACCTTTTTCATAGGATTTTTTGAGTTTGGGCAAGGACACAGGGGCCCCATGATCCTCTATTGCCCGGGGGCCCCATGAGTTGTCAGTCTGCCCCAGGTCGGGTGCAATACCCAGCTTGCTTACTAACAAGGGACATCTTAGATCCACTTAAAGCCACTACAGCTACCCTTCACCTCTTACCTGGGGAATTTAAGGAACAGCCAGGTGCCTTGGCAACCTGCATTCAGTGTTTTAAATTCTTTGTTACCTGTTAAACTGATCCAGCTATCATACAGGAGGTCAGCCTAGTAATTTTCTGGTAGCCAGAGACAGTTTCAAGTCCTCAAGTTGTTTTAAAGTACAGTTCTGGGCATCCCAAACCTTCCAATCCCTATCCAAGTTTATTCCCTAATAAACAAAAAAAGCACCCTGGACTGTTTTTTGACTACTGAGTGAATGCTGTAAAACTCCTGTTGCCTGGCTGTGCATGTGAAGGGGACCCAAAAAACCAGCGGCCCAATTTTGCATTAGCTTTTTGCAGCTTTTTATTGTGTTTTTCAGCGTTTGCACTTTTGAGCAAAATTATACTCCCACAAAATCTTCAGGCTCAAAAACAATCAAAAGCCGGATAGCCACGTTTTTTAGCATTTTTTCAGCTTTTATCAGCGTTAGAGCATTTTTACAGCTAAAAAACTCCTCTTGAAACCACTAGTTCTGGGGGGTTTTTCCAGCCAAAAAACACTGATTAATGCCTATGTGTGCATGAACACATAGGATAATATGCTGGGAAGTTTACTGGCTGTAGAAAATAAGCGGCAGAAGCCAAAAACAGCAGCTGTAATAAAGAAAACCAATGCAGCCAAAACATCCAAGAATTGGTAAGTTGCAATGTAATAAATGCTAGCTTTTGTTTGGGTTAGTCCTCGTGCACACTGGACATTTTGATAATGCTGGTAACGTTAGCTGTGCAAAGTCACATTAAAAACGTGACTTTTTTAGCTTTTTTTAGCATTTTTGCATTAGTGTTTTCCCACATTTTTCCGCATTTTTTTGTGTTTTTTGGGACCAAAAAAAAATTATTTTCTTTGGTCAAAAAAATGTCCAAAAACCCCGGTTTGAGGCGTTTTGACACATTTTCAACATTATAGCATTTTTACAGCTAAAAAACTCCTCTAGAAACCCACTAGTCCTGGGCTTTTTTTCCAGACAAAAAAAATCCCAGCCAAAAAACATTGATTACAGTCTATGTGTGCATGGACACATAGGATAACATGCTGGGGGGGGGGTTTACTAGCTGTAGGAAAAAATGTGAAAAGCCAAAAACAGCCGCTGTAAAAACGTCCAGTGTGCATGAGGCCTAAAAGAAAACCAGTGCAGCCAAAACATCCAAGAATTGGTCAGCTGCAATATAATAAATGTTTGCTTTCGGGTGGGGGGGACTGACAACTCATGGGGCCCCCGGGCAATAGGGGATCATGGGGCCCCTGTGTCCTTGCCCAGACTCAAAAAAGCCTATGAAAAAGGTACCAGGGGCATTTCATGGGGCCCCCTATTGACCCCGGGCCCTCGGGCAGTGCCCGAGTTTCCAAATGGGCAGCCCGCCCCTGCTTTCGGGTTAATACCGCTTTCCCAAGTCCCAACCTTGTGAAATGCAAATATTAGACCTGTCTCACAATGTTAGGGGCAAGTGACACCTGAAATGTGTTAACAGATGATGTGGAGTAATAGGAGGCAAAAGGTGTGACATGGGATTTGAATTTGAAACTACAGTGATTGATACCTGCATTGGGTGATATTAGGACTGCACAGGAGAGTTGATACAAATGCCATTCTCTTTATCTTGTGTGCTTGCAATCCATAATAAATATGTTTTTAAGTGCTGCACTGTGCCAGTTACCTAGTGGTTTTTCATCGTTGCAGCTAGCAGATATACATGGTACAAATGACATTTTACAACTGCTATTACTGTACCACTGGGAACTGCAAACAGTGTAATTTCAAATTCTTGTAGAACTGCACAGGGATCGGAATGCACAGCTAAGTATAACATATTGCTGACATAGAAGCAAAGGTGTCAAAGATCCAAACATTTCTCATTGCTTATACCTTTTAATGCTTAGAAAAGAATATAGAAATATATCGAATATAGAAAAAAACAAAACAAAATTGTGCCCTTGCTTTTGCTTCTCACTCCGCTTCTAATTTATTCTAACTCAGTGATAGTTCACCTTTAGGTAAATAGCAGCTTGCAACACTCACCAACATCAAAAAACTCTCAGAAGCTCTGACAGTAAGATCTCTACTGCTCCCCCACCCACTCACAAGGTCTAACTGTTACACATTTCAAATTGACTTTACATAATGCAACATTAGGGAAAAGTGTATTTAGTGCTGGAACACACAGCAAGGATGTCTGGTAACCAGATCTCACCGAGAACTCCAAGAGATTCAAACCCTATGGGACCAAGTGAAATATTGGTTTTCCATGGACTTATCCTGTAAGGTCAAAAGTGAGGCTGCATCATTTGCAAGTTTAAAAGAACTTGTGAGGGCAGTGACATAACAGTATACTCTCCTGTGCCTCAGCTGTTTGTTAGCTCTTGGTAACCAAGGAGCTGAAAAATTGCATCTTACATCAAAAGCATTGTGAATCCTTATTGACTTCTTATTCCTTCCCATAGAAACCTACTATCTCAGGTGCCTTTCTAAACCCTTTAGAGGAATCAACACTCACGCCATCAACTGCAAAGAACACCAGTCATTCTGACTTACGATTTCAAGACAAATTGACACTTCTAAGGTGTGCTGATATACTGTATTCTTTTATTTAAAAGAAAAAAAAAAAACAGAATATGCACATTGCTGGTAATAAGTCAAAACATGAATCATTTAAAATATTTTAAAAATTTTGTTTTTTAAAACCCATCTTCGGAAAAAAATGAAATCCAGGCTCCATCTCCCACCAACTAGCCTTCACTATTTTTTAAAGGCTCTCCAAATCCTTCTGCAGTACTTCTTTCACTAGTGCAGACCAGTTATCCTGAGATACAGTATGGGCCAACCACCAAACATTCTTATTGCCCCCTGTTGTGGCACCACATCAAGATAAGTGCATGTACACTGCAAGCATACTAAGAGATATAGAACATTAAAAATAGTATAGCAAAAAATGCCTGCACTAATTCCCACCACCTAAAAGTGTAAACCAACTATATATTCCACTGGATATTTATAAATGTAACTAGTGAGAAGTGAAATATATTAATAAAACAATAATAATATGCCACATGCAAATATGTGTAATAATTCCACTATGTGCACAAAAAATCTTAAAATAATAAAAGTCCACTAAATTAAATAGCGAATGTTCAAAGGAAAATGTGAGGGGAAAAAGACCTACGCCAATAGTTGGACACCTCTCCAAATCATTAGATTCAGGTGTTCCAATCACCTCCATGGCCACAGGTGTATACAATCAAGCACCTAGGCATGCAGACTGCTTCTACAATTGTGAAAGAATAGGTCGTTCTCAGGAGGTCAGTGGATTCAAGTGTGGTACCATGATAGGTTGCCACCTGTGCAATAAGTCCATCCGTGGCATTTCCTGGCTACTAAATATTCCACGGTCAACTGTTAGTGGTATTATAACAAAGTGGAAGCAACTGGGAACAACAGCAACTCAGCTACAAAGTGGTAGGCCACGTAAAAATGACAGAGCGGTGTCAGTGCATGCTGAAGTGCACAGTGTGTAGAAGTTACCAACTGTCTGCAGAGTCAATAGCTAAAGACCTCCAAACTTCATGTGGCCTTCAGATTAGCACAACAACAGTGCATAGAGAGCTTCATGCAATGGGTTTCCATGGCCGAGCAGCTGCATCCAAGCCTTCCATCACCAAGTGCAATGCTAAGCGTTGGATGCAGTGATGTAAACCACACCACCACTGGACTCTAGAGCAGTGGAGACATGTTATCTAGAGTGACAAATCACGTTTATCTGTCTGGCAATCTGATGGATGTGTCTGGATTTGGTGGTTGCCAGGAGAATGTTACTTGCCTGACTGCATTGTGCCAAGTGTAAAGCTTGGTGGAGGGGGGATTATGGTGGGGGATTGTGGTGTGGGGTTGTTTTTCAGGGGTTGGGCTTGGCCCTTTAGTTCCAGTGAAGCGAGCTTTCAAGGCGTCAGCATACCAAGACATCTTGGACAATTTCATGCTCCCAACTTTGTGGGAACATGTTCCAACATGACTGCGCACCAGTGCACAAAGCAAGGTCCATAAAGACATGGATGAGCGAATTTGGGGTGGAGGAACTTGACTGGCCTACACAGAATACCAACCTTAACCCAATAAAATATCTTAGGGATGAATTAGAGCAGAGACTGCGAGCCAGGCCTACTCGTCTGACATCAGTACCTGACCTTACAAATGTGCTTTTGGAAGAATGGTCAAACATTCAAATAGACGCACTCCTAAACCTTGTGGACAGCCTTCACAAAAGAATTGAAGCTGTTATAGTTACAAAGGGTGGGCCAACTCAATATTGAACCCTACAGACTAAGACTGGGATGCCATTAAAGTTCATGTGCATGAAAAGGCAGGCTTCCCAATACTTCTGGCAATATACAGTAATGTATATCCTCTAGAAGAGATTGTGAAGATAGGGATATCCGAAGATAGGTATAACGCTTCCACCAGACTTTAAGAAACCGCAGGCTTACCAAATGGGAATTCGAGGTCAGACGTCATGTGTGGCAAACACATAGGGCGGAGCCTGCTATGTCATTGTGTAACCAGAAGTCAACTCCAAAGTGCTTACAGTATATTACAGCCTGGCGAGTTTTGTTTGTACAAGTGCTATTACCAAATTTTAATGTGACTGCAAATTTATCTTATATTTTATCTTATAATAAAGTTTCTGGATGGTTTTACGTTATTTGGGATTTTTTGTCTTTTATCTTCTCATGAGCTGTGGTGATTGATGGCTGACTAAGGAGATCCCAGTCATATGTGGCTGGAGTGGAACAAACCCTCATCCAGCTTCCTGTCCTGCCATCTGGTGAAACGTACGCAGAAGTGTGATCCCGTGACTTCTGGGTTCCCGTGACGTCACATCCAGCCTATCAAAAGCGTGGCTTGGAGCGCACGTCGGCCATATCATTGGTATCACATCTCTAAATGCCACATAAACTGGTGTCGGTTGTTTGGGTACCACTACATGTGAGTTCATTGACCTATATTCGTTTGTTATGCCAATTTTCTAATACATTCTACATTTAGAATATATTTAAATCACGTGGTTTATTTGAGCTACTTGGAGCACCACCTTCAATTTGAGGAGTCTCTCGAATCGATCTACTATTGACATATCCAGACGTATATGACCATCCAACCGGGGGCAGTTATCCTTGATTTCGTGGATCCTTATCCCCTACTAGGAGAATGGGAGTTCTGATTTAGGAGATCCTGTTGTTGGTCATCCACATCTATGATAACAAAGTCTATCTGACCACCTTAATCGAGGTCTGTCTATTTTTTCTGTTGAGTGAGCCGTTCACTTATTGTCTGCATGTGGTGAAAGAGCACATTTTCGGTCTACGGGACTACATCTTCATGGGACTGTCACTATAAAGTTCACTATATATTGTTTTTTTGTATAGGAACATCTTCTGAAAGATGATGTAGAGAGTTCACTGCATCATTCATATGTTTTTTAATAATTTATATGCAATTGTTGTAGCGCCTACCTATTCACATATTTTATTGTTTAAGTGTGTTTCACTTTTAGGAGCAGCTGACAAATTTTCTGCCTGGTTTAATGTGGGCAACACATTTTATAGTTTGGTTATTCAGGAGCCACAATATTCTAAATATTTAAATCACTTACAATAGTATTTTGAATGCCCATAGGATTGTATATGAGGTATCACACAACAATATAATTAAAAAAACATTTTTCACAATAGAACAATTACATGTAAAACATGTCTCATTAAAATGAACTAGCTGATCTACTATAATTAGAGTTGCATAATTAACACATAACTACTATTATTTAAGTTCCACAAAATAACAGTCAAATGCCACAATCAAGCGCATCCCAATTATTGATGTGTTTTGTGAACCTAATTTACTTCCCGAGTAAATGCAGTAGATATAGTATCTGCAGATCAAAAAAAATCTAATTTAAGAATATTGATATAAAGAAATGCACCCCTAAAATATAGAGGGGGAGATTTAAAAAAAATATTATACCTAAATCCAAAAACCTCTACTTACAGATCAGCTTATAGCTGATAAAAATGATTATTGTTCAGAGGCTTCCACATTATAATAAGCCAATGGCTTGTCTGCCCAGGTAGCTGATGAAGGGGGTGGATACCCCCACCCCTTCCCCAGAAAACAGCAACCAAAGAACCACAGCAAGTAGTTGGATGGAAAATTAAGAGGTAACAGAAGCCCATAATACCAACATGACAGAAACCTATATAATAATGAACATGAAAATATAAATTGGTTTATCCAATGTGTGACGCCAAAGGCCCAGAAGAAAAGGAATGCCATGTGTATGGGATTGTTTCCAAAGGATAAGAAGGTATATAACGTGAAATAACAGTTATAATGTATCCATGTATTATTTCTCCTAAAAATGTGAACCCTTTATACAGAAATACCAATGACAAATAGACAATGTTCTGGAAGTGTACCACTTTAAATATAGGGGTTAGCCTGCAGCCTTGCAGGATCAGCATCCTCCAAGTCTATAAAAGGATGAGCCTCTATGTACTCTCTTCTCCTGCTTTAAGGTATCCACCATACAGCTCTTCTTTCTTGACTTTCTTCATCACCAGTTTTGAAACTCACAGCCCTGTAGCTTAGGATAACAAGGCACTCCCCTGCTCCTCCCTCCTCCACCCCCTCCCTTCTGAAAACTAACAGACTGACTCCAGGCTGCACTGTCCGTGAACTCTTTCCTGTAAACACCAGAAGTTCAGGGAAGCAGCACTAAGACAGCAGGAGTCAGCAGCATTAAAAGTTGTAAACTGCAAGTGCTAATAAGAATTTTTAACAAATAGTTTCCTGGGAAATGTTTATTTCATTGTGCTCAGTGTGTTAAGCTAAAAATGCTGAGGGTTTAATTCAATTTTAACACAGGCTGCCTATGTATTATGTATATGACACTGCTCAAATCTCATCAGTCACTAGCCATTCATATCAAGTAAAGTGAATTGAAGCAACCTGATGATAACACTACCAATTAGTAGTTCAATGTGAACAATATGAGGATGATAATGAGAAAGCTGCCAGTTTCTAATGCAGTGGTGGTCATCCAGGTCAGAGACTGCAGACATACTATGGGAGATGGTGAGAGACTGCAGACATACTACACAATATGGTCAGAGACTGCTAACATACTACAGGAGATGGTCAGAGACTCCAGACATATAACAGGAAACGGTCAGAGACTGCAGACATACTACAGAACACGGTCAGAGACTCCAGACGTACAACAGAAGATGGTCAGAGACTGCAGACATACAACAGGAGATGGTCAGAGACTGCAGACATTCTACAGGACATGGTCAGAGACTGCAGACATACTACAGGACATGGTCAGAGACTTCAGACATACAACAGGAGACGGTCAGAGACTGCAGACATAAAACAGGAGAAGGTCAGAGACTGCATCCATACTACAGGACACAGTCAGAGACTGCAGATATACTACAGGAGATGGTCAGAGACTGCTAAAATACTATAGGAGATGGCTAGAGACTGTTAACATGCTACAGGAGGTAGTCAGAGACTCCAGATTTACTACAGGAGATGGTCAAAGAATGCAGACATATTACAGGAGATGGTCATAAACTGTAGACATGATACAAGAGATGGTCAGAGACTGCAGACATTCTACAGGACATGGTCAGAGACTGCAGACATACTATAGGACACAGTCAAGAGACTTCAGACATACAACAGGAAACTGTCAGAGACTGCAGACATAAAACAGGAGATGGTCAGAGACTGCATCCATACTACAGGACACAGTCAGAGACTGCAGATATACTACAGGAGATGGTCAGAGACTGCTAACATACTATAGGAGATGGCTAGAGACTGCTAACATGCTACAGGAGATAGTCAGAGACTCCAGATTTACTACAGGAGATGGTCAAAGAATCCAGACATATTAAAGGAGATGGGCACAAACTGTAGACATGATACAAGAGATGGTCAGAGACTCCAGACATACTACAGGACACAGTCAGAGACTGCTAACATACTACAAGAGATGATAAGAGACTCCAGACATACTACAGGTGATGGTCAGAGACTGCAGACATTCTACAGGACATGGTCAGAGACTGCAGACCTGATACAGGAGATAATGAAAAACTGTAGACATGATACAAAAGATGGTTAAAGACTGTGCACATACTACAGGAGATGGTCAGAGATTGCAGACATGATACAGGAGATGGTCAGAAACTGTAAAAATTATACAAGAGATTGTCAGAGACTGTGGACATACTACAGGAGATGGTCAGAGACTGCAGAACTTCTGCAGGAGACTCTCCGAAACTGTGAACATGTTAGTAGTTGTTAGAGTCTGCTTCAGGAGATGGATGGACAGGAGACATACTACATGAGCCTGCTAGAAATCACTACTATACTGGGGCAATAGAGAAACACAGATTAGTGGCTACAGGGGCCCCAAGGGCCTTACAAATAGTGCCAAAGGGCCAAAGGTTGAGCACCAGGGCCCTAATGTATACTTACAGAAATCAAAATAACTGATGAAGGCTGACTGCTAAATAAATAATATAGACAGCAGTTTACAAGCAATGGGCATTAACAATTGAATTCTCTGTTGTGGAACTACATTTCCCATGAGGCATTGCAACATTACAAAACTGACAGTTACAGCTATGACTTGCAGAGGCATCATGGAACTTGTAGTCCTGCAACAGCTGGAGAGCCGCAGGTTGCCTACCCCTGGCCTAGGGGGTTGTGCCTGCAATGGATTTTTATGGTAGATGAGTCAGATGACAAAATCCCTCTTGATTGGCTAGCATAAAAGGACAGATAGGACCAATATCATTTTTTTTAATCACAATAATAATAATAATGATGGGACCACACAGCGTTTTTCCGACTGATGCATATTATATTTTACTTACTTTATTAATTACACCAACATGCACTTTTTTCTTTTAAACACACATCCACAGATTTTATTTCCCTGTCTGTATTTCAACCTCTATTCACATTCGTAAGTAATGTTTCTATACTGCCACCCAGTGGAATGCATTGCAGCCAAATGTTGTACAACAGTTCAGTGAATTGGATTCACACATTGGAAGGAAAGTGCTAAATCTCCAGGGGAGACGTGCATAGAATATTTGATTTTTACTGCCATCTCATGGAAATATTTGGAACTGCACAGTGCTTTAAGAACAGATATTTATTTTGGTGGATTCAATTTTGCAGGAAAATGTCCTGGAGATCAAATTTTAAAAATATGGAAAAAGGAGGAGGAGGTTTTTTATAAATAAATAAAATGCATAGAAGAAAGGAATGTGTGTGATACAAGAAGTACCATCATTCCTAGAAGATACAGTGGAGAAGCCCTCTTGTTGGTGGGATTTTTAAGGCGCAAATTAGACCAAAAAGTGTTCTAACAAATAACAATTTAAAAGAAAACCGTGTTTTATTTGTACAATCTTATAAAAGACATATAATTACAAAGTATGGCGGTATCACCACACGTGATTTAATATGCAAAGATGAGTCACGTGTGTATTTGCACTTGATGCGTTTCAAAACCAATCTTAATCTCTTCTTCAGAAGTGCTCAAAAAACATGACGCCTACAATGAACATATCAATATATATCTCAGATCTTACATGGATACAACAAACAATAGGTAGGTTATTTAGTTCCTGTCCAAACTGGCCCTAGTATGTGTATGAATGTGAGTTAGGGACCTTAGATTGTACACCCCTTGTGGGTTAGGGACTGATGTGAATGTACAATAAATATGTAAAGCGCTGCATAAATTGATGGTGCTATATAAGTACCTAAAATAAATAAAAAATAAAAATACTTACATGGCCCCATGCAGGGGCGCATTTGCCACGAGGCAAACAAGGCATTTGCCTAGGGCGGCACTTTTCAGATGGGTGGCACGGCGGCAGAGCCACCGCCCCCCCCTTTTCCCACGGAAGGGACACTTCCGTGGGAAAAGGACAGGGGCTGCTGTGTCTTACCTGTCTTACCTGTGTCCGCGACTCCGTGTCCCACGTCCACAAGGCGCTGCTGGAGGAGGGGTGCAGAGGGTGTCCCTTCGGTGTTTTCATCTTCCTGGATCTTGATTGCTATGTGGGCGGGATGACAAGTCCCCCTCAAATCTGTCCACACCCCTGGGATCACTGGGCAGCCTATGGCAGCCTATCCCTCCCTCTGCAAGCTCCGCCTTCTTCGCCGGTGATTGGCTGTCAGATCTGTAGCTCAGAAAATGCACACAGGCGGCCAATCACAGGCGAGGAGACGGGGCTTGGAGAGGAGGAGCTGAGCGGCAGCGCGAAGATTGAAGATCAAGTGAGGGAGCAGCTGGAGCCGGTGAGGAGAAGGAAGACAGCTGATGGGTAAGTATCTGAGCCTGAAGGAGAGAGCCCGGGCTGGAGCAGGGGTCAGCACAGCAATTTAAGTATAATTGGTGTCAGTGGTAGTAATAGTGCCCCATCATTAGTGTCAGTGTGGGAGGAATAGTGCCCCCTCATTGGTGTCACTGACACCAATGATGGGGCACTATTCCTCCCACTGACACCAATGAAGGGGCACTATTCCTCCCACTGACACCAATGATGGGGCACTATTCCTCCCACTGACACTAATGATGGGGCACTTCCTCCCTCTGACACCAATGATGAGGCACTATTCCTCCCCCTGACACCAATGATGGGGCACGATTCCTCCCCGACACCAATGATGGGGCATGATTCTTCCCACTGACACCAATGATGGGGCACGATTCCTCCCACTGACACCAATGATGGGGCATGATTCCTCCCACTGACACCAATGATGGGGCACGATTCCTCCCACTGACACCAATGATGGGGCATGATTCCTCCCACTATCACCAATGATGGGGCATGATTCCTCCCACTGACACCAATGATGGGGCACGATTCCTCCCACTGACACCAATGATGGGGCACGATTCTTCCCACTGACACTAATGGGGGAGTACTATTCCTCACACTGACACTAATGATGGGGCACTATTCCTCATACACTGACACCAATGATGGGGCACTATTCCTCCCACTGACACCAATGATGGGGCACTATTCCTCCCACTGACACCAATGATGGGGCACTATTCCTCCCACTGACACCAATGATGGGGCACTATTCCTCCCACTAACACCAATGATGGGGCACTATTCCTCCCACTGACACCAATGATGGAGCACTTCCTCCCACTGACACCAATGATGGGGCGCACTATTCCTTCCACTGACACCAATGATGGGGCACTATTCCTCCCACTGACACCAATGATGGGGCACTATTCCTCCCACTGACACCAATGATGGAGCACTTCCTCCCACTGACACCAATGATGGGGCGCACTATTCCTTCCACTGACACCAATGATGGGGCAATTCCTCCCACTAACACCAATGATGGGGCACAATTCCTCCAACTGACACTAATGATGGGGCACTATTCCTCCTCTAATAGGAAGAGGTGGAACCTAAAGAGGAAGGGGTGGAGTTTGCAGATGAAAGGGTGGGACAAATTTAGATGCGGGGGGGGTGCGCGGGGGGGGGTGCCCGATTTTAGTCTTGCCTAGGGCAGCACAAAACCAAAATACACCACTGGCCCCATGCAGGGGCGGAGAGTATAGAAAAAAACACCAATGGGTTAAAACCATTAATTAAGTGAATGTAGCCAGTGAAGTGGAAAAAATAAAGAAACAAGTAGGAACAACCACCACTCCATCGTCTCCTGGAGGGGCCCCGCCACAGCCACCAAGGGGCTAACAAAATTATTAATTTACTCCAAGCGCTCCTTGCCTTGTTTTGCACCCCCATTAAGTGACCTTTTTTTCAACCCTCCTGGCGTTTTATTGATTTTTTGGTATATACGTATTATTACAATTTATTCAAATCTTATTGTTTACTTATACAGTATCATCTGTAATAATATTGGTGACCAGACATCTTTTTTGTTTGCCCCTTGGTGGCTGTGGCGGGGCCCCTCCAGGAGACGACGGAGCGGCGGTTGTTTCTTTCTTTTTTCCACTTCTGTCGTGAGAGGATTATGGAATCACTGGCTACATTTTCTTAATTAATGGTTTAAACCCATTGGCGTTTTTTCTATACTCTCCGCCCCGGCACGGGGCCATGTAAGTGTATAATTATGTCCTATTAGAATGTAATTATATTTATTTTTATTTTTTATTTATTACAGGTACTTATTTAGTGCCATCAATTTCCACAGCGCTTTACATATATATATTGTACATTCACATCAGTCCCTAACCCTCTAGGGGTGTACAATCTAAGGTCCCTAACTCACATTCATACACATATTAGGGCCAATTTAGACAGGATCCGAATAACCTACCTATTGTTTGTTGTATCCATGTAAGACCTGAGATATATATTGATATGTTCATTGTAGGCGTCATGTTTTTTGAGCACTTCTGAAGAAGAGATTATGAATGGTCTCAAAACGCGTCAAGTACAAATACACGCGTGACTCATCTTTGCATATTCATTGTAAAATCACATGTGGTGATACCGTCATACTTTGTAATTACCGTATTTTCAGGCGTATAAGGCGACTGGGTGTATAAGACGACCCCCTAATTTTCCAGTTAAAACATAGGTTTTGGGCTATACTCGCCGTATAAGACTACCCCCCTTCCGAGGCAACACCATCAGATTTTTTAATTGAAATGGTTATGACTTACCGGTACTTAAAATCCTTCAAAATCCTCATGTTCATCCTCTGACATCATAAGTTCATGAATGACATCTTGTGATACATTTGTAAGACAGTCATCATATGGATCAAATTCCAAATCAGATGGTTACTGCTGGATGTGCGGTAATACGGTAGCTTCGGCTACATACAGTATACAGCAGTGTTTTTCAACCTTTTTTGTGCAAAGGCACACTTTTTTCATGAAAAAAATCACGAGGCACACCACCATTAGAAAATGTTAAAAAAATTTACCTCTGTGCCTATATTGACTATAATTCATCCCCCCATATAGTATTTCATCCCCCCATATAGTATTTCATCCCCCCATATAGTATTTCATCCCTCATATAGTAATTCATCCCTGATATAGTAATTCATCCCCCATATAGTATTTCATCCCCCCATATAGTATTTCATCCCTCATAAAGTAATTCATCCCTCATATAGTATTTCATCCCCCACAGTACTATTCCCCCCCCCCCCTTCTAGTAAGCCAAGTCCCCCGTGTCAATTCACTTACCTTTTGCGTTCCTCTCGCTGTCTTCCCGCGCCGTTCGGGTCTTCAGGGCGGACTGTGAGAGGAGCCTAGCTCCCCTCCCCTCACGTTCGGCACGCTGCCCCGCCTACACACATCCTGACAGCCACATCCGCAAGCCGGATTAAAAGGTCCGCGCGGACTTTTGGGGCTGCCAACCGAGAGGAGGCAGGGGAGCGGCCGACCGAGAGGAGGGAGGGGAGCAGGCGCCCGGCACACAGAAGAGCCGCATTAGACTGGGTAAAGAGCCGCATGTGGCTCGCGAGCCGCGGCTTGCCGACCACTGAATCATTAGATTCTAATGATTGGTCTATTTGTGAGCCGAAGCCACATGTTACAGATGAAATTGGAATTTTTCCCACGGCACACCAGACAATATCTCACGGCACACTAGTGTGCCGCGGCACAGTGGTTGAAAAACGCTGCATTAACAGATATCACAAAATAAAGATGAGAAGCAGTTTCAAGATGAAAACATGCTTACAAATACCTTGCCCTAGAATAAACTCAGAACAAGTACAATCTGGAGACAATCTCCAACTTTCAGTACCCTGAAATCAATAAAAAGTTCAAATAAAATAGAGAACGCTTGCTACTTTATTAAGGGATCCAAGATATACTTCTCTCTTTCTTTAACAATCTGAATTGCAGTGTGCCATGATAAACTATAAACAGTGTCCCTGCAGAGACACAAAAAGTCAAGAGAGTGCATTACTTCAGCTGTTAAAGCGGTATTAAACCCAAAAGCAAACATTTGTTACACTGCAGCTTACCAATTCTTAGATGTGATGGCTGCATTAGTTTTCTTTCATTTATGTTCATCTGGTGATCCGGCCAGTAAGTCTGTTGTTTTATAAAAGAACAAGCTCTGTTGCAGATGTATTAGTTTACAGGGATGGGAGTCAGGGGCATGGATAAGGGGGTACCACCAGTTCTTGTGTACAGGGCCCAGGCCAGCATGGGGGCCCAGGCAGCTGGATGAATTGGATGTGGGCAGGGAGGGTGATTGGTATGGTGGGAGGGAGTAATTACCGGAACTGATCCCCTGTATGAGTCTCTGCAGGAGCTGAAAGTTGGCTTCTTCTCCTCTCCCTCCTGCTGGCTTTCAGCTGTTGCAGAGGGCCATACAGGGGATCGGTTCCAGTAATTGTCCCCCACCGCACCCATCACCCTTCTTGTGCAATATACGTTTCCCCCTGCTGCCCAGGTCCCCTGTGTGCTCCCACCATCACAGTGCTGCCAGCTTCCTTCTCCTTTCAGCAGCTGCAAGCACACAATAAGATCTTTCAGAATGGAGAGTTGGGGAAGTGTCTGGTAAACACTTTACACTATGGTGACACTGTACTGCTAGGGTGACAGTATGATAAAAAAAAATAATAATATAAAAAAAATAAAATAAAAATGTAAAAAACATTTTTGAAAAATTATAATTATTGGTTATAAACTAATTTGGGTTATTTTTTTTTACTAAAAAAGATAGCTGAATACATTTTGGCCAAGATTTATGAAGAAAGATTATTTATTTGCAAACTTTTATAAGAAAAACACTTTTTTAACCACATGCCGCCCAGCCACCGCATATAAACGGTGGCAGGGCGGCGCTCGTAGGCAAAAGCACGTTTTAAAACGGCTGCCTTCAAAACAGGTAGGGGGCGCGCGCGAAGCGCGCGCCCGCCCTGCCTCTCCCGCGGGTGTCGGCAGCAGGTCTCCGCCGCCGGGTCACGGCCGGTTTTTACCGGCCGTTTTCCCGCGATGAGCGGTAATCACTGACACAGAGCAGGGCTGCATTGTTTACACACAGCCTGCTCTGTGACAGTTCGCCGACAAGCTGCAGAGGGAGAGAAGAGTTTCTCTCCCTCGATTAGCTCCCCCCTCCCTCCCCCCGTCCAATACACCCCCCCCGCCCCCTAGTAAAACACTCCCCTTACACAGCAAATTCTAAAAATATTAACCCCTTCCTCCCCAGTGACAGTACAGTTTCAGTGTTTTTTTTTCACTGATCACTGTATTGGTGTCACTGGGGATGTCAGTGACCCCAAGTCAGTTCCCCCCCAGTGTCAAAATGTCCGCCGCAGTCCCGCAGTCCCACCATAAGTCGCTGGTCGCCGTCATATGTCGCTGATTGCCGCAATATGTCGCTGATCGGCGCCATTATTAGTATAAATAAAAATTTAAAATCCCAGTATCTTTCCTGCCATTTGTAAACGCTATAACTTTCACGTAAACCAATTAATTTACACGTATTGGGGTTTTTTTTAGCAAAGACATGTCGCAGAATGCATTTTGGCAGAAATTTATGACTAAATTTGATTTTTGCATTTTTTTTTACTGGACATGTTTTATAGCAAAAAGTCCAAAATATTGTTTTTTTTTCCTCAAAATTGTCAGACTTTTTTTTTTATAGCGCAAAAAATAAAAACTGCACAGGCGATCAAATACCACCAAAAGAAAGCTCAATTTGTGGGGGAAAAAAGGATGTAAATTTCATTTATGTACCGTATTGCATGACCGCGCAATTGTCCGTTAAACTAGCGCAGCGCTGTATAGCAGAAAAATGGCGTAAATTGCAGTATTTATACCATAGTTTGTAGACGCTATAACTTCCACACAAAGCAATCAATATACACTTATTGGGATTTTTTTTACCAAAAACATGGAGCAGAATACATTTTGGCCAAAATTTATAACCAACTTTGAGTTTACTATATATTTTTTATAGCAGAAAGTAAAAAATATTGTTTTTCTTCAAAATTTTTGGCCTTTTTTTGTTTATAGCGTGAAAAATAAAAAGCGCACAGGTGATCAAATTACACCGAAAGAAAGCTCTATTTGTGTGAAAAAAAGGACGTAAATTTAGTTTGGGTGCAGCATTGCATGACCGCGCAATTATCAGTTGAATTAGTGCAGCGCCGAGTAGCAAAAAGAGGCCTGGTCATTAAGGGGGGTAAATCTTCAGGAGCTCAAGTGGTTAAAAAAATGTTTGGACTTTTTAATTTATACAGCAAAAAAAAGTAAAACTCCCAGTGGTGAATAAATACCACCAAAATAAAGTTTTATCTGTTTCACAAAAATGCTAAAAAATTGATATGGGTAGTGTTGCATGACAGCGCAATTGTCATTCAAAGTGTGACAGCGCTGAAAGCTGAAAATTGGCCTGGACAGGAAGGGGGTAAAAGTGTCCAAACTTGAAGTGGTTAATGGTATAATTGGTTTTTAAAATGATTCTAAAGGATAACTAATGTAAATAGAACTGTATTGATCTGTGATCATATAAGACAGTAAATGAATAAACTACACAAGCTCCGCAATTGTCCCTGGAATTTTTTAACACATTGGCAACTATATAGGTACTGGCAGCACAAAATGCCATAAAGACTAGGAATGATTTACAAGAATTACATATTTCAGTAAGCCAAGTGCACTTTGAACACCCAATCATATGCAGAGGAGTTTAAAAAGCAGGAATTTCCTTTGTACATAATTGGCTAACAAAGGTAAATAAACCTTAAAGGGAGAATGTACTTTGACAGGGCTCATGCACATGGACAGTCTGAGGTTTAAATTCTACTTGAGCACAAAATCACAGCTTTTTCTCTGCCCCAGGTGCCACAGGTGGTGTATACTGCTGGCCATAGAAGTGAATGGCTGTACCCATCTGTACTCAGGTATACAGGTGAAACTCGAAACTCGAAAAATTAGAATATCGTGCAAAGGTTAATTTATTTCAGTAATGCAACTTAAAAGGTGAAACTAATATATGAGATAGACTCATTACATGCAAAGCAAGATAGTTCAAGCTGTGATTTGTCATTATTGTGATGATTATGGCTTACAGCTCATGAAAACCCCAAATCCACAATCTCAGAAAATTAGAATATTACATGCAATCAATAAAACAAGGATTGTACATAGAACAATATTGGACCTCTGAAAAGTATAAGCATGTATATGTACTCAGTACTTGGTTTGGGCCCCTTTTGCAGCAATTACTGCCTCAATGCGGCGTGGCATGGAAGCTATCATCCTGTGGCACTGCTGAGGTGTTATGGAAGACCAGGATGCTTCAATAGCGGCCTTCAGCTCTTCTGCATTGTTAGGTCTCATGTCTCTCATCTTTCTCTTGGCAATGCCCCATAGATTCTCTATGGGGTTCAGGTCAGGCGAGTTTGCTGGCCAATCAAGCACAGTAATCTCATGGTCATTGAACCAGGTTTTGGTTCTTTTAGCAGTGTGGGCAGGTGCCAAGTCCTGCTGGAAAATTAAGTCAGCATCCCCATAAAGCTCGTCTGCGGAAGGAAGCATGAAGTGCTCCAAAATCTCCTGGTAGACGGCTGCGATGACCCTGGACTTAGTGAAGCACAGTGGACCAACACCAGCAGATGACATGACTCCCCAAATCAACACAGACTGTGGAAACTTCACACTGGACTTCAAGCATGTTGCAGTGTGTGCCTCTCCATTCTTCCTCCATACTCTGGGTCCTTGGTTTCCAAATGAGATGCAAAAGTTGCTCTCATCAGAAAAGAGGACTTTGGATCACTGAGCAACAGACCAGGTCTGTTTTTCTTTAGCCCAGGTAAGACACTTCTGACGTTGTTTGTTGTTCATGAGCGGCTTGACAAGAGGAATACGACATTTGAAGCCCATGTCCAGGATCCGTCTGTGTGTGGTGGCTCTTGATGCACTGACTCCAGCCTCAGTCCACTCCTTGTGAAAGTCCCCAACACTTTTGAATGGCCTTTTCCTGACAATCCTCTCCAGGCTGCGGTCATCCCTGCTGCTTGTGCACCTTTTTCTTCCACACTTTTCCCTTCCATATAACTTTCTATTAATGTGCTTTGATACAGCACTTTGGGAACATCCAACTTCTTTTGCAATTACCTTTTGAGGCTTTCCCTCCTTATGGAGGGTGTCAATGATAGTTTTCTGCATAACTGTCAGGTCAGCAGTCTTTCCCATGATTGTAATTCCTACTGAACCAGACTGAGAGACCATTTAAAGGCTCAGGAACCCTTTGCAGGTGTTATGGCTTAATTAGCTGATTAGAGTGGGACACTTTGAGCCTAGAATATTGCACCTTTTCACAATATTCTAATTTTCTGAGATTGTGGATTTGGGGTTTTCATGAGCTGTAAGCCATAATCTTCACAGTTATGACAAATCACAGCTTGAACTATCTTGCTTTGCATGTAATGAGTCTATCTCATATATTAGTTTCACCTTTTAAGTTGCATTACTGAAATAAATGAACTTTTGCACGATATTCTAATTTTTTGAGTTTCACCTGTATGCTGATGATTCTGTGCATTAGAAAACCGTATGCATGCTCTTATGACATATTCCCCCAATGTAAAAATTTAGCGTTCAGCAAATACATCTTATGCACATGTGCATGTTTATACTTATGCACTAAAGCACTAGTCTCCAAACTGCGGCACTGGGGCCAGATACGGCCCTTTGCTCACCTTTATCCGGCCCTTGGGCCTTTCACTGACATGAGACACTATTCTCCCAACTGACACCAACAATGAGGTACCATTTCTCCCACTGACACCAATAATGGGGCACTATTCCTCCCAATAATACCAACAATGGGGCACTATTCCTCCCCCTAATGCCACAGTCCGGCACCCCCAAAATTCTGAAGGACAATAAACTGGCTCTTTGTTTAGAAAGTTTGGAGACCCCTGCACTAAAACATTGACATATACCCAAGTGCGGCCATATACAGCCATTTACTTCTATGGCTACAGCTCTTAACAGTCAATAGGAATGCAGAATTGGCTTGATGCAGCTTAAGGCTAGATTCACACCTATGCAGTTTGTGTTTGATCTGTTTCTGCAGTGCGTTTATTCCTCGTTTTTGATGCGTTTTGTCTTTTTTTCTTGTTGCTAGGCAGATTTAAAACGCAAAACGCAGCACAAACGCACTACATGCTTTTCTGCAGCGTTTCCATTGAAGTCTATAGAACCAAGAATGTGTTCAAAAAAGTCCCTGAACATTTACAAAAAATGCACCGGGTGAAAATGCGTGTGAACGTGTCCCTTAGGAAATCATGTTAAATGGACTGTAGTGCGTTTCTGCAAAACGCTGTGGAAAATGCTGGTGTGAACCTAGGGTAAAATATAACTGAAGGCAAAACCTTTTTTTTACATTTTAAACAGAGTGGAGATGGATTAGAACGCCTATCAGATTTGTATTGCTGTCTGTGCCCCTCTTAGGGGGATTCACCCTCTCACTTCCTGCGTAGCTATGGGACAAGAAGTGAAGGGAAATCTCCCTAATAGGACACAGATGCTAAACAATGGTGACAGGGGATATTACCAGGGGCGGACTGACCATTTGGAAACTCAGGCACTACCCGAGGGCCCAGGGTCAGTAGGGGGCCCCATGAGATGCCCCTGGTACCTTTTTCATAGGCTTTTTTGAGTTTGGGGAAGGACACAGGTGCCCCCCATGATCCCCTATATCCCAGGGGCCCCATGAGTTGTCAGTCCGCCCCTGGTTATTACCCTCCCTTATTCTATCCAAAATGAAAAAAAAAACATGCCCTAAGGGCTCGTTCACACTTGACTTTATTTCTAACTCTTGCCAAACGCCCTTATAGCGTTTGACAGGTGTTAGACAGGCATTTGTGAAATGTTTTTAATGCTCCTCAAACACTCCCCAAAAGCCCTATGTGCGGTTTTGAGGAGGTTGATAGGTGTTTGCCAAGTGTTAAAACCGCACCACAAATGCCTATAATGAAGTTAAATAGTATTAACGCTCCGCAACCACTTCCCAACGGATCCGCAAACGCCTGGCAGGCGTTTGCGGAGCGGCACCATAGACTTGAATGGGAGGCTTCAACTCCTCCCATCCACTGTGTGCTGCCATGTGCAGAATTTTCATAGGTATTTGAGAAGTGTTAAAAACGCTTCCCAAACGCCTGTCTGACACAGCTAGTGTGAACTGAGCCTTAGTTTTACTTTAACTTCAAGCCGAAATCATGCTGCATTGGTCCCCCCCCCCCCTCTACACATGTCATTTTTTAAACACCTCTACCCTGCTTGATGGGTTTGAGTGGTGTGGTCCTTTAAGAGTACTTTAGACCTGTAAACATTACAAATAGTTTTCAAGGTAGTCAGGGGAATTTATACTTCTCTTCCTCTCACACCCTTAGATCAATATTCAGTTCTCACCCGAGTTCCATTCTTTTGCTGTACTGTCTCCACCCTCCACGTTGTGTTGTCCTTTATTATAGTAGTCAGGTATCTAGTCAGCATTGCTTCACAAAGATGAGTTCATAAACTGAAACTCTTTAGATATAAGACACTATGGGCTCTTTCACACAGACAGCAGTGTCTACTGACCTCTAAAATGTGATTTGGGGCTGATCACTTTTCAGAGGACGGTAAAGCAGTGGCTGCCAGGCCAATCCTGCCACCTCCTGAATATCTGTATTTTTCTGTAAATCTCAAGGGGAATTTTTTATTTAAATACCGCGCCGTAATCACAAGCCAAGCTTTTGGTTAGTTGTTGCTGTTGCTCTCATTGACCTTAACCACTTGCCTACTGGGCACTCCTACCCCCTTCATGCCCAAGCGAATTTTCAGCTTTCAGCGCTGTCGCACTTTGATAGGTGTCAATGATGGGCACTGATGGGCAGCACTGATGGGCACTGATGGGCGATGCTGACTGACAGTCCTGACTGGCAGCACTGACTGATGGAACTGACTAGAGGCACTGAGGGGCACTGATGGGGTGCACTGATGGGCAGCACTGATAGGCGGCACTGATGGGCACTGATGAGAGGCACTGAAGGGTGAGTTTGACAGGAGGTGCAGTGGCATGTGTACAGCCCTGTCCAGCTACAATAGTAGAGTTTAGCTGGACGGTTGAGGGGGTGGTAAAACCATGCCACAGCCACATGTTTTTACAGCCCTCTGGCTACCCGTGTGTGAGTGCTCTTTCAGTACATTAAACAACCGAACAGTGTAGTTTTATAGTTATCCTAGCTTGACTAGTCTAAACTTGTGAGATCTGCTACATGCAGCACATTGAGCAAGATCGTTATCATCATCCAGTTCCTAAAAGGAAAACTATGTTTTAAGGGAGTTCTATTGTTTTTATAACATTTAGGCCCCTTTCAGACAGGACGGATGCATCAGTGGATCTGCCTGCTCAGCGGGGATCTCTTCGCTGATCCCCACTGAGCAGGTGAATGACAGGTCTGTGTTTGCTCCGCTGCTGCAGAGCAGACACAGCCCGCTGTCTTCTATGGGGTGGTCAGATGGAAATGGACTGCCTGTCCATTTCCATCCGACTGCCATCTGATCCAATCCACCGATCCGATCTGATAAGATGCCGGCGCGTATCAGTGGACACTTGTCCACTGACCCCCTCCAGTCCATAGAGGTGTATCCTATCAGATGGTCTGATTGGAACGTCAGTCTGAAAGGGGTATTATCTGTAAATTTTGGATGTGACTCACTTTTGTCAGCTTTTCCATACGTTAAAGTGTATCAAAGCCCAAGAGCCAAAATGAAAAACATTGCAGCTTACAAGTCCTCAGGTGTGGTGGCTGCATTCGTTTTCTATTTTTAGGGTTTATTTCCTTTATTTTCACCTGGTGATCCTGCCAGTAACATGGTTTCTGGCCTAAGGTGGCAACACTCACTCACTGTACTCTGTCTATGTAGAAGCAATGTCACTCCATAACAAGAAGTGTGTTTGGTCTACTGGACACCTCTCTTCCTCCTCTTCTCCATCACATGGGGAGTTGTTCTGTAGTTCACTGAGAAAGCTAAAAGAGAGTGATAGCAGTCAGCACAGGCACACTCAACAGGAAAATTTCAGCTCATTTTTGGCAATATCTACAGGTGTATTTTCACTTGTGAAAGATATGACCAAAAATTTCAGTGGTATAATTAACAGACAAAATTGGAGAAAATCATTAAAGTTCATTGTTAAGGTTTGCATATAAATTGGACTGTATGACTGGGATAGCACTGAGTTAGCATTCCTACAGAACAGCGTCTGAACGCCAGGGCCTGGATGCAAGTGCGACCTTTGTGATCCCAGTAGCGCCACTGGTGTCAGTAGTCGTTTTATTTTTGTTATTTTTTTTTATCATCTATAACATTTTTTTGTACAATATTTTAAAAAAAAAATTTTAGGAGCCACATTCGGGGGGGGGTATCTTTAGTGAGATATCAGGGATCTAAATAAACCTCTAATGTTCCACCTTTGAGACAAAGAAAGAAGATTTAGGAAAGCCCTCAACATTCAGCTGCACTGAATGAAAGGATAGGAATAGCTCTGTACAGAGCTGCCCCTCCATTCGCAAACTGAAACATAGTAAACACAGAATGGACAGAATCAGTGATCAGTATGGATCAGGGACTCTCCATTCAGAAAAGGAAGGGGCCAGTAGATGACACATTTACTGGCCCCTTCCCCTTCATCCTGACAGCATCCCCCACATCAGCTGGTGGGAGAGGGATGGGGTGGAAACAGCAGAGCTGCGGGAGATGAGGGGGGCCAGGAATGAGCATGGGGGGGCAGCAGAAAAAAAGCTGGATAGGAGTGTTTCAGATAGGGGCTGTTTCATACAGAAGAACCTATCTCTCCATGTTCCTCCTGCAGCTGCTAAATGCGGGCTTCTCCTCTTTTCCCTCCCATGACTGCAGATGAAACATGGAGTGATTGTTTCTGCTATATACAGCCACCCCGCCACTCCTCCTATCCAGGTGTACAGGGGGGGTGCACGGGCCCCCTGCAGCATGGGACCGCAACCCCTGCAACAGCTGTAGATACACCCCTGTGCCATTCACCTGGGTACCACAGTTTAGCCACCCCCCAACCTAAAAGAGAACATATAGCAACTCAAGGATGTATACATGCCACTACCGTGACGGTTTGAATCTGCGGAAAAAAATATACACCCTGCAGTCAGTACTGTAGCCGAACATGACTTATTCAGGTGAATGGGGCCATGGCTCAACCGTCACGCAACCACATAAAATGCACACGATTGTGACACAGTGGTGCGGGCTTTTTAGGGTTAAAACAGGAATTCAGGAGGCTACATATAGCCTCAGAGATGCCTGCCAACCACCTTCTGAAAAGCAAGCCACCACCGATTGCTTTTTAGATAGGCAGCAAGGGCTGCCACAAGTGTGAACAAACCCTAAGGCAAAGTTTACACAGGCATTGAACTTTAAACCAACCTGCGGTACCATGCAATCTAGTGCAGGCAAATACACCGTGTTTGCATTCTGCATTTGGGATGTTGTTAGGAATACATTGACACCTGCAACAAATCGCACACCCAGTGCACTTTAAACATAGTGCAGGATATGCACACAGAATTTTGATGTGAACGGGCCCTTAGAAGACATGTGGACAGAGGAATGAGGGGGAGCTATGCAAACCTGGAAAACAGCTGACTGATCCCTAAAGACCCAAGAAGCACTCACATATCCATAACCATAGCCTTCAGGCCATGAGCCGAGAAATGGTAGAAAAAGAAGCTAATTCCCCTTTATAGGAACCATCAGGAATGACAAAAAGAAAGTATTTCTAATGGAAACGGTGCCGTGAGATAGAGCTGTACAAAACAAACTACATCTTGGCAGTGAAAGAAAATTTCTTTTTGGAGTACTGGAGCTGTACATACAGATGGAAAAACAATGTCCTGGTTGATGTGAAAAGCCGAAGCCACCTTAGAAAGAAATGAGACACTAGCACTAAGCACCACTTTATCCTCGTGTAAGTTCATAAAAGGTTGTTTCCAGGACAAGGCTGCCGGCTCAGGCAAAAGCCTCGCAGAGGTGGTAGCAACAAGGAATGAAACCTATATGCCTGATAGGTTCAGAAGGTGGTTTTTAAGGAGCCAATAGAACGAAATTCAAATCCCATAGAGTCACAGGAGGTTGTTCACTACATGAGAGACACCCTGTGCAATAGATTTAACCAAGGAATGGGAGACCAGTAGTCTTTGGAATAAGACCAAGGATCAGGATTTGCTCCTTGATGGGGCTCAGGGCAACATGGTGATCCAAACCTAATTGTGGAAAGGTCAGGAATTCTGCCCACTGATTATATCCTAGGGTGAAATTTTCTTTTATGCACAGAGCTAAATAAGCCTTTCATGTGCTTTTATAAACCTTGCGAGACGTAGACTTAAGCCCAGTACACACTTCAAGGTTTTTTTTTGCTCAACCCAGCAGGTTGAACTAAAAAAAATGACAGATCAAGCAATGTTGGTGCACCAATCTCTCCTGCTGTGCTATTGTATTCTGACAGGGGAACACCCCCCGTCCAGGGGCGGACTGACCATTTGGAAACTCGGGCACTGCCCGAGGGCCCTGGGTCAGTAGGGGGCCCCATGAGATGCCCCTGGTACCTTTTTCATAGGCTTTTTTGAGTTTGGGCAAGGACACAGGGGCCCCATGATCCCCTATTGCCCGAGGGCCCCATGAGTTGTCAGTCCGCCCCTGCCCCCGTCAGAATGCACTAATCATTGCTCACAGCCATTGGCTGCAAGCGGTGATTAGGTGCTGCTTTTCCAGCATGTCCCTTTGACAAAAGACGGTCATTAGACTGGCTTCTGGTGGATTGACTGCTGTACACACTGATCAAAAGTTGGCCAGTTCCTGCTGAACTGGCCATTTTTCAGACAGTGTTTATACAGCTTTACCAGCTTTTAATAGTGTGGGAATTACCAAATTAGAGAAACCCCTGTCTTTTAAGACCTTGGCTTCAAAAACATTGGCATTAAAACCAGCAACCATGAAGCAAACTGGTTATCTGGTCCTTGGGATAGAAGACTCAGATGATCTGGAAGGACCCACAGTGTTTCTGCCAGAAGTTCAATCAGGTTAGAGTACCACGCTCACTAGCTGGGCCAGTTGAGTGCTATGAGAATTATTAAAATGCCCTCCATCTCCATCCTGATGAGTAAACAAGTATAGTACCACTCTAGTTAGCTAGGGGGAGCTAGCAAATTGTTTTTCAGCTAGAAAGGCTGAGTAGTAGCCTGGGCTGAGTCAGAGGGTCAATTTTAGGTCAGGGCTGAGGGCTCTGCAGGTCAGGTCCTTGATACCTCCACCTGCTCTAGAAACTTGGAGAAGATTCTAGAAGCAGCAGGTGGGGTGAGAAGGAGCCGATCTACATACTTAAGGGATCCTGACCAATTCTCAGACAGGAGGCTTGGCATGAGGTCAAGAGAGCCCTTAAGTATGACTGAGCATGCTCAGCAGCTGGGCAGGTTGGGTGGAAGAAGGAGCCTGGGAGGGGGCCCAGTGGGAAGGAGCCTACCAGCAGGCCAGGACCTGGAAAGGGGGATTTCTCAGCCTCATTGGTCCCCAGAGGGAGGACCACCTGTGAAGCCAGGGAATTAGCCAGCCCAGCAGAAGGCCTGATGGCAGCCACCAACCCACCCAGCTCACAGGAAAAGACTGAGTAATCCTGCAACCCCTAAGCCTGACAAGGGGAGAGGACATTCTGGTGGGAAACCTGACTAGCTCTACAGCCAGGACTGTTACATTTAAAGTGGCAGCTTTGGATCCCCCCACCTAGTGATCTCCCCCCAGATTGCTGGATGAGAAGAGGATTCATCTGGGGTCTGGGGTAGTACACCAGGAGAGACTGGAGAGCTCTCCTAGAAGAGTTTGCTGTAAAGAGACTTGTATATAGTTGCCAGGAATTTGTCCTCAGTTGCAGTTCCCTTAGGTATCCCATTCACCCCTCAACCCCATCCATGTTCAATACCCCCAATAAAACTTAAAAAAATCAAGCTCAAGAACTGTTTACTGTCTCCAGAATGCAAGTGAAATAATGCGTGTTGCCTGGCTATGCAGGACCATAGAGGTACCCATCAGGGGCGTATTTGCCACGAGGCAAACAAGGCATTTGCCTAGGGCAGCACTTTTCAGGGGGGCGGCACGGCAGCAATGCCGCCCTTCCCCCTTCCGTGGGAATGGGACAGGGGCTGTTGTGTCTTACCTGACTTTGTGTCCCACGTCGATATGGTCCACAAGGTGCTGCTGGAGGAGGGGTGCAGAGGGCGTCCGTCCGGTGTCTTCATCTTCCTGGATCTTGATCGCGATGTGGGCGGGATGACAAGCCGCCCCTCTAATCTGGCCACACCCCTGGGATCACTGGGCAGCCTATGGCAGCCTGTCCCTCCCTCTGCAAGCTCCACCTCCTCGCCGGTGATTGGCCGCCAGATCTGTAGCTCAGAAAACGCACACAGGCGGCCAATCACATGCGAAGAGGTGAAGCTTGGAGAGGAGGAGCTGAGCGGCAGCGCGAAGATTGAAGATCGAGTGAGGGAGCAGCTGGAGCCGGTGAAGAGGAGGAGAGCGGCTGGAGAAGGAAGACAGCTGATGGGTAAGTGTCTGTGCCTGAAGGAGGGAGGCCAGGCTGGAGCAGGCACCAATGACACCAATGATGGGGCACTATGCCTCCGGGCCTCCCACTGACACCAATGATGGGGCACTATTCCTCCCACTGACACCAATGATGGGACACTATTCCTCCCACTGACACTAATGATGGGGCACATCCTCCCACTGACACCAAAGATGGGGCACTATTCCTCCTACTGACAATAATGATGGGGCACCATCATTGGTGTCAGTGTGAGGAATAGTGCCCCATCATTGGTGTCAATGTGAGGAATAGTGCCCCATCATTGGTGTCAGGGGGAGGAATAGTGCCCCATCATTGGTGTCAGTGGGAGGAATAGTGCCCCATCATTGGTATCAGTGTGAGGAATAGTGTCCCATCATTGGTGTCAGTGGGAGGAATAGTGTCCCATCATTGGTGTCAGTGTGAGGAATAGTGCCCCATCATTGGTGTCAGTGGGAGGAATAGTGCCCCATCATTGGTGTCAGTGTGAGGAATAGTGCCCATCATTGGTGTCAGTGGGAGGAATAGTGCCCCATCATTGGTGTCAGTGTGAGGAATAGTGCCCCATCATTGATATCAGTGGGGGGAATAGTGCCCCATCATTAGTGTCAGTGGGAGGAATAGTGCCCCATCATTGGTGTTAGTGGGAGGAATAGTGCCTCATCATTAGTGTCAGTGGGAGGAATAGTGCCCCATCATTAGTGTCAGTGGGAGGAATAGCACCCCATTGTTGTCAGCGGGTGGAGCTCTAATAGGAAGAGGTGGAGCCTAAAGAGGAAGGAGTGGAGTTTGCAGATGAAAGGGTGGGACAAATTTAGATGCGGGGGGGTGCCCGATTTTAGTCTTGCCTAGGGCAGCACAAAACCAAAATACACCACTGGTACCCATAATGTCAGCAACTCCTAAGGGGGTAGTGCTACATGGAGGGACATTCAGAGATGGAAAGACATAGATTAAAATGTACTAACCCCACAGAGCCACCAGAGCCACCACTGCTTCTTTGCACCTAGAGACAAACCTTTCCATGGATGAAAAGAACTTTCCAGGCTGCAGCACACCACACCCGATCACATTGTTAGCAGGTGAAAGCAGCCTCAGCTCAATTCATCAAAGTCGCACCCCCAACACATGTTGTCCTGCCCCTGAGGTTTAATCATGGAGCATAAGCATAAGTTCAGTATGTTGTTGAATCTGGAAGCCAGAAGGTCCACACCCAGTGTCCCCACCTTTGAAACAGGTCCTGAAACACTTTAAGGTGCAGGGACCATTTTTTCGAATCCAGTTGCCACCAGCCAGTTGACCATAACTGTAATGGGAAGAGCAGACAAGGCTAGAATGTGGGGTTATGCCCAGAGTAGAATGCCGTGGCCTCAGCCGCAGTTTCTCCCAGAATAGGGAGCATTCTATTGGTTACTTGCAATCAACTGTTTAAGCAGGAGAGTTTTAATGGCCAGATGTGACCATGTGTCTCTTGCAGATAGGCTGGGAAGAAGCTGCCTTACAAAGAGAAAAATGTAGGATCCGAGCAGGGAGTGCAGGAGCATGTCACTTAAGCTAGCAATGCAGCATTTAATTCCTCATTATTTTAATCCTTTCCAAGGATTGACAAGACTGGGAAGTAATGATAGCATTCAACGCTACCAATTAATGCAGCATTCCCGGATACTCTGTCAATGTGGATCACACCAGAAGCTGAGCATTAGTAGACATGTGCAGAACAAAAACATTTGTTTAGTTTCAGATAAATTTATTAAGTTACTAATTTCATTTTGTTGTATTCGTAACAAAATTAATTTTGTTTATTCATTTTCAATCAAAAATTTGGAATTGATCTGACTTCATTGTGAACAACTGATTCTATTCTATTCGAAATTCGCATGTCAGAAGACGAGTATTTTCTATTCTGTCTCTATTCTGTTTTTTTCTATGCTTTTATTTTCTATTCTATTCTTTTCTATTCTCTTCTGTTCTATTCTTTTCTATTCTATTCCTTTATTTTATAATCTATTTGATTCTTTTTGATTCTATTCTTTTAAATTTTTTTCTTTTTTTATTCTAGTCTATTAATTTCTATTTTATTCTTTTCTATTTTATCCTATTTTGTTCTATTCTATTCTTCTTGAAATTCAAATTTTGGAAAGTGGATATATTCTTTATTTATTTTTTTCTATTCTATTCCTTTATTTTCTATTCTGTTTTATTCTAATCTTTTCTAAATTAAAATTTGGAAGACAACTATATTATAACATTATTACAGATAGTCTTTGAAGAAAATCAGCAATAGTCAGTAATATGTTTCTATTTCCGATTTTTTTTTTTCAAATTCGATTCAAATTTCAGACAGAAATTTAGTTTTGTTATTTTGGATTCATTTAAATTTGTTACTATTTTATTTCAGAAATTCAGATACATCCAACACTCCAAAAAATGAAAAATGTGTCTGAATTTCGATTCGGAACCGCACATCCAGCTATGGCTGTGGACCTGGAAAGAGCTCTTCAGCTAACTATTACAGTATGTGAAAGTTTGGGAAACACTGCTGGCAGAGCCCAATGTCAAAAAGTCACATTCTGGGAAATCTTCAAGTGGAAATAAACCAACTTTTGTAAAGTGAATATTGCACATTTACCAAATATCCATGCTTTTTGACAGCCGGCATGCGCTCTGAAGGAATGGCACTGTGCCATGTCCTGAGACTCCTGCATGCATGTGTGTGAGTGACATCATTGTGGCTCTGGCAGTCTCAATGGCCGGAGCTTGCAAACCCGGAGGGAAGACCAGGTGAAGATGGATGGATGTATGTGATTCATAGTAGCACATTACAACATTATCTTCCAGGGGATTTTTTTTTTCTCAAGCTGCGGTTAACTACCACTTGCAGTCCAGTGCTGTCCAGGTATGGCCTTCAAGGCAATGTTGAGGAAATGATAGATAGCTGCCAATCCAGTACAGCAGCATGTAGGTGAAGTCTTAATTGAAAAAAAAGAAAAAAAGTCTAGTTAAAAAAAAGGAGGGGTAACATTTTATCAGTAGAGGAATAATAACCATCCTTCATGCTATGAGTGGGAGGAGTTATACCTTGCAGGCCAGCAAATTTTTGGTTTGCCAGTGTTCAAATCCTCCTGTAGGTGGCAGTATAACCTAATCGTACAAGAATAACCCGGTGTCCCTTAATGAACAATAAGTCCTGTGTCCCCATTGAAAAATAAAGAAAAACAGATTTCTGTGCTTCTGTTTTGGACTTTGCACACACAATGTTCCAAAATGCCTGTAGCTAGAGAGGTATGAGGGCTTGTTTTAAAGTGATTTTACTGCTAGTAAGTAATATGTAAATACTTTAGTATGTAAGGTCTGGCCACAGGTTCACCTAAAAGTAAACTATTCAAACAACAAAAACCATATCATTTGTAAAGAGAAAAACAATACCTTTAGAGCTTACACACCCTGTTTCCGCGATAGCTGTCCTTTGGTGGTAGCGATGCCATTCAGACAATATTTTTGCTTGTAGAACCTGTTCTACACTTTTCTCACCTACCCTCCCTTATTCTCATTTTAATTTTAAACACATAATTAGTATCTGCATTAATTGTGTCCCTGCCCCGAAACAACTCACACAACTGGCACACCTTCTTATCAAATAATGTCTTTTGGAGCTTTAATTATACAATTTGAAGCAGTAATCTTGACATTATTATGCTTTTACACTGGACAAATGTTTCTATTAAGTTTTAATATATGGGAATTATTTAAATGGCCACTATACTAACAGAACAGTTAACCTTTAACCCTTTTGCTGCCAGACAGGGGCAGCTCTTTGACCCAGACAGATCTCTACATTGCACAGTCACTGAACAGTCTGAACATGCTTTGAGGAAGAGATTAGTGACCTAAGCAGTGTGCTTCTCCTTCACTGTCCAATCACGGGACGGGGACAAATTCTAGTCTGGTCAGAGTGTGAGAATCATAAACAGGTAACAGGTAAAAATATTCATTTATACACACTTTAAAGGTGTATTTAACATTTTAACTGGAATTTCACTTTAAGCCTGAGGGCCTGTCACAAATTAGAACTCATAATTTCATGTTTTTATTATTATTATTATTATTATTATTTATTTAATACTAATTTTGCTGATAAGAACACCTGACAAAATAAACTTACTGCCTTACCTTGGTATATATTTTATCTTGTTTACAAGATAGAGTGCAAAATCTAAAGAATATCAGTGAAAATGCGCTGCAACACAGTGCATAGATGAAAACAGCCGTAATTCACAACTATAGGGATGCTCAACATATGCATTGTATCGTGTTATGATGCAGGAGCTAATTTGCAAATATGGGAATAGGGCTGTAAACTAGAACTAGGCAAAACTTTTTTTTATCATTTGGGATATAGTAAGAGAGGGTTATAACCCCTGTCAAGTTTTTTTTCCATCTGTGCCCTATTGGGGAGATTTCACTTCACTTCTTGTCCCATAGCTAAAACAGGAATAGGAAATCCTTACAAAGTGAGGGAATCCCTGGTTGTCACCAGGGTCACCCGAACTAATGTCCTTATTGGCAGGGTTGGAGCTTCCACTAGGCAGCCACCTAGGGCGCACTGCCACCTAGGGGCATCTGGGCATAGCACAGGCCAGCACTCTCTGCGTGGGGTGCCGCCACGTCATAGATGATGCTCCAGCTGAGGGAGGGGAAGCAGCAGGGAGAAAGGAAGGACAGAGGAAGACGCTGGGTGTCTGAGACCAGTGTAGTAGCTGAGCTTCCGCTTCTACCAGTGTTGCTCTCAGACTCAGTCCCTTACTGCAAGCCGGCTGGCGGCTGCTGGTCACTGAGGAGTTCCAGCCCTTCTATTCCCATTCATCAGTGGAGGTGGAGCTGCACCTGTAGAGATAGGTAATGACTGATGTCTCATGTCTGTGTGAGTGTGACCTGGCCAGCCAGTCATCCATCACAACATATGTAATGTGGCAGTGAGTGATGACATCATCACAATCCCACAGCCTGCTCTTCTAGTGCCTGCTGGGCCTGGTGATCTGTGTCAGTGTTGGTGGTGGTGTGTTGTGTCGACTCTGTCACTATATGGGATCACTCAGTTCAGGTGTTCTCTGTGTGTGTGGACTGGGCTGTCTGCTGTCACTGCAGTTTATCTCCCCCCAGTGTCTGGGGAATTCCAGCCTGGGATCTGTCAGAGTGTGTATCCATCATCCTCCACTCACTACAACTGTCACCCTGCCATTGCCGGCCACAGATACAATCTGTCCTTGACACTGATTTTATCTTTAACATTGTTGCTGGTAGCATCTCAAGGCATTTAATTTTGCAAATTAAAAGAAATTTAGCAGTTTCATGTTTTGTTGATTTAATATTTTCTACTGTATTTAAAATGTTGGGTTTTTTTTGGGGGGGGGTGCAAGCAGCTGGTCTTGCCTCGGGTGCAAACTAGTCTACCCTCTAATTTTGAGTCTTATTTTGCCATATACCTGTCATTAACCGGATAATAATCATTGTATTTTTGCCTGCATTTTTGTAAGCTTCATGTTATATTGTCCAGTTTTTTCAAAGCAGCCTCTTTTTTTTATTAATACAGCTGCTAAAAGTTCATGCAAATATAGTCAAACATGCAAATACTGAAGCTTAAAATACTTTCTTTGGAAAACACAGCCACTGCAGAGAGCACTTCTTCAAGTGCTCCCAGAGTAATACATTTCAACTAGCGTGACCCTGTGTCTCCAGCCACTCACCTGTGTTACCAGCCCTAAGGCTCCTCCACCCATATGGAAGAAAAATATATTTAAAATATATTTTAAAAGTATCTTCCCAAGTATATTGACATATATTTGAAATACTACAATTTTGGTCATATTCAATATATATATATATATATATATATATATCTGTGTGTGTATAGCATGCTGAAATGCGCTTTTATTACAAAATATGTGAAAAATATTTTTAAAAATACATTTCAAATATACTGTATGTCTTTAAAAATACAAATGTACATTTTTGGAGTGCATTTACAAGTATATGTAAAAATATATGTTAAAATGACTTTTTTATGTTAAAAAAAAATCTGAAGAATATATTTATAAAATATATGTTTTTTAAATATATTCTTCACATTTTTTTAAACAGTCATAAAAGTCATTTTAACATATATTTTTACATATATTTGTAAATGCATTCCAAAAATGTACATTTGTATTTTTAAAGACATACAGTATACTTGAAATGTATTTTTAAAAATACTTTTCATATATTTTGTAATAAAAATGCTTTTCAATAGAGATGAGCGAAGAAATGAAAAATTCGATTCGACTGATTCGGCGAATTCGTGGACAATATTCGATTCGAGTCGAATAAATTCGCTGTGAATTTAACTTAAAAAAGGGTGTTTCTAGGCTTCAGAGAGACTTAATATTAGTGCAGAACACTGTACCTTTAATTTAAATGCCCTTGGAGTCTGCTGGGGAAGAGAAATAATACTGTCTGTCAGTATGACATGCAGATGAGTGCCGTCGATCTTAGAATCACTGCACACTTCACTCCTTTGGCCAGTCACGGGGCCAAAACCAGTGTTTGGAGCCACAGTGTGGCGGTGGAGGCAGCAGCAATGGGAGGCCATACAGCAACCTATGACAAAATGGAAACCAGCAGGAGCGTGAGGAGACCTGAAAGTGGCACATGGCAGAGTGGGAGCAATGGGAGGCGGTACAGGGACCCAGGTCACACTGTGGGCCCAGCAGCAGCGTGACCAGGCGGTACGGGGGCCCATGGCCGATATGGGGCTTGGTGGCACCTATGGAAGGCCTGTAATCTGCCAGCAACCTATGACAAAATGGACAACCGCAGGAGTGTGAGGAGATTTCAAAGTGGCACATGGCAGAGTGGAAGCAATGGGAGGCCGTACAGGGACCCAGGTCACACTGTGGGCTCAGCAGCAGCGTGACCAGGAGGTACGGGGGCCCATGGTCGATATGGGGCCTGGCGGCACCTATGGAAGGCCGCTAATCTGCCAGCAACCTATGACAAAATGGACAACCGCAGGAGTGTGAGGAGATTTCAAAGAGGTACATGGCAGAGTGGAAGCAATGGGAGGCCGTACAGGGACCCAGGTCACACTGTGGGACCAGCATCAGCGTGAACAGGCGGTACGGGGGCCCATGGCCGATTTGACCTCATTCATCCCATAGTCCTGCCGACTCACGAATAGCGTGGCCTCCTCAAAGGGCCTGAGCAAGCGCAGGTGTCACACATGAGCTGACAATGGCTGACATCTAAGTTACACAGGGAGTACCTTTATCCGCTTTTAACATCAGGAAATCTGTGATGGCCTTTAGCTGTTCGTAAAGGCGGTCTAACATATGTAGGGTTGAATTACACCTTGTTGCAACGTCACAGCATGAGGAGTCGGTACGGGGGCCCATGGCAGATTACATGTCTGGCAGCAGCAATGTGAGGCCCGTAATCTGCCTGCACCCTATGTCAAAAAATTAAACACACCAGCAGTGTGAAGAGACCTGAAAGTGGCACATGGCAGCAGAGTGTGGCGATGGAGACAGCAACAATGGGAGGCCGTACAGGGACCCATGAGAGACTCTGGACTTGGCAGCAGCATGAGGAGGCGGTATATAGGGGCCCATGGCAGATTAGGGGCCTGGCAGCAGCTATGTGAGGCCCGTAATCTGCCTGCACCCTATGTCAAAAAATTAAACACACCAGCAGTGTGAAGAGACCTGAAAGTGGCACATGGCAGAGTGTGGCGATGGAGACAGCAGCAATGGGAGGCCGTACAGGGACCCATGAGAGACTCTGGACTTGGCAGCAGCATGAGGAGGCGGTATATAGGGGCCCATGGCAGATTAGGGGCCTGGCAGCAGCTATGTGAGGCCCGTAATCTGCCTGCACCCTATGTCAAAAAATTAAACACACCAGCAGTGTGAAGAGACCTGAAAGTGGCACATGGCAGCAGAGTGTGGCGATGGAGACAGCAGCAATGGGAGGCCGTACAGGGACCCATGAGAGACTCTAGACTTGGCAGCAGCATGAGGAGGCGGTATATAGGGGCCCATGGCAGATTAGGGGCCTGGCAGCAGCTATGTGAGGCCCGTAATCTGCCTGCACCCTATGTCAAAAAATTTAACACACCAGCAGTGTGAAGAGACCTGAAAGTGGCACATGGCAGCAGAGTGTGGCGATGGAGACAGCAGCAATGGGAGGCCGTACAGGGACCCATGAGAGACTCTGGACTTGGCAGCAGCATGAGGAGGCGGTATATAGGGGCCCATGGCAGATTAGGGGCCTGGCAGCAGCTATGTGAGGCCCGTTATCTTGCAGCACCCTATGTCAAAAAATTAAACACACCAGCAGTGTGAAGAGACCTGAAAGTGGCACATGGCAGCAGAGTGTGGCGATGGAGACAGCAGCAATGGGAGGCCGTACAGGGACCCATGAGAGACTCTAGACTTGGCAGCAGCATGAGGAGGCGGTATATAGGGGCCCATGGCAGATTAGGGGCCTGGCAGCAGCTATGTGAGGCTCGTAATCTGCCTGCACCCTATGTCAAAAAATTAAACACACCAGCAGTGTGAAGAGACCTGAAAGTGGCACATGGCAGCAGAGTGTGGCGATGGAGACAGCAGCAATGGGAGGCCGTACAGGGACCCATGAGAGACTCTGGACTTGGCAGCAGCATGAGGAGGCGGTATATAGGGGCCCATGGCAGATTAGGGGCCTGGCAGCAGCTATGTGAGGCCCGTAATCTGCCTGCACCCTATGTCAAAAAATTAAACACACCAGCAGTGTGAAGAGACCTGAAAGTGGCACATGGCAGCAGAGTGTGGCGATGGAGACAGCAGCAATGGGAGGCCGTACAGGGACCCATGAGAGACTCTGGACTTGGCAGCAGCATGAGGAGGCGGTATATAGGGGCCCATGGCAGATTAGGGGCCTGGCAGCAGCTATGTGAGGCCCGTAATCTGCCTGCACCCTATGTCAAAAAATTAAACACACCAGCAGTGTGAAGAGACCTGAAAGTGGCACATGGCAGCAGAGTGTGGCGATGGAGACAGCAGCAATGGGAGGCCGTACAGGGACCCATGAGAGACTCTAGACTTGGCAGCAGCATGAGGAGGCGGTATATAGGGGCCCATGGCAGATTAGGGGCCTGGCAGCAGCTATGTGAGGCCCGTAATCTGCCTGCACCCTATGTCAAAAAATTAAACACACCAGCAGTGTGAAGAGACCTGAAAGTGGCACATGGCAGCAGAGTGTGGCGATGGAGACAGCAGCAATGGGAGGCCGTACAGGGACCCATGAGAGACTCTGGACTTGGCAGCAGCATGAGGAGGCGGTATATAGGGGCCCATGGCAGATTAGGGGCCTGGCAGCAGCTATGTGAGGCCCGTAATCTGCCTGCACCCTATGTCAAAAAATTAAACACACCAGCAGTGTGAAGAGACCTGAAAGTGGCACATGGCAGCAGAGTGTGGCGATGGAGACAGCAGCAATGGGAGGCCGTACAGGGACCCATGAGAGACTCTGGACTTGGCAGCAGCATGAGGAGGCGGTATATAGGGGCCCATGGCAGATTAGGGGCCTGGCAGCAGCTATGTGAGGCCCGTAATCTGCCTGCACCCTATGTCAAAAAATTAAACACACCAGCAGTGTGAAGAGACCTGAAAGTGGCACATGGCAGAGTGTGGCGATGGAGACAGCAGCAATGGGAGGCCGTACAGGGACCCATGAGAGACTCTGGACTTGGCAGCAGCATGAGGAGGCGGTATATAGGGGCCCATGGCAGATTAGGGGCCTGGCAGCAGCTATGTGAGGCCCGTAATCTGCCTGCACCCTATGTCAAAAAATTTAACACACCAGCAGTGTGAAGAGACCTGAAAGTGGCACATGGCAGCAGAGTGTGGCGATGGAGACAGCAGCAATGGGAGGCCGTACAGGGACCCATGAGAGACTCTGGACTTGGCAGCAGCATGAGGAGGCGGTATATAGGGGCCCATGGCAGATTAGGGGCCTGGCAGCAGCTATGTGAGGCCCGTAATCTGCCTGCACCCTATGTCAAAAAATTAAACACACCAGCAGTGTGAAGAGACCTGAAAGTGGCACATGGCAGCAGAGTGTGGCGATGGAGACAGCAGCAATGGGAGGCCGTACAGGGACCCATGAGAGACTCTGGACTTGGCAGCAGCATGAGGAGGCGGTATATAGGGGCCCATGGCAGATTAGGGGCCTGGCAGCAGCTATGTGAGGCCCGTAATCTGCCTGCACCCTATGTCAAAAAATTAAACACACCAGCAGTGTGAAGAGACCTGAAAGTGGCACATGGCAGCAGAGTGTGGCGATGGAGACAGCAGCAATGGGAGGCCGTACAGGGACCCATGAGAGACTCTGGACTTGGCAGCAGCATGAGGAGGCGGTATATAGGGGCCCATGGCAGATTAGGGGCCTGGCAGCAGCTATGTGAGGCCCGTAATCTGCCTGCACCCTATGTCAAAAAATTAAACACACCAGCAGTGTGAAGAGACCTGAAAGTGGCACATGGCAGCAGAGTGTGGCGATGGAGACAGCAGCAATGGGAGGCCGTACAGGGACCCATGAGAGACTCTAGACTTGGCAGCAGCATGAGGAGGCGGTATATAGGGGCCCATGGCAGATTAGGGGCCTGGCAGCAGCTATGTGAGGCCCGTTATCTTGCAGCACCCTATGTCAAAAAATTAAACACACCAGCAGTGTGAAGAGACCTGAAAGTGGCACATGGCAGCAGAGTGTGGCGATGGAGACAGCAGCAATGGGAGGCCGTACAGGGACCCATGAGAGACTCTAGACTTGGCAGCAGCATGAGGAGGCGGTATATAGGGGCCCATGGCAGATTAGGGGCCTGGCAGCAGCTATGTGAGGCCCGTAATCTGCCTGCACCCTATGTCAAAAAATTAAACACACCAGCAGTGTGAAGAGACCTGAAAGTGGCACATGGCAGCAGATTGTGGCGATGGAGACAGCAGCAATGGGAGGCCGTACAGGGACCCATGAGAGACTCTGGACTTGGCAGCAGCATGAGGAGGCGGTATATAGGGGCCCATGGCAGATTAGGGGCCTGGCAGCAGCTATGTGAGGCCCGTAATCTGCCTGCACCCTATGTCAAAAAATTAAACACACCAGCAGTGTGAAGAGACCTGAAAGTGGCACATGGCAGCAGAGTGTGGCGATGGAGACAGCAGCAATGGGAGGCCGTACAGGGACCCATGAGAGACTCTAGACTTGGCAGCAGCATGAGGAGGCGGTATATAGGGGCCCATGGCAGATTAGGGGCCTGGCAGCAGCTATGTGAGGCCCGTAATCTGCCTGCACCCTATGTCAAAAAATTTAACACACCAGCAGTGTGAAGAGACCTGAAAGTGGCACATGGCAGCAGAGTGTGGCGATGGAGACAGCAGCAATGGGAGGCCGTACAGGGACCCATGAGAGACTCTGGACTTGGCAGCAGCATGAGGAGGCGGTATATAGGGGCCCATGGCAGATTAGGGGCCTGGCAGCAGCTATGTGAGGCCCGTTATCTTGCAGCACCCTATGTCAAAAAATTAAACACACCAGCAGTGTGAAGAGACCTGAAAGTGGCACATGGCAGCAGAGTGTGGCGATGGAGACAGCAGCAATGGGAGGCCGTACAGGGACCCATGAGAGACTCTAGACTTGGCAGCAGCATGAGGAGGCGGTATATAGGGGCCCATGGCAGATTAGGGGCCTGGCAGCAGCTATGTGAGGCCCGTAATCTGCCTGCACCCTATGTCAAAAAATTAAACACACCAGCAGTGTGAAGAGACCTGAAAGTGGCACATGGCAGCAGAGTGTGGCGATGGAGACAGCAGCAATGGGAGGCCGTACAGGGACCCATGAGAGACTCTGGACTTGGCAGCAGCATGAGGAGGCGGTATATAGGGGCCCATGGCAGATTAGGGGCCTGGCAGCAGCTATGTGAGGCCCGTAATCTGCCTGCACCCTATGTCAAAAAATTAAACACACCAGCAGTGTGAAGAGACCTGAAAGTGGCACATGGCAGCAGAGTGTGGCGATGGAGACAGCAGCAATGGGAGGCCGTACAGGGACCCATGAGAGACTCTGGACTTGGCAGCAGCATGAGGAGGCGGTATATAGGGGCCCATGGCAGATTAGGGGCCTGGCAGCAGCTATGTGAGGCCCGTAATCTGCCTGCACCCTATGTCAAAAAATTAAACACACCAGCAGTGTGAAGAGACCTGAAAGTGGCACATGGCAGAGTGTGGCGATGGAGACAGCAGCAATGGGAGGCCGTACAGGGACCCATGAGAGACTCTGGACTTGGCAGCAGCATGAGGAGGCGGTATATAGGGGCCCATGGCAGATTAGGGGCCTGGCAGCAGCTATGTGAGGCCCGTAATCTGCCTGCACCCTATGTCAAAAAATTTAACACACCAGCAGTGTGAAGAGACCTGAAAGTGGCACATGGCAGCAGAGTGTGGCGATGGAGACAGCAGCAATGGGAGGCCGTACAGGGACCCATGAGAGACTCTGGACTTGGCAGCAGCATGAGGAGGCGGTATATAGGGGCCCATGGCAGATTAGGGGCCTGGCAGCAGCTATGTGAGGCCCGTAATCTGCCTGCACCCTATGTCAAAAAATTAAACACACCAGCAGTGTGAAGAGACCTGAAAGTGGCACATGGCAGCAGAGTGTGGCGATGGAGACAGCAGCAATGGGAGGCCGTACAGGGACCCATGAGAGACTCTGGACTTGGCAGCAGCATGAGGAGGCGGTATATAGGGGCCCATGGCAGATTAGGGGCCTGGCAGCAGCTATGTGAGGCCCGTAATCTGCCTGCACCCTATGTCAAAAAATTAAACACACCAGCAGTGTGAAGAGACCTGAAAGTGGCACATGGCAGAGTGTGGCGATGGAGACAGCAGCAATGGGAGGCCGTACAGGGACCCATGAGAGACTCTGGACTTGGCAGCAGCATGAGGAGGCGGTATATAGGGGCCCATGGCAGATTAGGGGCCTGGCAGCAGCTATGTGAGGCCCGTAATCTGCCTGCACCCTATGTCAAAAAATTAAACACACCAGCAGTGTGAAGAGACCTGAAAGTGGCACATGGCAGCAGAGTGTGGCGATGGAGACAGCAGCAATGGGAGGCCGTACAGGGACCCATGAGAGACTCTAGACTTGGCAGCAGCATGAGGAGGCGGTATATAGGGGCCCATGGCAGATTAGGGGCCTGGCAGCAGCTATGTGAGGCCCGTAATCTGCCTGCACCCTATGTCAAAAAATTTAACACACCAGCAGTGTGAAGAGACCTGAAAGTGGCACATGGCAGCAGAGTGTGGCGATGGAGACAGCAGCAATGGGAGGCCGTACAGGGACCCATGAGAGACTCTAGACTTGGCAGCAGCATGAGGAGGCGGTTTATAGGGGCCCATGGCAGATTAGGGGCCTGGCAGCAGCTATGTGAGGCCCGTAATCTGCCTGCACCCTATGTCAAAAAATTTAACACACCAGCAGTGTGAAGAGACCTGAAAGTGGCACATGGCAGCAGAGTGTGGCGATGGAGACAGCAGCAATGGGAGGCCGTACAGGGACCCATGAGAGACTCTGGACTTGGCAGCAGCATGAGGAGGCGGTATATAGGGGCCCATGGCAGATTAGGGGCCTGGCAGCAGCTATGTGAGGCCCGTAATCTGCCTGCACCCTATGTCAAAAAATTAAACACACCAGCAGTGTGAAGAGACCTGAAAGTGGCACATGGCAGCAGAGTGTGGCGATGGAGACAGCAGCAATGGGAGGCCGTACAGGGACCCATGAGAGACTCTGGACCTAGCAGCAGCATGAGGAGGCGGTATATAGGGGCCTATGGCAGATTAGGGGCCTGGCAGCAGCTATAGGAGGCCCGTAATCTGCCAGCACCCTATGTCAAAAAATTAAACACACCAGCAGTGTGAGGAGACCTGAAAGTGGCACATGTTTGAGGCATGATTCATGGCGGATTTAGTCAGTTGTGTCAGGAACTGGTGGTTTGAAATCCAGACTAATCCACGCCTGATTCATTTTCACAAACGTGAGTCTCTCCACACTTTGGGTGGACAGTCGTGTCCTCCGCGGAGTTACAATACCTCCTGCCGCACTAAACACGCGCTCCGATGCCACGCTACTGGCCGGGCATGACAGCCTTTCAAGGGCAAATTCAGCTAGTTGGGGCCAAAGGTCAAGTTTCGTTGCCCAGTAGTCAAGGGGATTGTCTACCTCGGTTGGCAGGGTGCTGTCCAAGTAGGCCCAAGCCTGTTGTTTGAGCTCCTGCTCCAGGTCCACCTGATGCTGCTGCTGCTGCTGCGGCTGGTTAGTAGTTTCCTCACTGCGCTGGTGAAGAAAGCTACTCATCATCGACTGCAGACTGAGGCAGCCACTGCTGGTGGAGCTGCCACTGCTCCTACCACCCCACCCCTCCCCTGCTGCCATGCCAGCGGAACGCGAGCGCACAGGGCCCACAGTGTCTGAGGATGGACGTTGGCGCACAAAGGCAGAGACCAACTGACTACATAGGTGGTTTTTATAGTACGTAATTTTGGCCTCCCTCTCAGCAGGTGTGAAAAAGGCCACCATTTTGGACCGGTAGCGAGGGTCCAACAAGGTGGACAGCCAAAAGTCATCCCTCTGTCTGATGGTTATTATTCGGCTGTCGCTACGCAAGCAACCGAGCATGCTATGGGCCATTTGTGCCAAGGAATGCGAGGGACTCCCTGCCTCCATCTCCACAGCATACTGCCACGGTGCGTCTGGGTCCTCTGTCTCCTCCTCCTCCTCCTCCTCTACCAGATGCTCCTGCTCCTCCACTCCTGTCCGCTGAGTGGAAAAACCACCCATTTCACTCAATAATTCCTGAGCACAAATGTCCTCCTCTACCTCCTCCTCTTCTTCCTGTCCTGCCCCCACAGGGGTCATGTGGCGTTGAGATCTGTGCGCCACGTCTACCGCACCCTGACCAGCCATTGTTAACAGCATTTGTTCCAGGACGTGCAACAGAGGAATGACGTCGTTCATCCCATAGTCCTGCCGACTCACGAATAGCGTGGCCTCCTCAAAGGGCCTGAGCAAGCGGCAGGTGTCACGCATGAGCTGCCAATGGCTGACATCTAAGTTACACAGGGGAGTACCTTTATCCGCTTGTAACATCAGGAAATCGGTGATGGCCTTTCGCTGCTCGTAAAGGCGGTCTAACATGTGTAGGGTTGAATTCCACCTTGTTGCAACGTCGCAGATCAGGCGATGCTGTGGAATTCCGTTCTGCCGCTGCAGCTCAATGAGGGTGTTCTTTGCGGTGTAGGAATGGCTGAAATGCATGCACAGTTTACGTGACATTTTAAGGATGTCTTGCAGTGGGATGGTGGATTTTAGGAACCGCTTGACAACCAGATTGAACACGTGAGCCATGCATGGCGCATGGCACAACCTTCCTTGACGCAGAGCAGACACCATGTTCTTTCCGTTGTCAGTCAACATGGTTCCGATTTTTAGTTTGCGCGGAGACAGCCATCTGTCGATTTCTCTGTTCATTACACTCAGCAGTTCCTCCCCTGTGTGACTACGTTCGCCAAGGCATACCAGGTGCAGCACAGCGTGACACCGTTGCGCCCTGCACATGTGATATGCCGGTCGGGTAATGGGACTTGGCACGGGGGTGGCGGCTGAGGACACGGCGGAAAAAGAGGTGGTAGAGGCGGACATGCTTGCTGGACCAAGGACGTGCAAACGTGGAGGCAAAAGCGTCGTGACCTGTCCAAGTTGCTGGTGCGGCTGTGCCGGCACCACGTTCACCCAGTGGGCCGTAAATGACATGTACTGTCCCTGACCGTAGTTACAGCTCCACACGTCGGCGCTGCCGTGCACTTTGGCAGAGACCGACATGCTCAAAGACTGGCCCACCATCTCTTCTACATGTGAATGCAGGGCTGGCACTGCCTTTTGGGCAAAGAAATGACGGCTTGGCACTCTCCACCGCGGCGCGGCACAAGCCATCATTTCTCGGAAAGGTGCTGAGTCCACCAGTTGGAAAGGGAGGGACTGCAGCACCAGCAACTTGGACAGGAGGACGTTCAGCTTTTGCACCGTCGGGTGCGTGCTCGCAAACTGTTGTCTCTTGGATACGGATTCCAAGAAAGACTGTTGACGGAATCCGAGAAGAGGAGTAGCAGGAGAAGGAGCATCTGAACGAGCGGAAGATGCCAACGAGCGACAACTCCCCTCAGCAGAGGTGTTGGAGCCTTGACTGGCTGATAGAGGGCGATTGACGACGTCGGGTGACGGAGCAAGTAACGGAGCGGGTGATGGAGCGGGGGCTGGGGCAGGCAGAACCGCCGTATGTTTATCACGGTTTTCCCAGGCCACCGAATGGTGACGCTGCATATGCTGACGCAACGCTGTAGTCCCAACATGGGCCCCCTGGCCACGCTTGCATTTCTGGCCACATAGTCGACATACGGCTACGTTTACTTCCTCGGGCGGCTTGAGGAAAAATTGCCACACCACCGAGTAGGAAACTTTGCCCCCGCTACTCTTCACTGGCTGACTGCTACTTCCTCCGTGCGCACCGGCACCACTACTGGCCGTGGTGGTAGGCTGCAGTGGAGCTGGTGCTCTACTCCGTGGACGTTTGGCTCCACTGACACTGATGCGACCCTGCTGCTGTCTCCTGGGCAACCCACCGACTGTTTTGCTCGCTGCCAAGCTGCCACCCTCTTCTCCTGATGATGCGGAAGAAATTGCCTGATGACGACGAGGCTGCCAAGTGCGATCAACCTCCTCATCATCAAGTAGGGTCTCCGCCTCACTACTAGCCCCCTCGGCTGCGTCTGGGTCAGGAGACAGACCTGTCTCTAGACCGGCTACCGAGCCACTCTCCTCGCCAGTACTTGTTCGCTTGGCTGCTGAAAAGGCCGATGTCTCCCCCCGTTCCTGACCGCCCTCTGTTAGCTCTTCCTCACTGTACAGTGGGGCTGAGCCCACAGCATGCGATACTTCGCTTGGTGAGGGAACAGCAAAGGACAGGGGCAGGTAGAGGACACGTGATTTCAGTGGGCTTGCTCCCGGGCCATGCCAACTAACGGTTGTGTCTGACGTACCCACCGACCGTTGGCTGTAGGTGTCAGAGGTGACCTGGGAAGAGGAAGACGACCGAGCCAACCAATCAATGACGGCAGGGTTGTCGGTGGAGACACGACCGCTGGATGACACCGGGAGCACTGGCCTCTGGCTGCGAATACTGCTGCCTCGACCCCTTCCTCTGCTGCCACGTCTGCTCGCTCCTAAAACATTGCCTCCTCTGCCACTCCTCTGCATGTTGTCTGACATACTATTTAATTCAACGATTAGGTGTCCCTGAGTAACAATTCTCTGGCACTCAGTAACAATTCTGTCTGTCCCTGAGTATGAATTCTGTGGCCCTGAGTAACAATTCTGTGTCTGTGCGAGTAACAATTCTGTGTCTGTGCAAGTAACAATTTTGTGTCTGTGCGAGTAACAATTCTCTGGCACTCAGTAACAATTCTGTCTGTCCCTGAGTAACAATTCTCTGGCACTCAGTAACAATTCTGTCTGTCCCTGAGTAACAATTCTCTGGCACTCAGTAACAATTCTGTCTGTCCCTGAGTATGAATTC